>NW_024501459.1:24590449-24935031 GCF_017590055.1 Onychostruthus taczanowskii | reverse complement strand
CCACCCACCCACCCATCTTTTAGAGGGGGATGTGGACGATGAGGTGATGATGATGAACACAAACCCTACACTTGCCCTGAGGATTTACGAACTCAACAGTGGAACAACAGGCAGTGAATAGGACACAAGTCATTGGTCTATGCAATATATTCACTCCTGCAAAACAGCGAAACTGCTACTTCTTATGCATAATTCTAGATTCTAGAGGAACTGCCACATACCCATTTCACTGAATCATAGAATCACAGAATGAATCATAGAATGTTAAAGGGTTGTAAATGGCCTTGAAGATCATCCAGCCCCAGCACTCCCTGCCGCAGACAGGGGCACCTCCCACTAGACCAGGCTGCTTAAGTCCTTTTCCAACCTGGCTTTCAACAGTGACAGAATTGGGGCACCCACATCTCTGGACAACCTGTTCCCAGAGGGGTGTCTGACCACCCTCAAAGTAAAACACATCTTCCTAGAGCTAACCTAAATATCCCCTCTTTCAATACACCAGAACTGTACGCAGTACTCCAAGTGGGGTTTCACAAGAAGACCTGGTCTCTTCCTCAAAGCAATGCTTCAGATATTGGCTCAAAATAGATTAAGTTCAGCAAAACATCTGTTGCATAGTGGTGGCTCATAGAGGTGAAAACATTCTCTTTTCTCTGTTGTAAAGTAATGCTCAACATATGAGAGAAACATGGAAGAAACAGAGAGGAGAGCAACAGAGAAAATCAGTGAGCCATGAGGAAGAGAAGACAAGCTATGAGAGAAACTGAAGCCACCTCACTCCAGATCAGGCATGGCTTTGGGGGTCCTTACTGACAAAGAGGCAGGTAGCATTTTTAAAATGAGATTTTTACCATAATCCCCTGAAAATTCATTATAACTACCCAGTTATGGTGGGATTGATCTAAACACACCTGTCTACAGTGAGAATGACAGTGTGTGACAGAGCACTGTGAGCGGCAGTCACAGTCCGTTAGGTGCACTATTCACCTAATTCTAAAGTAAGTGCCTACACTTGGCAGATGAATCTCATCTCTAACTCTGTTGACTGTGTTGGTGTTCCCAGTTACAACTGTCATCAAGACAGCTGGTTCAAACTAGAAGTCTGTGTCCCAGCTCCACATTTAGTCAGATGACTGCCAAACCTGACTCCACTGGATCCAGATAATTTTTGAGGTTGAGCAGTAGAGCAAGTCAGGGAAAAATCCGCAGTTAAAAATACAGTCAGAAAATTTCAGCAGGAAACAGAAGACAGTCTTAGCTGTCTGCACAGAATGAAGATGCCCAAATAGGTAGGAACTTTTGGAGGCCACAGAACATCTTGCACTAATCCATAGACTACATTTCATGGGTTTTAACATGCTAAATAAACACAACGTCATTTTCAAACTTGAATAATATGAGAAATAAATTTAGATTATTCTCCTGAACATTCATTGTCTTGGTGCTTTAAGTACATTTCCTAAATTTAGACTTTGCCATAGATGTTTGTGTTTATTAAGTGTTTTAAAGAATAGTGTTAGTGCTGAGTAAAGAAGTATCTTCATGATAACCTAAACATCAGAGTCATAATCTTTTCTCCTTCTGCTCCCACTTCTGGTCAGTTTGGGGAGTGATTCACTTTACATTGCGATGTTGCCTCATGCTGAAATCTCACCATCCTTTACTCACATTGAATCAGTTAATTCCTGCTCCTATGGGAGACATATGTTCCCTCAGCCTTTGGGTTCACACTTGCAGAGTTACGAGCTGCTTGTTTCTTCTCTAACATTAAAAAAAAAAATGTATCATTTCAGTTAAACTGTGAGTTGCAATATTATTCCAAGATCTTAAAATCATTAAAATATTAATAAAATTGTTACAGAAAATGATGAGGAAGGAAAAGGACAAGACAGATTTGTAGCAAGGCACAAAACTGCTGAATTTTAATCCCGGATATAAAAACCCTCTTAGACTGGAACTCGCTAAACAAGTCTCAGCAGACAAGAAGAATATGTGGATATATATGGATATAGAAGATTATATCTGTTCTGAGACAAACTGAATAAAATCTTTCATGGTCACAGGTACCCTTTGATTTCTCCAGTCATCCAAAAATAGTGATTTTAATGCTACTGGTTTAAAAGTATCACCAGAAAATCAGATGAAGAAGCAGATCAGTTGTTAAAAAGTGACAATATTTCTCAAAGATTGAAAAGCAATGCAATTTAAATAGTCTTCATACACTTTGTATTTCAAAACTCTCCAGTTTTACCATGTTTTATTACTGTCTGATGCTCAGGTAGCAAAAAGGGTGATTGCAATTTAAATGGACAGATAGCTAAACTCCTATGTGCCCCAAAACAGAATGATGCTCCTCTCCCTCTTTCCTCCTCTAAAGTCATCGTCATTATTTTATTAGGTGGAAAAAATCCCTCATTCAAAATACACAGAATTGTATCTTTATCTATGTGTCATTTTCCTTTCTTGTTATCTTTTCTTAAAGGAAATAGAATTTTTCTAAATTAATAAAATTAATAAATGAATAAAACTAATCATAAATGTTTTAAATATTTTTTCTTAGTCTGATTTCATTTTTATATACCCATGTTAGAAGCTTTTTATTAATCACTTGGAAGTATAACCATGGGTATTTTGCAGGATTATGTCTTTGAACATGAAGAAACTGTTAGTCCCTCTGTTAATTTTTCATTTTCCACATTAATTAAAAACTTGTCCAGATGGCACTGCACAAATATCTTCCATGCAGATTTCTGGCTTTGAGATGCAGCTACCCACCTCAAGAAACATCATTTCCGTCTGCTCGGGAAAATAACTCTCCATGGTTCATTTTATGTATAATATTGTGCGGGGGAGAGTGTGTCACTTGGAGTAAAAGGAGTGGAAATTCATTTCCAAATCTCCCACTCTCCATGAAAAACTCCTCATAGCTATTTGTGAGTACCTTTGTGTGTATACATGCCTGGATGCCTCAGAAGTAAGATTAACCAAAGAACTCCTATTACCTCAATATAATGCTTATATGTAATTCTCAGCCAGGTGGTTAATAAGAACAGAAACCAGTAGCATCAATGCATTTGACATCTCTTGAAGCAAATTATTAAACCAAGCCTAATCCCCACTCAAGGAGTTCCAGAAAACCACATGCCCCCATTAGGTCTGACCTACTCACTCATGAGGCCTCTGAGAAAATGTACAAACAAATAAATCTTTATTCAAGGAAAGACAAAACACTAACACATTTAGCATGCAGTAAGAACAAATCCCCCTTCCTTGCTCATTCACCACTAGATGCCTGTTGTCCAGGAGAAGCTCTCTATCTGCAGGGATCTCTTTGCACCCACAAGCTGCCTGCTCAGCCTGATCAACCCCTAGGGACTCCCCCAGGGGTGCCTGGATCACTACAGCACTTTTCTAGGCTCCTCCACACCAACACTCCTGTTCTGACTCCATTCAAGGAGGTTTCACACCAAGGCATTTCTCACCAGACACTCAGCTATGTGTCCTGTCTCACACTGAAATAAATCCCATTGCAAGGGAGAGAGCATTCAGGGCCCTGTAATGAGGACCTGTTTGCTCAGGAACCAGCTCTTTGCCACAAGTTAGAAATGATCTTCCTCTTTTCAAGAGCCAACCTTCCTGCAAAACCCAACCGGTCTGTGCTGGCTCCCCAGACACTGCCAGAGGAAGACTTGGTAATTAGCCAATGCAAACTAAGGTCTCTATCGTTTTGCTTTCTGCTTTTCACCAACTGTAGGATAGAGACATCTTTGTTTTCCTGAATGGATAGATAGATGTGTGTATGTATTTATTACAAAAAATATTGATTTCCCATAAATAATGTATTAGGAGCTCTTCAACTGCTCAAGTAAGTGCCTGTCTTTTTTTCATACTGTGCCCGCAGTCCTGCCTGCGTGTCGCAGATTTTACTATCATTGCAGTTCTGTTGCATGCATAACATAGTAACCAGATAAAAATGACTCTGATGTGTCAAGAACAGAAAAGTGTAAAACATTTTCTTTAGCAGCATGTGACTCTCTAAGACTTCTGTTTGTGAGGGAGGCAACACAGTGTGCTGTCACCATTTGAATATATGGCTTCAAAACCCACTGCAATTAAAAGCTTTCAGAGAGCTGGTTTAATATAGAGCATGACATCATATTTCCTTCCATGCCTCCGAACTAAAATAAAACCAAAACCATCAGGTCAGGTTTTATTTTTCGCTATTGATTCCAGATACCCCTCTTAAGCTCAGTCTTCAGAAGACTGTTCCTCCTTCTTTCAAGGCAATCAAAGGAGGACAGCAAGTAGAACCTCCTTAGGAATATGAACAGTGCCTACATGACAAGAAAAAGACCATTAAAAGTCTTAACCATATCTGATGAATTAAATGTTTATTGCTCTGTGGGTGTTTGGTCTGCAATGCCTGCCCCAGACATCAATAGAGGTCTTGTTTAAAAACCTCTAGTTGCATTCTTAAAATTCAAGGGACAGGCTGGACTTTAAAGGTTTGACTGTTTAAAAATATCAAATATTTTTCCTTCCAGTTTCAGTCTGATCACACTCCCTTGGAAAGTAAACAGGATCAAATCACTGGGTGTCAGAGAGAAAAATGCATAGATGGTCTAGCTCATTCACATGGCCCTGTAGAAGGATTGCTTCTTGCAGATTATTTTGTAGCACTTCGTTCACTGTTTTTCAGTACTGTAGAAGAAATGTTGCCCTTGGAAGAGTCTGGCAGACCTGTCAGGGCCTGTATTACTGTGATTAGTCTTACCTTTCCCATTTGGTTTATCTACCCCAGGTTTTAGTGTGTTGTATTCCACCAGGGTTTTTACAACTCCTTGCAGACACTGCTCTAGAAGGAACCCCACATTAGATGAGAAAGGACTGTAAGAAATCCTGGCCTGTTTAAAGCTGACTGCAAAAATGCTATAGTCATTGTGATGGGGCCAGGACTAGACATGGGCAAGGCTTTCCTCCACATATAAATTCAGCATGATACTCAGCTTAAGGGACTGTGGAAGAGAGGAAGAGAAGGAGGAGAGCTCTGCCTTGAACTTTCTCA
This sequence comes from Onychostruthus taczanowskii, assembly GCF_017590055.1. Classification (NCBI taxonomy): domain Eukaryota; kingdom Metazoa; phylum Chordata; class Aves; order Passeriformes; family Passeridae; genus Onychostruthus; species Onychostruthus taczanowskii. Next base: position 24,929,966 of record NW_024501459.1, on the reverse strand, counting down.
AATACGGGCTGCTATGGCTGCTAATTTAGATACAAATATTACCACAAGCAACCTGCATGGACCCTAGCTCTGCTTCAAAACCCCACTGATACACTTTCCTGGCATACCTCTGATGCTATGATTTATGAGGCTAAAATAGTTCTCCCTTTAGGTATGAAAAAAAGAACTGAGTTCCCTCCTAAGTCACTGCTTGCCCTTTGGCTAAAAGAGGTGGAATGAGGAACAAGGCTCAAGGCCCAATTCTTCCATCTTAATTTTGGTGCCTTGATTTTGGTTCTGTGTTGCCTGGATTGTTAACAAATTGCACAAGTTTCCCATGTTTCAGCTTCTTTGCCTTTAAAATAGGAATACTGATTTCAGCTTTTTAATGTACATTATAGTATATAGAAATAAAGCACTACCAAGAGAAGTAGGGTTTACAATGCTTTTACATTTAATCTTTTTAATACAGGTAAATTCCATAAATTATCAGAATTACCTCTCTAATGTGAACACATCTTGGATGTTTCTGTTGAAGGAACTCTTTAACGCATGCTGATAAAATAGAATCCCTGTGTACTATTCCTGATAATTTATATAAAACCTCATTCTGTCACCAGCAATATATATATTACTGAAGACTGTGTGTCCTTGCCTTGTCAGAAACTACAGCCTTCACTTTCTTCTTTCACCCATAGTCTTATGTGTACTGCAACAGCTAAGAGTAATTTTTGTTTCCAGATCCAGTATAACTGCCCCCCCCCCAACAACTTTATGGGTCAAACTATTATTTCCTCATATTATGATGCAGTCTGCTTTTATTTCTGCACTATTCTCTAAGCTTTAAATCCCTTGCTTAAAATCTCCTTGGTGATTTCTTTATTTCTCTCCTAAGCAGCCTCTGATTTTCACCTGGGCTTCCCTCCAAGGTAGTCTATTATCTCACTTTCCCTTTAAATTCCTTTGTTCTATAATTAGTGTTTTTAGGTCTTTTTGTGCAGAATAACAGGTGGACTACATCTCCCAGATCTAATGTGTGATTACTGGAGGTGATTCTGTCTTTCCATGCAAGTGTGTAGGAAAGTGAAGAGAATAACCATCCAGGAAAACACCTGAAAAAGGCAATGACAGGAATCAGTCATGTGCATGACACTTGGCACTCAGCAGCCACAGAGGGTTCAGGGCTGTAGTCTTCAATTTGTGGGCTGACCTAGGGAGAAACATGTCCTTTGTGTCTCAGGTATGACCACGGTGGGAAGTGAATGGCTGTCACAACATGGTGACAGCACAGTGCTGGTACTTCCCCATCAGTGGGCAGATACCTGTGGGGACATGTGGCAACCTCAAGCCCACAGCAAGAAGGAGCTGTTTGGGATCTGTCAAGGCTCCTTCAGATCACACAGCTCAGTGCTCAGCGTTCTGGGGGCACACAGGGAGGCAAAGGTGTCTCCTGCACCCCAGTGTCCAAAGCTTAGGCACTCACAGTGGCATCCCGGTACCTGGCACTCAGCAGTCAGTCTGCCCTGGGCACAGCAGGGCCAGCTTGGCCATGTCCCACTGTGCACCCTGAGCCCAGCCTGCTGAGACAGAGCTGTGAGGGTCAGCAGGACACTAGAACAACCAAGGCACAGTCAGGGATAGGCCTGTTGGCACAGGGGTGCTCAGGTGCTTAGGGATTCAAAAGGGAAAACAGCTAAGTATGAGCTCCTGAAGGGGGAGAGCAGGGAGGCTGGTCAGGATCAACAGTAAAACCTGTGCTAGTGGGGTTGGTCAGGTTGCCAGCTTGAGTCACTGGTGTGGGCATAGCAGCTGGGAAACAGCAGCCCTGGGGCCCTCTCCCTCCTGGTGAGTGAAGGCCAGTAAAAGCTCCACAGGTGCTGTGCCAGGAGCAGACCTCAGCCTGACAGCTCATTAATTCCTACCTGTCCTTCACTAGCTCCTGAGTGGGGCTACAACTACTGTGTCTTCCAAATGGTCAACAGGTCCTTTGCTCCTCCAGGTGATCCTTCGCTCTAAGACCAAGATTGACTTTTTTTGTTCATCCTCAGCAGCTCTATTTACCCAATCCATGATTTCATGTGTACAGACATGAGAAGCATAGGGCTTTTTCAAGGATTTAATCTACTTGTGGCAATTCTGGAACATCACATCACACATCTATGGTTTCTTGTATCTCTGTAAAATTATTTACTTATTTTGTCTTTTATTAATGCACAATGGATGTGCATTAGTGAATCAACCAAAGCAGAATTGCTTTCCTGTCTACTTTTGCTTTATTAATCTGTGGTATTTATTGATCTGTGACAGTAATGTGTTTTAAACACACAGAAATGGTGAATTTTTATTTTTATAGTGAGTTGTCTAAATATTTGCTTGCTAGCCTCAGAATACTTATATTGTCTAAGCCAAAAAAAGAATTGCATCACTTTTTTTCTTCTGCAATTTATATATAAACTTAGCCTTGCCTCTTCATTCCTATCTATTACCTTTGTTATTTTTCACAGACCAGTACACAGGTCCATATATTTCTCTAATAGGTTTTAAATTTTTCTTCAGCCCCATGTTATTGGCTCCCTAGCCAATTTACTTTACTCAACAGTATGATTTATTCAAGTGGAAATGGGAAATTTATGCAATATTCTCTCTAGACTTCTCTGAATGTATTATTCTCTGAGCCACACTGGCTGGAATGCCTCTTTATTTTAGAAGTTCTGCAGTCTTGCAACACTTGCACAAGGACCACTGGAAATCCAAGGTCATGTGACTGTGCAAGGCAATGAATTGAAGATTCTGTGAAAACGAGATCATTGTAGAACTCTGTATACATAAGACAGAGAGGAAAAAAAAAGAATAAAAATGTTTGGAGGAATGCTTCACTGAGTATCCCATATAACACTGGAAAACACCCTGAAATGGTGATAGCAAGTAGAATATCCCAAAACCCATCCTCTACTGGACCATGATGGGATGCACCATTCAGAAAACTTGTTCCAGTTTTGCCTGGTTCCTCTAAAGCCTTTAGGTCTGGTCAGGCCCTCAGTGAGGCTTCAAACAGAAAGTGTGAAATAACCTTTAGTTCCTCACAAGCCTCCTTACAGTTTTATGGTGACCACAGGTTACTGAGAATGGGAAGAAACCATATACATCTAGTTCACATACTCATTTCTAGCTGGGCCAACTTGAAGAGAGCTTACAGGATGCTCCAGAGCATGGCTGAAATTTAATTACATGTATCTCAACTGAGACACCTTTATCAGCTGACTGTCAGATTCCATATTATCACTGTGTTGCTACCATAGCCCTGCTCAGTGTCTGAAAGGGCTGTATTATGTGATAGGCTAGAGCAGAGAGAACAAGGCTCATCCACCCTGACTGTCTACTCCAGTCTTTTATTCCTGTCCCGTTGTGTGTCCATCACTCTCGCTTTTAGCTCTACATAGCCACTTTTCTCCCTGTGACAAACATTCTTACTCCCGCCCGTACTTGATTAATCTTTTCACCAGCTGTACTTGTGTTTGCAGAGTATGCGTTGCTATGCATTTATTTCACCACCTCCACACCTCAAAGCATTGGCAACAATCACATTTGTTACAAGAAAATGCTGTTAACTCATTGCATCCAAAGTGAAGAAAATGAAATGTCAGTAATAAGAATTGTGACTAGACAGTGATTTCACTCTAAGAGTGAACTGCACTAGGCAAGGAGACACGCATGGGATGGCACATAAGAATAGACAACACTTGGCTTGATAGAGTTGTGGTTCCCTCTGTTTGCTCCATAGTTTGTGGGATTGCAATTATCAGCAACAAATTAATACACTTGCCCAACACACGCTGGCACAAAACAGGGAGGAGAGTGGGCGGAGTGCAGCAAGATGTTTGTGTGGTTAAATAAGGAGAAACTAAGGCTCTGTAAGTGCTCAAGAGTACATGCTGTAGCTCCTGCGTTTTGAAGGAATGACAACATGGCCATTTGCTGTGTGCAGACAATTTCCTGCCTTTCTATAAGCTGTTGGAAGGACAATGCCCACCCAAGGACTTGGTAGGCTGTGCCAGGGCCCAGGAAAGGTGTTCGCACTCTTCCAGGTTGCATTGCCAGGGCTGAGCACCATATTTTTTCCTGTCAATCATTTAATTAAGATTCATCTATTGGATGCAGCAGGTACAGCTTGCAGTGTCAGTGCCCAATATCTGTATATTCCTATCCTGCTAATTCCCAAATGAAAATGTACAACAGACTTAAAGAAAGTTTGTTTCTGTCTTTACTTTTACTTGAAACTATTTGAACAATTTACAGATAGGCTTTTTTTTGTTTCTTTGATTAGGTTTTATTTGCTCCTTTATATTTACCTCAAAGAGGGCACTGTAATTAAAAAGCTCCAAGGACAGCCTGCACCATTTTCCCAACTCCATAATTTTCTCCTTACAATTTTTCTTCAAAGGGTGAATAATACACTATTCATGCATTAAAACTGCACTTTGCTAATGGAAACACTGCCTGGCGCTGCTTTGAAATATCCAAAGCACCCCAGAGCACTGAACAATCTGCGTGATGGGCACTGAGTGCCCTACTGTTGCCATGTCCTGGCAAGTAATTTTGACATTCATGGAAGTTATTCCCACTAAGATTTGAATCTTCTGTGCTGGGTGTTTTGGGTCTCAGCAGGACAGGTCTTCAAAAGTGATTTGCTTAATGCATTGCTTCAGAACTGGCAAAGAGTCCTTACAGAGAATGACCTTGCTCTCTGATGTTAGGCCAACTCCTTCAGACAGTCTGTGTTTGTCTCTGGTTCCTCCCCAGCTCACTTTTCATCTTGAGCCTCTGCTTTCCTGCCCAACAGCCATGCAGGCAGGTGCTGCTCACTTCTAATTCCTGTGTGCACCCTCATTTCAGCTCCATGACAAAGGTGCCTCTGCCCATGCTTTCTTTTTGTCTCCCCAGAGCCCAGTCTCTCCACAACAGCACAGTATTCAGCTCTGATAAACCTTCCATTCAGACTACTCCACACTTTATTTTCATATTCTAGTTCATCACTAACACTGGCAAAGGAAACGCATTGGCAAGAAATCGCAGTGAAGGTTCATACTGAAAATGAAACGGTCATTCATTTATTATGTATTTTTTGGCAAGTTTTTTTTTTAATAGTTATTTATGCCGGCCAGAGGAAGTGCGTGGACAATCTGCCAGCACGGGTGAGCTCCTGAGATTTTCCAGTAAATCTTACACAGAGAGTACGTCCCTTGACGTCTCGCTCCAGCAGTTCTGGGATCACTTGAGAATCTGATTTCATCTTTCCCTGGAGTAAGTTGTGAGCTCCCAGGACTATGGAAAACAACTCCGGGCGATGACTGAGCTAGACGCACGCATAAGGCTGCAGGGACGCTCCTGTCCGTCCCCTAGCCAGGATCGGGCACTCGGAGGGGCTCTCCGGTGACTGCAGCCGTGCCAGCGCGACCCGCAGCCAGCGGCCGAGCCCCGGGGGCCGCGGGGCGGGCGCGGCTCCGGGCGCTGCCGCAGCAGCGCCGCGGGTCGCTGGGAGCAGCGCGGGTGGGGGCGCGGCCGGTGGCGGAGGCGGGCGGGAGGAAGGCGAGCGTGTCCGTGTGTCCGTGCGTGCGTGCGGGGACCGGCGCCGCGCCGGGCAGGTGAGAGCCCCGCGGGCAGGAGGAGGAGCAGCGGGAGGAGGAGGAGCAGCAGCGGGAGGAGGCGGCGTGCTCCTGCCCGCCAGGGATGCGTGTGTGCCTGTGCGTGTCTGCGCGCCGCTCACCTCGGTATCGCTCGGGTCACTCGGTGGCGGGTGGATCCAGCTACTCCCGGCGCCGGCGGGAATCGCTTTTCCCAGCGCGGCCGGTTCTCGCTGAGGTCCCGAGAAGAGCGTGAGTGAGCAGCGGCTGTGAGCGATCACGTATGTGCTATAGACGCACATGTGTTTCCTACGCATGCAACACATTTGTCGGGCTGCGGGCTTCGCCCCGTGACACCGGGCGGCCTCGAGGGGGATGGGGCCCAGGCGAAGGGGGTAATAACGAATTAATTGCAGATGAGAAGTAATATCCGTCTCTGAGTCATCAGTCTTCGAGGCATAATTTCATTCCAAAAGCTCTTAGATGAATGGTAGATCTTATATAGGAAAGCACTGCTTTTCCCATAGGATTATCAGATTTCCACCGGAGAATACAGATCCTGGATTATTGAGCTACGTGGGATTTGTGTGTTTCTTTCTAATTAGTCTGTGAATCTGAGTGTAAAATTCTTTATTTGGAAGGGGGGGATGGGAGTTATATGCTTCTAAAAGAACAGACATTTATTTTCTCTGACATTTTACACAGTGTTTCTGGTTATCCCGTGCTTTGTGCATACTGCCTTAATTGGATAGTGGTGTCAAAGGTTGATTAGATTGCCTAATAGATTTTGGATCTGCAAGAGGATTGCAGTTTTAAATGCGTGGTTAAAACAATCATGTTTGCCGTCTCCCCTCAAACAGTTGAGAGGAGGGCTGATGTATTACATTTGCGTTATCTTCCCTTTGGTTTATTAATGTATCGTTGTAAGGTTGTCGGGTTCGGTTTTGTTGTTGTTTTTTCCCCCTCTGCTGTTTCATTTGCAGACCAAAAAGAAATGAATGTCAGAGAGGATTTGTTTAATCATTTAACAGCTGACACAAGCCATGTCCCTAACAAAACGTTGGTGAAAAAGTGGTGAAGAAGATTTCTGGGATACAGCAGCGCCAGTACTGTGAAGCCGCTTCTGCAGGTCAGGAGCAGCATTTGCTGGAGGATGCCATAGCCCAGGAGGTGACGCTCGTGGGGACGAGGTTGATGGCTTGCATGGAGCTTCTCTACCTGGCCGAGGAAAGCAGACAGGTGCCCCTGGGCACCGCTACTGGCTGGAGCCTGCCTCCCCACCCCTATGAGCAGCAGCAGTGTGAGGGGGGTGAGGTGGACCCCAGAGCAGCCACTGCCGTGGCAGCTCTGCACTGTGAACGGCACTGCAAGCCCTTGCAGAGGGGTCCTGTGGCTGAGCCCCCCCTGGCACCCCAGCCCTCCTCCCTGGGCAGCTCGCCCCAGGAGCACCCTGCCCCCTCCAGCACGTCCCAGCCCTGCCACCCAGCCGAGCACTTGCCCGGGGAAGAGGATGGAGGGAAGAAGAAAGCCTGCTGCTGTGCCCAGGAACTTGAGACATCGTTCACCTATGTGGATGAAAATGTAAATCTGGAGCATGCAAGAAGTCCCCCCACTCCTACAGGTGGCCAGGATGCTCCTCTGCAGCATCATTCCTGCAGGGAGCTGCCACCTGAATGGGCGCACGATTCTCCTTCCTTGGTCTCTGACGAGGATGATGCTGCCTCGGAGGCAGCAGCTGGGAAATCCGTTGACTATGGATTCATTAGTGCCATTTTGTTCCTGGTTAGTGGCATTTTGCTGGTGATAATTTCCTACGTGGTACCCAGAGATGTGACTGTGGATCCCAACACCGTGGCTGCCCGGGAGATGGAGAGGCTGGAGAACGAGAGCGCAAGGATCGGTGCTCACTTGGACCGCTGTGTTATCGCTGGGCTGTGTCTCTTAACCCTGGGGGGCGTGGTGCTCTCCAGCCTGCTGATGATGTCCATGTGGAAAGGGGAGCTGTACCGGAGGAGCAGGTTTGCATCCTCCAAGGAGTCTGCCAAGCTGTATGGATCTTTCAATTTTAGAATGAAGTCTGGAGCAAATGATAATATGCTCGAGCTGTCGTTAGTTGAGGAAGATGTGCTTGCCATAGATAATTAGTGTGGTCATGATTTTTAAGGCAGCATTTCTACAGGAAAATATGTTTCATTAAAGAAAGCAGATGCAGCTAAAGATAGCTGGTGATGCAGTTTATTTGTCTGACAAGAATGGTGTTATCTTAAGCGCTATAATCAAATGTTTGGAATATATGAGTACTTGTTGTAAAGGGGAACTGTGCCAGATGAAATGCAAATGATATAAAATAATGAAAACCACTGAATAAAAAGAGACTTGTGATAAGTAGGTTCCTCAGATACTTGTTTATCCTAATATAAAACATTCCATTGGTGTCTTGCCTATATAATTTTCTTATTACTCCCATATAGAACAAGAATGACCTTGACAGTTTGGAAGCTTTTAGTTTTTGAAGCCTGCAGGATTATTTACATTCTACTTGACAGAATATTAAGAAGCAGGACCAATAATCAAATAGCAGGGCTAATACTTCATTAAGAGATGCTTTTTTATTCTTTAATTTTAAGTAGATCCCTTCTCTTCAATTAAGTGACAGCTATGGGAAGAAAGAACACCACTTGGTCATGGCTGGACACAAACCTCCCATATTTTGAAACAATTGTACAATTAGTGATGATTATTTAAAATATGAAATAAGAGGCAAAGGGCAGGAAACCATATGGCTCATGGTGCTGGTAGGAGACAAAAGGCTCTTTCAGCTTGAGGTCAGTGGCTCCATTTCAGTTCAGATTAGCAATGATTGATAGTCATTAACTTCTGATAGCTATAGTGACCCATATAAAAGAAGTTTAGTTCCTGGTGGACAGATGTCTTTGTATGAAAACTGCCGTAACATGAATTAACAGACCTCTTGTTTGGAGTCTCAAAAGACCCAAAGACTGAAAAAGCATGGGGATGCTGAGACTGGACACTTCTTCAGTACACATGCCAGAAGAAATTCAAGCTCAGCTGCAGGGCTTTGCTTATACTGGGGCTGTCTGCATCTTATTAGTCTTTTTTGAAACTTCAGGTTTATGTCACTAGGCTCTCAACCTTCTCATAACCAGCAGGGAAAGGTCAGGAAGGAGCTCTCTGAGGCTCATTCAATAAAACCCAATTTATTTGTAAAGAATAAATCCTCAGGAAATACAGAGGTTAAGTATCAGGCAGTTTACTGGCTGACAAGAGACTCACTTAATGTAGGGGATGATCAAGGGTACATGTTGCTATTAATCTCAGTTCTGTGGCACTGTAGCCAAAAACCTGTACCACTCATGCTATTTGCTTTATTACCAGCCAGTTTCTGGGGAGCATTAATGTGTTCTTGCAGTGCTGGGAAAACCAACAAAAATTGTTCAGTGCACCGCTGTCAGTTCTTACTGAGCAATGGTTAATACATATATATATATGTAGATATATATGTATATATGTCTTGTTAATATGTATATGTCTGTTATATGTGTATGTGTCCCTGGCAAAGCCAAACATGGGTGAAGAGCTCTGTCTGTGCAGTCTCTGACTGCAGTCTTAGAAGAAACGTGCTTCACTATGACAGCCTTCTCAGTTGTGAGTTAACTCTAAAATATCAGGAATATGCATTATTTTTAAAAGACTTTTTTTCCTGTGACACACAGGAGAAGAGTTTTCTTGGGAAGGTGGTAGGAGGAGATTTCTTTTATACTCCCTTTACTCAGTAATATGTGGCAGCACAAAGTCCAGAATAACAAAGTGGATCGTGGAAACGTGGGTTCCTCAGAGACCAAACTTGCCACTTGGTTCTTCATTCTGCTTCTCTGGCTGTTTTTGTCAGGAGACAAATGCAGCACCCAAGTCTGACTCAATTACTTCAGTCCCTTGTGCTTGCTGGTATGGGTGCCTGTGACCAATGGTCTAAGGAGCTGTCCTGCTCCAGGTTCACGCCTTTGGTTAGTAAATTCCATAGTGTGGTACCCGGGTTTTAACGCTGGCCCTGCAAAAGAGATTCTGCTTCACGTATTCTCTGCTCCAACTGCAGCTTTAGGTCAGTGTTACTGCATAATTAAATGAGCTGCCTTATTGGAGGGTGCTGCTTCCCGGTAAATGATTCTCCCAGTTTATGTCATGATACACAGCAGTGACCACCATCTCCACAGTCGTCTCTGAAGAGCTTACATCCTTCTGGCTGTGTCATCAGAGATTCCTAATTTAATCTCTAGGATAAATACATGAAATGTCTTACATCTGGAAGTTACCTCAGCCTGTTGTGATCAGTACAAGTGAGGAAGGAACTAGCCTGAGAATCTGGCAGCAGAGCAGGAAAGTTCCTCTTGTGCTGGCCTTGGCCGGCAGGTGAGGTATGTGAACACAGCCTGCAGAGCTTGACATTTTTCTCAGGGTGGGGAGGTGGGAACAGTGCTTCCTCTTATCCTGCCCTGAGGATGGGAACGGGCTGGCCTTCCCAGGGGAAACCATGCCAAGCAAGAGGGAAGATGTTGCTGAGCTAGGGTCAGCAAGGTGGTGTAGGGCAGGGTACTGATATCTCGGGGGATGAAAACCCTTTCATCTGCCTGGGCCCTGTGTTCTCACCTATGTGGCAAAGCTCTAAAACTGAGGCTGGTGGTTTTGAGAGGTATTATTTTTATTTTTTAATTATACTTATGCGTGAAATTGGAGTACATTCCATTACTGCAGAAAGATGTCAGCGTAAGCTGTATGGATCACAGATTTCTTGCAGGAACCATGACATGCCTTAATGCTGATTATTAGCACTAGAAAAAGAAGCGCTTCCCTGACTGTCAGTATGTTATTGTCAAGTGAGAAGTTTTCTGACACTTTTTAAAATGCCTGTCACAGATCATGAAACCTGCAATACTTTAATGAACCCTGAGATTTTCCCTGAGCATTTTAAGGAAATATTAGTCAACCTAATAGTCTAAATGTACACTGCAGAAGTGTGAGGAGTAATAAAATTTAAACGACAGGACTAACAGAGTTTCTTTATTTTTGTGTAAGTGTGTGCTGTGAAAGAGGTGAAGGAAGGCCTTCAGAGCACAGAAATGTAACAGATAAAAACGCTCGGGACATTTCTCTGATCACTTTAGAAATTGCAGCTTGATGTGAGTTAGTGGTGCAATATAAAACCTCTGGACTTTCAGGTTCTCGTGCTGTGAAACCAAACACAGACAGAAACCAAAGTGCTTGCTGTCTGGTGGCTGATGGTGGAAATGAATGTATGAGCTCACTGGCCAGTGGAGAGGCCTTCACAGCATTCCCCTCACATGAGATGGTACCAAAGGGCGAGGCCAAGGGACGTTTGTTGCCCCCTCATGCACCCTGGCAATTTGACTTCCTCCGCTCGAAATTTAAATGCTTTAAAGGTACAAAGGGGAGAAGAATTGTTGGTGGTTTTTTTCACTGCTTGGGCTAAAGTTGTCACTTGATTCATTAGAGAGCTTTCTCCTTTTTTGGGCAACTAAATTTTGGCATATACTGAGTGGGTTTTAGGTGCCCTCTAAATATCCAGATTCTGAATATGATTTCCGAGTACCCTGGAAACAGAACAGGATTTGTGCCCTTAGTCAGTTAATTTCTAACCAGCCCCAGCTGCCAAATACGACACTTTCCCAGTTTCTACCTCATGACATGTCTGCTGGCTGGGCCCAGCCCTGGTCTCTACCTTCCCGCTGCGGGTGTCCGTGCTTCCCTGAACTGCGGGAAGGGAGGTGACAGCTGCCAGCATCTGGCTCCCTGCTGCTCAGACAGCTCCCTGCTCACCCTGTTCTCAGTTCCCTTTTCTCAGTCAGAGGCTGTGGCTGAGGCTGGACATTGGGAGCTGCATGACATCTGCTGGGGATGCTCACCAGGACAGAGGCTGTCACCGCACCGTCCCAGCCCGCGCGCTGCGGGTGTCCAGCGTGTCTCCCACCAGCCTCGCCTGCTCCTGCCAGCCTGAAGCCAGCCCCGTGGCAGAAACGCCCAAGACTCTCCTAGGAAGCTACACTGGGTTGTTGCTGGGTTTTTATGTGTTTACAATTTTTTAGTCTTTGTAATTCTTTTAAAAATCTGTCTGCAATGAGTATAGAGTTTACTGACTGAGAAAGCAGCTGGTTTAATTTTGTAAGACTCTCTCACAAGGGGGTGAAAGATCACAGTCCATCATGAGCTGTTCAGTAGTGCATTTGATGCCTTATTACAATCACAGCCGTGTTCTGTAAAGATTCAAAAATAAAAGTCTATGAATTTGAGCACTGTCATTGTGGGCCTCTTTGCTCCTTGCTGATTCCAGTGATTGGCTCTTCTCTCTGTGCCATGGGTGCAGTCCCCACTCCTCAGTGGCATGGAGCCCATGTAGGCAGCAGGGCCACCTGGCAGAGGCAGTGCTAGATTGAGCTGTGCCAGCACACCAAGCCCATCCCCAGCTCACCCATCCATCACAGCTCACACCTCCATCATGGCCCTGCTGCTCTTCCTTCCCAAACAGAAGTGCCAAGCAATGCAGTTTCAAAGCCTGCTGCACTCGTGTCCCACCCAACTCCATTCAACCAGAACAAAAAAGAGAAAAAGTGGGTGGGAGCAGCCATGGCTGTGTGAGCAGGCAGCTGGGGAGGTGCTGTGTCAGGAGGTGGGTGTTGAGCCCCTGCTCACCATCACCACATGCATGACCACTTCAGTATCACAACCTCATCTTGGCCCAGCTTGGCCATGGCCAGGGCAGGAGGGCAGAGAGTGCTGGGCCCAGCACCAGCCATGGTGATGATGGGTGGGCATGTGGCTCCCAGAAAGCCCTGGAGGTGATGGGCGATGCAGGGAGGTGCAGGAACTGTGTTCCTGGAGCTCTGTGGGCTGGGCACTGCCCCCTCAGTGTCAGCTTCACATCTCCCTCTGGAAGAGCTGTGTCAGAGTGGGCAGCAAGCAGAGGGTGCTGGTGGGGGCCAGCAGCGACTGGCACCGGCAGCTAAGCAGGATCTCCAGGGAGCCACAGTTTTCTCCCGGCTTTTTTTGTTTCTCTCAGATCCCCAGCGTATGTCAGTGAAGCGCCTTAAGCACCTTTGACAACCTGTACTCCCTCCCAAACACAATTCAAAGGTATGCCACACAGGTTATGCCTCGTCAGGTTGCTTTTCATTCTATGACAGAATCAGACCCTTCCCTGCCTCTGTCTGTGAATCACCATGTGGCTGGGAGCACTGTGGTGGGTGTGGATCCAGGCTGGAGCAGGGACTGTCTACTCCTGTTACCTGTTACCACAGAACAGAATAGAGCAAGGCCCCAGTTTGCCATCCAGCTTTCAGGCTGTTACTGCTACAGGAGTAATAAAGGTGTCCCAGAAGTGGCCAAATTGGCTGCAGTGACTGCACTGATGGCAAATGCAGGCTCTGGTGTGCAACTGATGGTTAGCAAGAGGTTAAGAGAGTAGATATATTTATAGGTATGACAATCCATCAGCTTAAAGAGCTGGGAGGCTTTCTAACTGAAAGCAAACACACAATTTAATTTTTACTCTTTTTACAGATTTCTTCTTACCATTTTAAATTTTGAAGGATTCAGTGTCATACTATATTCACAGAGGGTTTTTTTTCCTGTGTTTATGAGTCCTGGCAAGGTCAAGAGTCATACAGGCTGCAAGGAGGTGAGACTTCTCTGATTTTCTTATCAGTTTAGATTAAATTGTGGATATTATAAATCTGTGGATATTATAAATCTATAAAACCAAACAAGACAACAACCTCTTATTTGAAATTAACCTGCTTAATATTTGTTTGTGTAAATGTAAATGCAGTGCCCAAGGTAGAAGCTGAGACAAAAAATGCACATTTTATTTAGATTTAAAAAAAAAAAGATTGTTAAAATATTTCTGCAGGCTTGCTGTATTAAAAATTTGTAAAGAGTTCTCTGCTTATTTATGTGTAGATTGGCCCACTGTTACATATGGTAAACGACACTGAGCTATTGAGCTATTAACTGAGCATTAACTGAGCTGAACATCATGGGCATGTGGCCATTGTTTTGAATGAGGGCATTACAAGCCAACAAGTGTGGTTTTTGTTCACCTGCACCCGGTGCGTAACCCACAGATCACTGAAAGTTCTTCCATCTGCATTGAGAAATGAGATGCTGAGCAGCATGAAACATAGTGTTCTCAAAAATTCTCCTGCACACAGATACCAAAGAGAGCCACCTGGAGAGCTGGAGAACCAAGGCTTCTTAAGTCCCAGTCCAGCACTGCAGAAAAGGCTAAAGTAGAAAGAACCACTAGAATAAATGAATCTGAAAAGGATAACAATTTTTTTTTTTTCTGGAGGGTGAAATTTAAATTTAATTTAAAGTACAAAATAATCTTTTAAAAATTCTCAAAAACTCAAACTAAATTTGCTAATATTTGGAGGTATTTGGGTAAGGTTTTGGACATTTAAGGAATTTGTAATTGGTTTTTTCAAGGCATAAAAAAAAAATCAATAGGCTACTGTTGAAAGAATAAAACAGATATCTTTACATCAGCATAAAAAGCTTCTCTTTTCCAATGATTGTTTCTGTTTTGACAGATGTGTATGCAGGGAAATTTAGCTATTGTTGAATAAAACATTTCCAGAAGCAAAATTGATTAAGTCCCTTTTGCAGAAGAAAAAAATCAATTCTTCCCATTAGAAGGATGTAAAAGATGTTGATCAGCTAGAAATGTAAATAAAGTTCTTTAATCATTATTCTCTAACTGCAGTGTATCCACGTACATAGGATTGTCTTGTCTCTTTATAGCTTAAAATAAATTTGGTTGAACTCTAACATGAAGCAGCTTCTGACAAACTAGCCAGAGTAACTGTGCTTGAATGTAAATAATATCAAGTAGCTATCCTGACATTTTGTATTACTTTTCTCAAGGATTAGCTGTTCATGAAATGAATGTATATGTGATAACAATATATCCAGGCTGGGAACAGAAATATATTCACTGAAAGGCAGAGCAGTAGAAAGTATGTGACTGATCAATTCCTATGTATTCTGATTTCATGTAATAAAGGCAGCACTTTAGACATCTCTTCATTAGTAATTGTTGAGGGCTATTAAAGGTCATGGAGGGCTATTAACAGAAGGATGCCAAGTCTAGCTCTGTAAGTCCCTAAGCTTCTGATTGCTAAGAGCTGAGAGAATGTGCTGCTGTATGCTTGCCCTTCCCTTGGTTTTAGATAAAGCTGTAGCTGCTGCAGGCTACTATCTGAGCCTGTTTTGTGACAGATGGACCTTTGATTTGATCCAGACTGATCCTGTGTTCTCAAAACTTTGTGCTCTTCCTACAGGGGCAATACCAAGTAGTTGTTTGCCACTGTGGCTTCCTAAAGAAGGAATCAATAGATCACTGCCTTACCTTTGTTTTTCCCTCCTTACAGGAATGGTAACCATGTCTGGAAGAACTCTTGAGAGGTCATTTTCCAGTCTTCTGGAACTTTCACCCTCCATCAGTCCTCAAAGATGATTACTCATGGCTGTGAAATTGCTGCTCAATTGTCTGAGCACTCTGGTGTGAATTTTATAAGGCTCACATGATTTGCAGATACATTATGTATCTATGCAGCCTCTTCTGCTCTCTACCAGCCTGGATTCTTAAGTTCTGAAGTCTGTGGATAGTATGAATACTTTTAGATTTTTTTAATGAGGTAAAAAAGGTTGAAGCACTTCAGCCTTCTCAATGTCATTTTCAGTTGTGCCCTGTCTCACTCCCCACCAAGCAGAAAATTTGTTCTTTCTTTGCCTTTTTTCTTCTTTCTAGTATAAATATAGAGCACTTACTCATGACCGTTTTTTCCTCTTCTATGAGGATGTCACTTTCCTACCTCTCCAAAATAAATGAAAGTTATTATTTATATATTATAATTTCCCCAATGGGGAAATTTCTTAAATTTTAGGTCATTGTTATGGTTAGCCAAATCTATGTTTACAATTGTTATTTTTGTTTCACATTTTCACATTTCATATATGGTATTTTGTTTCCTTAATATTGGTTAAGAATTTGCTAAATTTTCCTGTCTTTTCCCTTTAAACTTCTGCTATGTGGGAACATACTAACCAGTGCTTTGAATTTACTGAAGTTTCTTATTCCTTGGGACCACTTCCCAGGAGGCAGAAATACTCTGTTGTAACAGCCCTGTATTGTGAGGGGTTGTTTTTGCACAGCTGAGCTCAGTGAACAGCCTGGTGACTACAATCCCCACTCCTGCCCACTTCCATTCGTTCCCCACTCAGCCTTTCTTCAGTGTGGGCAGCAGTGGTCCAAGGTGGAGATTTTGTGTTAGTCTTGCTTTTTAAGCCAAGCCGTGTTATTAAGAAAAGTACTCCGGGCTTGTCTATGGGATCAAATTACAATGCACAGCCATTGAGATGGGAAACGTCTTCACTTAAACTTCACAGGATATTGAAACCAGTCTTAGCAAAGAGGCGAGTTAGAAGCAAAAATCAATATTGGACAATGCTGAAATGCCTCTGTTCAGCTGCTGTTTTAAGTGCCTTGTACAGACCTTTCAAATCATGTTGCCAGCAAATGGAGGAAATACAGCTTTTAAAAAGTCAGAGAATTATTAATAGTGTGCTTGACCTCCAGCTCTGCACAGTCTACAATAAAAGCATCATTTTTCATATGCTGCTGCCTTATGCTTAATTCCGCAAGCCCTGTTGGGAAGCATTGCTCATAGAAGAAGTGCATTCAGAGAGTGAGGGTCAAAGCTTTAGATCCATGATGGACTGTGAGCGGGAAAGAGAGCAGGAACAGCTCATGGTCAACGCCTGAACAAAAAGGGAGGGTTGCGGGAACCCTACACCTCATACATCATTCACACACTAATGGTATTTCTTGTCCTCGTGTGTGAGAGAAGAAAATTAACTGTGCAGAGGTTATGCTTGCAGCTTTCCAGCAAGGATAGAGAAGTATGGAGAGAAGCAAATGTCAGATGTCTTCATGAGAAAATGAATGCTCTAGCCACTATCCTGGTGTCTGAGGAGTGACTGGGGAACCAGCACCTCCAATTGTGCTCCCCAGAAGGCTAATCTGTTGCGCAGCATTTGTAGCACAAAGAAGCAGTCTGAACCTTTATTAACTTTAACCACTGCCTGAGTAACCTAAAGTGACAATCCATCTCTCTTATTGCTGTTATTAAGTCAGTTTTGGACAATGCCTTATCATCTGCAGAAAAAAATACAGAGGAGATATAATGCAGGCAGCAAGTTTCTAGGTAAAATTAGGCTGTCTGAGAAGGGGAGAAGAATGCTGCACACTGCGCTGAACAAATCTTTGCATTGATTTCTGCAAACAGAGCCTTTCTAGGAGCACCACAAATGCATGTATTTATTTAGTGCTTGGATTCAAAGAGCTGTCAATCTTCCTCTATCCAGATAACTCCCGTTTGTGTTCAGGTCTGGGGTGCTCTAGGGTCATACATTATTTCTGCTTGTGCTGTTCTTGCTTTTCACTTTGATGCCAGCTCTGCAGTTCTTGGTCAGCCTCATGCAGCCACATGTGCAAACAGAACCACTCCTGCTTGGTGGCAGTGGGCAGCGGCCAGGTGACACATGACACTGCTGCAGCTCCAAGAGTGCACGTGTGAGCCTAGGAAATGGAATACTTGTTCTCACAGAGTCTTAAATAATCATTTAAATATGCGTGGAGATCTCATTGATACATCATCTGAGAGCACAAATCTCATCTGTCTGTGGGCATGCTGTGTGTGTGCTCTGTGGCCCAACAAAGAAGTAGTTCCTCCTCTTTGACTGTCCTACTTATTATCTGGTTCTGTGTCCAGTGCATAGGAATAAAAGGCAATTATTTTATACCTTCCCTTCAATTCAGATGGGATTAAGCCTGCATTTTAGCTGGATGGCCGAGGTAGCCTGAGATAAAATTTGATGCCAATAATAAGTTACTACTCCTGCACAGAGCAAGATGAAAGGAAAGTAGTTGTGAATTGGAGAGATAAACAGCTCCTGGGGATGCTCCACAGCACGGCAGTAATAGCTCAAGTCTGTGGTTTAAAATCACTGTCTTAACTACAGTAAACAGAGCTGGTTTTAGCAGCCTTTTTTTCAAGGTGAAGGCTAGAAGGCAGGCCATGGAGGGCAGATGTGGAAAATTTGTACACTGTTTCAGAATCCTTCACTGAAACTACCCCACATTCCATTAAAAGTTCCAGAATACATAACAATAAGCTTGCATGAATGCAGTCACTCACTTACCCACAGGATGAACCAATGCATTGGAAGGTCTGTATCCAAACACCACAGGAGTGGAGTTTATCACAAAAATACCGTCTTTTTTTACCTTGAGCTCCTGTGGGAGCCCTAAGTTAATTTCTATGTCCGCACAGGATCACATGATGTTTACTGTCATTTATATAGGACAATGTTTGGTTTAGTTCCTCTTCAAAACAAGGTTGTTTACCATACAGTTACCTGTGCCTCTTACTATTTTACCTCAGTGAACAGAAGGGGGAAAAATAAGATAATATTTTTGAGTTTTGTTTTTTTTTTTTTTTTTGTTTTGTTTTTTGGGGGGTGTTTTGGTTTTTTGGTTTTTTTTTTTTTTTTTTTTTTGTTTGTTTGTTTTTTGTACAGGGAAAGTATGTGGAACTAAAAAAAAGAAAATGGAAGGAAGGTGAAGGTCTTGTCAGCAAGCAGGTAGGAATATGGATTTCATAAAGTTAATGGCTTCAGTCAATAACTATTGTGAAAATGGATTTCACAATTCATATTGAATTGTTTGTAGTCAGCTTGATTGATGCTGTTGTAATACAGGAGGCTAATCAAGACTGGGAATCAAAGAAAAAGAACCAAAATCCAAAGGCAAGCCCTTACAGATTAGTCATTCTTTATACTAGTAAGCCAATTTATCAGCAGTAATAAAAAGTCCTGATTTTGAAAGCAATGACTAATTTTCATAAAGTATGTCCTCTAGTTTCATACAGTGTTTTCAAAGGTTCCTATCTCTTGTCTGTTTTAATGGAACTAATAGTCAAATGCCAGGACTTTTTTACGCTTCACTGTGTAAGACCAATTATATTTCCAGTTACTTTGTAAAATTTAGTTGCTTTGGACAGACCTTAAATTCTCTCTCATGTCATTCTGTTGTCTTTCAGAATAAAAGTCGATTTTGCATTTAATTCCAGAACACTCTATATTCTTCAGGTTTCCCTAAGGGCACAAATCACCTGAAAACCTTAGGTGGTGTCTTCATGAACTGCTGAACAAATCCAGCCATCTTGTGATGCACCAGAAGAGATCTTGTTTTTCTCTTTTTATACTTTCAGTCCCCTCCCACCTCTCCCAGCCTTGCAGTCCCTCTCTGCCTTGTGCATCAGCCCCCTTATACACCAATGGTAGGCCCAGACTATTTGATGATTATTAGCATAATTTTTATCACTTATTTCCATTTTATATGGCGCATTTAGTTTGCATTTACTTTCCCTTTCTCCTCTTGTTTCAGAACCAGCTTCAAAACTAGTTAGAGACTCATGAGCACCTTGGGGAGAATCAGATGCTGGTGGGAGCTTGCTGCTGGGGGCCAGCTGTGTGTGCAGGGACAGCCAGAGCCTGGCTGGGCTGTGCAGGCTGTCCCGGGCAGCACAGAGCTGCTGCAGGAGGGCACAGGGCCTGAGCACTGTGCTGTGCCTCTCAGCACGTCACACAGCTCTGTGGGTCTGGGCTGGAAGTGTCTCCTGCATGCTTCATCCAGGTCTGGACAAAGGCAGCTCGAGTGGAATGCAATTGCCTCTGTGCCCTTCTGTCCTTAATCATCACAGCAATTGTCCCCGCTGCTCTGCCAGCTCTGCTTGGATCCTCACCCCTCTCCCTGTTCAGCACCTCCTCTCCTGTTAAATTTATCTCTCTTGTATTACTCACTGTCTCTTTGCTGTCATGAGCTGCATGCAAATGCTGGGTTTATTGTTTGAGATAATGCATTTCTGCTATCTCAATGAAATAAGTATATTCCATTTGTTTATTAGCTAATTAAACTAATCTCTAGAAGACCTTCAGAATGTCTTCTGTTCTTCTACAGTGAAGCTAATTTATCTTTATAGTGCTGGCAGTAGGAAAATGGTCTATGTGCCCTGCAGAAAAGTTTGAGATTCATATGTTTTTACCCCAACTGTTTCAAATTATAATCTAAAAATCAGATTTGGATCTTCAGGAAACTTTGGTGCTGAATGATCTGCAACAAAAGAAACATATGGGAAGTACAGACATAGTCTGATCTTATCACTCAAGCTGACAGATAAATAATTTGACAAAACAGATATTGCTTAGAAGTTAAAAAATAATGTTTTTGCTCAGAAACTTGTCCCAATGACTATTTGTTTCCTTTGAGCTGATCACTGGGTGGCACTCAGTGTGCCAGGATGCTTTCAGAATTTCAAAAAAAGGGCAGGTAGAGAAGAAGCCATTTCACAGAATCGTGGTAGAGGCTGGTGGACATCTCTGAGCTCATCTGGTCCAGCCCCCGCTCAAGCAAAGTCAGTGAGAGAAGATTGCCCATAGCTCATCCAGTTTACTTTTGAATATTTCCATTAAAGGAGACTCCACAGCCTCTCTGGGAAGCATTTTACAGTGTTTGACCACCTGCACAGTAAAAAAAAAAAAAAAAAAAAAAAGTCTTTAAGATACTTATCAGAATTTTCTGTATTTCATAATTCATTGTCTCTTGCCCTTGCACAGCACTGAGAAGTCTCTGGCTTTGTCTTTCTTCCCCAGCCCCACCTCAGGTTTTTCTACACTTTGATAAGATCTCCCTGAGCCTTCTGTTCTCCAGGCTGAGCAGTTAGCTGTGATAAAACCAGAGCACTGAACATTAAAACCACCACATATGGAGGAGCTCAGACCTTCCAGCAATTACAACTTGTAGCACCTTCTGTCTGAGTTTAGAGATCTCTGCCTCTAGACAGATGAAAAGGAAAACACTGCCTCAAGGCAGATGTCTCCTGAAGAAGAAAGGTATTTATCCTTAACCCAATCCACACTACAAGATGCTTTACTTTAGTAGGAGTTTCAGGTTTTTGCCTCTTCCCAACAAACCCAGAACATTTAGCTTAGCTTATGTCAGTTTGAAATCAAAATATATGAAATTAGAAGCTGGAACATTTTGCATAAGAATGTGAAAATGAAATTTTATTATTTTGTGGATTTCTCCCTCTCTGTAGTTCATATAAAACTATTGAACTGCAATCTTTTACAATTTTACTTCTCATCACAACACTATTAAGCATCCCCATCTCAGTTCTCCAGCTAGCTGGTGCATTTTGATCACCTCATTTTTGTGTGGGTTTGATTTATGAGCAACAGAAATAAAATGTGGACACTGGGCATTTTAACATTTTTTTCAGCTGAAGGTAGCAACTTTTAAATTAACAGAGTCAGATATCTGAGGTATATATCAGTTCTCCTTCCTATCAGCAAAGGCATTTCATTATTTTGCCCTGGTTTAGGTCATAAATTATGTCATTCACTTTCTTATTTATTTTTTATAGTGCAGGAGGTTACTACATGTTAAAATCTCCCTCTCCTCTGCAATTTTTTTTCTTTCTTACTTTTTGCCAGAGTAGATGTGCAGACACTTTCATATTAATATGTGTTTTCTTGACTTACAATTTTAAAAAAATGAGTAAATAATAATAAAAATTTCCTTCAACTGGATTGTTAGCATGAGTTAAAAATGCAAACAGCTTGTAATAACTACAGCATGTGATAAGCTTTCTTCTCTGGCCATGAATCAGTGAGAGCTTTGCCAACAACTGTGGCCCACAGTCTGCAAAATTCACCAAAAGGAAGACGTATTTTTTCCATAGCTGTGAGAACAGATCTAGCACTAATGAAATTTGGGGTTACAAGTGCAATTGATCTTACTGATATGGAGACCCAACTTGTAGGACAGCATCTCCACTGCAGTGTGAGCATTTTATGTTTCCTGCCCCTCCAGCAAAGCCCCGAGGGATGCGCTGTGCTAAGCAGCCCTTGGACACCAGCATGGAGCAAGTGCTGCTTCCAGCAGATTTGTGTCTCATTCTTAATTGAAGCTTTTCCAAAGATGTGGTTGCCGATTCTGCTTCTTTGTATTGTCTGGTGTCTAATAGGTGTGAGCTGTCCCTGTGCTGTTCTCTCAGCTGGAGAACTTACGAGGTCTCTGTCTCCAGTTGCTGGTGTTCACTGAATGTAAGGATATATACAGCATTTATCTGCCCCCCACCCTAGAAAAATTAGATTGGCTAGAGCGGTTAATAGGATCAAAATGTATGGAAGGAAAGTTGCTAACAGAAATGTGCATTTGAACACATAGAGTAAGTGAAGAAGCCTCATTTCCCTGTGTGGAAGGAGCCTTCTGAAAAGTCACTATCTATCACTAGAACAAACCCTTTTTTTTTTTTTTTTTTATGATTTTTGTGCTTTGCTTAAATCCACAATTCTAACAATTCTGGGTTTCCAAAATATTTTAGTAACTATTCTTGGTTATGAATGTAATTGTAATATATATAGGAACATAATTTTTTATGTGCATTCCCCATTCTGATAGAATATTTGATTTGTTAATAAAACTTGTACAGAGAGAAAGTCTATTTTCCTATAGTAATTACTAATGAAAATTATATCAGTGCAGCCAGGAAGAAAGTAGAGATTAAACAAGGTCTAAAACAAAGGCACTTTGAAGACTAGGTTTCTTACGTTAGTCCCTCCTGGGAAATTTATAGGCACATTAATTAATGCCTTTTGCCTCTAAGTTCTTTTCCACTGTAATTGTATACACCCATGTACAAAGATGCAGAGAGGATCTCTGTATTATCTGCACAGAACTAGGAAAGCAGGGTATACTGTTTACTGCAATTCAACAGAAAATGATACACTGGCCCTTACCAAGCAAAGGACAAACGAAGGGTCATGACCTGGCATTTTCAAGCAGTACCAGGAGAGTAAAACCTTATCAGCAGAGCTCTATCAACTCAAGCCCTTTGTCATGACAGAGTGAAGACCTTTCCTCTGCATTGTTTAACCACAGGTAGACATACACTAACATACAGAATGTTTTTGCCCAGGTCTGTCGCTACTTACTGCAGACCAGAAATTGAAGTAGAGGGTTACCAAATGTAGCTGATGAATTTACATCTGGACTGGCACTGGTAATTAAGCAAGCTGGAGCAAGTACCAAGTGAATACTTTACCAAGGCTTTTGCATCCCTGGAAGTTTTGAAATGAAGATGGATTTTTTTTTCTAAAATAATAGCATTAACAACTGTAATAATTATCATAATCATAATAGATGGCCTGTGCACTGTATAATACAGGAGAGCAGAGAGGTAATTACAGTCTCTTGTGACCTTAGATGCAGTAATTGGTTGTAATTACTCTTCTTTGAAGCCTTAGCATGCCTTACTGGCCTGTATAAGAGCCATGGGGTCATCTCATGTAGGTCATGTACCATAACCACTTTGCTTAAATTCTCAACACATACTGTTTTCTTTCCCTTTATAACCCTGCCTCTACACAGCAAGGCTGTAGAAGGAGCAGCCTGTGCATCTTAGGTCCTATGCACCAGCCAGATGAGCCACTGGGCACCAGGAGTGGAGTAAGGCCTTCCCTCTGCAGAGAGAAGTACAACATGTATCCCCTTGCTCTGCAGAGGAAAAGGGGCGGAGAGGACATTCCCCAAGAAGCTGCCTCTGGATAACAGTTTCCCTGGGTTAACTTGGAGCCAGGACTCTGATGTATCACACTTTCTTGGACTGATGGCTAATGAGGCAAATCGTCCCTGCATGAATAAAATGTCTGTCAGGCGAAACAGAGCCGTGTACATTCCCTCTGAAACACCCGTGTGCCAAGAAAGGCAATCTGCTGGTGCTGAGCACGCACACAGCGCTCTACAAAAGGCCAATTCTTTGCATGAGCAGGGCAGGAGAGATGCCATGTCCCATAAAACAAATTGCTTCTGTTCAAACCCCTGAGAACAGGCAGAAGCAGAGGTTGCTGTTGAGTGCTCCGACTATCTTGCACTCTTTTAGGTTAAATGATTGTTACAGAAAAGGCACCCTCAGTGTTTCTGTAAAGCAGCACCATGGAATGGCAGTTTAGTGGGAACAGCTGGTCTACTTATTTACTTATATCAGAAACCCATTTACTTATATCAGAACCTTATCAGAACCTTATTTGCTTATATCAGAAAGACCCTGCATTGTTAGATTTTGTTTTCTTCAAATGGGTGATCCAATTTTTTCAAGGTCAAGTGGCCTTTGACTCCTAGTATTCAATCTATTAGGAATGGACAGGAGGGAATTAGCCTAATGTCAGCTCAGAAAAATGTGCTTTTAATACAGACATCTTTGTCAACAGAAACAGGCCTTCTGTATTGCCTCTGCTGCAGTTTCATACTAGTTATTTCTTAACTTCTTGGGAAATGCAGAACTTGATATGACAGATGCCTTTCATTTTATTAAGCATAAATAATATATAACGTTACTTACTTATTTTTTCTCAGTTCACTTCAGTAATTAGCAATTTCTGCACCTCTTGAAGAAATGCAATAGAAATGAGAGCCACAGGCAGCAGAGAACTCCTTCCAACCTTCCTAATTCTTCTGCACAAGCATTAGCTTGCAAATGCCAAACACAAACTGGATGTTCTCTTGCTGTGCTTAGTGTGAAATGCAGAAAGGATGAACAGAAGCTCCTTGGATTAATCTCTTACTTGACAAAGAGATGATCCAGTCTCAAACCTGGAGTTCAAACCTATGCTACATTTCTCCAAGCAAGTGCAGAGAGGCAGAGGCTTATGATGAACATCTCACAACTTTTTATGAGACTTGTCCTGTATAGCCCCTTTTCTCCCATGTTGCAAGTGCATTCACACCTAATCTGACACCCACAGCACAGCCCAAGTACTGCTTCAAGTAACAGTGATTCCTCAGCAAAGGATCATGAAGAGACATCAAAAGTGGCCTCTGAGATGGCTTTCTCTGAGCAGCAGGCTGGTTCCTACCCTTGTGCATGAGTATGTTTGATGAATTTCCTTGGAGAAATGAAAAGTTGAAAGATACTGCTTCGAGTAGCCTGAGAGATAAATTAGGAGCTGGGGATGGAAATTAGTGTAAAGGAATTCTCAGTAGACTGCTAGTGAGTCATGGGTTGCAGATGTCTCTTACATGAGGAACAGTCCTGCAAGGAAATTACCAGGAGCCTCAGCACTTAAGCCATATGATATTAGATAAAAGACTTAAGGGAACTGTTTTTCACAGGGAGGAGGGAGAAACATAATCAAATTCTTTATTTGCACTCAAGTGCATCTAATGCTGTACAACATCTATTTATTGAGGGAATTAGTTTTACTTATTTACATTATTTACAATACCATACTGGCCAATTACATACAAAGCCTTTCTAACCCTGCTATACTGTTTGTGAGATGCAAGTAGACAGAGAACCACAGAGAGCCATAAGATAAACACTGCTAAAAGAAAAACAAAAATGCAAACTCTTACTAAGAGAAAATACCTGCGTGATAGAAAGAGGTCATGGTGGTGAGTAGGGAGTTAGATGTCACAGTGTCTCCCATTAATTTTAATAAATTTAACTAGCCTAACTCATACTGGATTGTTGGTGTTTGTTTTTTTTACTGTCCCTAGTTAATTATAATCCAGTCCCAGCACTATCACTGTAACAGAACTGACAAAAAAAAAAACAAAACAAAACAAAAAAAACCCCAATAAAGTGTTAATAGACATGAAAAATTAAATCTCATCTTTTCATTCATTATTCTTGCTTTTGTATGAAGTTCAGAAGAAGTCAGGGACATAGTGAACTGCAGTCTTGCGGTTAAATTTGAACATTAGGAATGCAGCAAAAGAGTGTTCCTGAAGTGCTACAAAAGGAAATCACCTAATTATGTATACAGGAAACAGTGATCTTGGCAGCGTGAGGGACAAAAAAAAAAAAAAGTAGTAACAAGCAAAAAAAGAATACCCCATGTGAGCAGTGTAATTTTCCCAACTTTTTTAGTTTTCCACACAGCTTATATTAAGCCACAGAATGCAGTTCAAAATTTATGTGATGCACATACGTGCTCACACGTTTCTGAAGGCTGTTCTTCAGCTTTTATAAATTACTTCTTACTCTAATAATAAAGCAAACATCTTAGATTTTCAATTAATCTCCTTAAAAATGTAGGATGAATCTCTTCAATACTCTTGCTGATGTTAGGTCCAGTCCCTTTTTAGTGATATTCTCAGTTGTCTCACAAACCTTCTGTTGGAGGGGGTTTCCTGGTGTTTCCCATGATCCAAGCCAAAATAATTAATTTCATCAACTACTTTCATCAACACACTCAGACAGTGTCCTGTGTTTGAATCATACGAACAGATATCACACAAAAGTTTATGGTCCTTACCTTCAGGTTTTAGTTTGGATATCTTCTCCTGTGAGATCTATTTAACTTCAGAAGCACAACCTCTTTCTTCTGTCCCTACACCAATGCTGCTGTCAGAGAAAACAGCTCAATATTTGAAGTAATCCTTTGCCATAATTCGTTATGAGATGGTCATTAAAAATTTGCACTGCTGTAGAATGTGTTATCCTGAAGTCAATTTCCAGTTTCTTCTGAGAAGTCAATGAAAAATATTTCAGAACCAAAGTTGTGTCTGTGTTGCTCCCTTCATCTTATACTTTAATCAGATCTCTTTCCTCCTTACTCTTAGTTGTGATTGATAGATCAGGTATAGGTGGTCAGAGTGGATGCCTGGGTTATGTAGGATATATGACATAATAATGAATTTACAGAATTTGTGTCAGCAGGGACCTCTTGATTTTATTTTGGCTAAGATCTTCCTGAAAGAATTGCTGACTTCAAAGTTAGATTAGGCTGCTCAGGATCATGTCCAGCTGAGTTCTGAAGATTGACATTCCCAACTGCTTCCAGTGTTTTACTACTGCACCACATATGAAGAATGTTTTTCCTTACATATGTAAGTATATTGTGTTTCAAGTTGTGAGAGCTACCTCTGTCCGTTTTTCTGCTCCCCTCTGGTCACCCCATTTGGTATCTGCAGACAACTATTGGGACCCCTTCTTTACTACAGAGCAGCTCCCTGGATCTAGAAGGCAAAGCATTTACGAAAGCAGCTGTGAGATGTACAGCTCACCCCCTTCTGAGCCTGGCAGGAGCTCCTGAATTTCACAGGGAAAAAGAAGGGTCAGAAAAGTGATCAGTATCATCTTGCCCTCTCTGATGAGCACTATGACCCACCTCTGCAGCTAGGCTTAACTTCTAATTTGGAACAGAAAAGTAGTGTTAACACATCATTTAGAAATAACTTCTGGTGTTGAATTTAGGAGTGTAGATGTTCAGTGGTGGAACTCAAAACATACCAAAAGCATTAATATGGCTGTCAGCACAGACCTGCTTTCCTTTTGTCTCAAATCCCACTAAAACACAGGAGCAACAAGCTTACCTCAATAAAAGTGGCTTATTGTTCAGAAGGTCCTGTCTTATACCACCATCTCCAATATCTCGTTTCTTGAGCATTTAATACTGACTGAAGCTTGTGAGCTTTCTCTTCTACTTACTGTGAGCATTAGTTCTGGAACATCACAATTTCCACACCACCAAACTGTTCTTAAAAAAAAAAAAAAAAGAAGAAGAAGAAGAAGAAGAAGATTTCTGAAAAAGCATGTTCTTGTGCTTCCTTTGCATTGTTTTTCATTTTGATGTGTTTTAGTTGCCACAAACGAAACAGGAAACAGCTCAGACTGAGTGGCATTGATATCATATTAAAAGCTATCAGCCAGACATATATTTCTCCTTGAAGATTTTTTGAGTAATTTTATTTAACAATGAGGTTTGAACATTTTACTTGATGCTCTATTTTTCAAAATTTATTAAATCTGCAATTAATCTACTGTAAAAATATACATTAAATTACATTAAATATACATTAAGTGAAAAAAAAAGAAAAAGCAGACAACCCCTTCTTGCCTATATTCTGTTTGAGGGAATTCTCATTTGTGTTTGAGTTGATCAATAATCACTTTACATTTTACCAAGAAAATGATGCTGCTGCACCTTAAGAAGGAAAAAGATAAAAATGCCCAAATATTGCACAGAGGGGTGTTACGTTAAAGACAAGACCCCAAATAAAACCAGATAGAGACATTAAATACATAAGAAATTGCTTTCCAGATGCAGAAATCTTATCTATTCCACAGACATTGCTCCCTCTAATGGAAAATTAATGTTAAAGTTGCAGGTAGAGCCTCCCTGTTATAATCCATTTGTGGATATGGTTCTTACCACTTTCTGGAGAATTTCTGGTCCCATGTGGAAAAGAAGTTACCAGGAGTTACACAGGGAATGAGAAGATGAATACTATAGCAGGTGAAAAGAGCTTAGGTAGAGCAGGACTGGCTGGGAAATGGTTAAGAGAACAGAAATTATAGAAGTGGCATGAACAAGAGAGACAATTACAAACAGCACCCGTGAGGAATGGCAGCCTAGTGAAGAGGGCAGAGAGGACATGAATGTCGGCAGAAGAGTTTAAAAGCTAAGTTTCAGAGAGAATCAAAAGATTTGGGTGAAAGACAAAAAGAGTGCCACATGCTCAGTTACAGTATTTTTTAGTTTCAGGGTACAGTAATGAAATGATGCACCTACTGCTCTTTTTTTCCTCCTGGGCTTTTCTTGGACTTCAGGAAAGAACATTAACTGAGTAGATTTGGTTTTTCTTGTTCCTCTAAATCTGTTTTTGCTGGGAAATCTCTTAATGCATCACTGGATCTCACCTCTGATTCATCCTTTCCAAACTGACCTCAGAGGAACCAGGGACTGAGACCCAGCTCAGCAGCTGTAACTCTGGCATGAAGCTAACAACAGTTACCATTTTCTTCCCACAAAACTGGAAAAACAGAACCTTAGCTTTCTTCCATATTGCCTTGGCTGCCTTCCTTTCAATGGGGTACGTCTTCTCCAGGTTTTGTTGTGGGAACTGACAAGGCAAAGCTCACAGCTGGGAACATATTGGCTTTCAAGCTTATATTCCACCACTTAAGAAAAGGGTTAAGAAATGAAACTAGTATTTTAATTCACAGAGAAAGTGTGTTCCAAAGTCCTCTGAAATCAGTGGACTGAATCCCACCAACGTCACCAAGTACTGGCTTAAGGCCTTAGTAAATAGTAAATTTATAAAGGAAACATTGTACGTTGATGGTGCAAAAAAAGATGTCTCAATAATTCAGAAACCACAACTGAGAAAGGGGTAGAGGCAAAGACTGGGGCAATGATTGCTAGTGGTGAAGGCTGGAAACATACAGATGTCAGACCAAAGTAGGTGTGAAAAGGAAGATATAAAAGTTAGATTGAAGTTGGTCTGGTATCACCTTCTGCTCAAGTGTGGTGTTGTACTCTGATGTGCTTCTCATTCCTTGAAACACTATTGCCTTTGCAAATTTCTTTGCCCATAGCTGATATTGACTACTTCTTTTCTTGATTGCAGCTGCACTATACACCCTGCTAAATGAACACATTAGCTCACACAATCTGCTCAAGAAGAGTTCTCTCAGTCTTTTCAGTTCTTCAGTTTGGATGTATGAATACCTCTAAACACACTGGCACCACAGCCCTTGTGCAGAGAAGCAACCGTGGAGAGGTGAGCTGGGAGTACAGTGAGCTATGGGATGTAACATCTCCCAGACCTGAGAGCTCTTAGATTCAGGTTAATAAGGATGTCTCTGCACATTGTGAAAGTGTCTTGGTACACTGGCCCTTCCCATGAGGAACTAGACACTGCTGCTCCCAGCACCTTATGTGAAGCTTAGTCAAGAGGGTTGGAAGAGATATTCAAATTTTGGCCTAATCCAGTACAGCATTTGAATATATTTTTTACTTAAATTAGCCGGCAAAAAATGGGTTTTCATGACAGCTTGTCAAGCTATCTCACCTCATGCCAATTAGATCTGTTGCTCTCCTATGGCCTGGTCTCCTCATCCACAGACATGGATGGGCGAGCTTTGAATAGTTTAGGGAGCAGAATCATAATTGCTGTCAAGGTTTATCAGTCACAGAAGAAACAGTTCCTCCTGGCCTGCTTCTCTGTGCTTATGTGCTGGTCCAAGACAGGCAGTGCAGAGCTCCTCTGCTCACGAGGCGAAGTGGCTCCCTGTGCACCAAGTCGATGCCAACCGATCTGCCTTTGTAGGTGTGCAGGCACAGTGGATTTCACCCAAGGTACAGGAGCAGCTGCCAGCTGGTCTCTGTGTGGCTTCTCTTACTCCTGTCTCGTGATGCCAGGTACTTGATAGCCAGGGTGCCCCAGTGCTTGTGGCTCTGAGTCCAGCACTGCAGAGGAGCAGCCCAGCAGGACAGGAAGAGATTCAGCAGCACTGCACCAACATTAATCCTTGGAGAGTTTGCCCTCTGAAGGACTGGGTTTTAACAGCTCTTTGCATTTTCCACCAGCTTCTTTTCATAAGGAAAATGTCAACAGACTGCAGTGGACTGAGAGTTTCCAGCAGGGAGCAGCATTTATTCATTTGTGAAGGAGAAGCTCCCTCCTCAAAAGGACCAGGCAGCTGAAATACAGACTCAGAAATCCTTTGCTTAGGAAAGAGTGTTTGCAGATGGATGGACAGCCAGCAGTGTGAGGGGTGAAGCAGGAAGGGCAGGTTAAACAGTTGGCACAAAGCCTTGCTCATCCTCTTCATCTGTCTGATGTGTCTGCAAGCACAGCTTGGTATTTGGAGGCTCAGAGGCAGTGCCAGCAGATGAGCTGGATCAAAACATTCCCATTTAAGGAAAATTTTCATCAAAAATTTCAGCATTATCCCTGGCTCAGAATTATTACTTCAGGTACTGGAAACTCAGATTAAGGTCTCACTAATTATGCTTGCATAATATTATCATGATTCTAAAAATATAGCATATTGTTATATATCTAGCACCTAGGCTACCGTCTGTTTCGAAAGCTTTCAGTTTTAAAATTTCTCTTCTAAAGATGTTTCTTACCATGACATGTTAACAATTTCAAATCCAGTCTCAGAATGTCACAGCTTTGAAATCAGATTTCCACAGAGATAGGCTGCAAACAAGTACAAAAGAGAATGTTTTAGTACTTGAAAACTAGTAAAAAATCCTGTTCACTACCTAAGCAAATTTCTATTAAAAATCACTTTGTAAAAACCATATACCTCATTGAGAGCACTTGTGTTATTGCTGGAATTCTTCCTGCTTATGCTTGTGTGCCAGCTCTGCACAGCAGCCTCCTGCTGTGTCCCCTGAGATCAGCTGTGCCCCAGTGGTGCAGTCTCACAGAGGGTGGATCAGTCCATGCAGAATTAGGTAACAGCTGCAGTCTATAGCCAAACTGGCTTTAAACCTCGGGCTGCATTACAAGAGAGCTAGAACACCATGTGCTTTTGTGATTGTCTTCAGGATCCTGGGACTCTCAGGGTGTGCCACTGGCACCTCAAGTTTTCAATCCCTGAGTCAAGATGACAGCAAGTATCATCCCACCTCCAGCTAAAATGTTATGTAACTTTCTAGTACCTTGGCCTTCCCTGCAGTCAGAATGCACGTAGTCACAAATTAGATTAAATTAATTTGTATAGACACACTCACTTTTCTTTAATCACACTTTTTCTCTTCAAATTGGGGCTAAAGGTTTGTTTTAGTAGGATTGTTATGAACATTCAGTTTTCTTAAGTATGTATTCTCTTGTCTTTATTTGCCTTGATTAATTTCTTAAGTATAAGATTACATTGTCTAAATTTAACTTTACATGTCCTAGATTCATAAAGCTTGGTTCTAAGACAATAGCAACATTCCTGTAACATTTTTTTTACTCCTCGAAGTGCTTTATCCTTTTAGCAGTAACTCCAGATTAATGTAGCTTTGTTCACTGGCATTGCTTATAACATTTTAGAATAATTAAGCTGCATATATGTTCTCTGTATAAGAAGCCCAAAGCCAGTACCAACAGAGTATTTTGACTAGTTTGAAAACTGGTAGATTTAGTATTAAATTCCTTTTATAGTTCAACTTTGAGAAGTAGAACTGCTGGTACAGAAGATTCTCCAAAAAGCATCAGCCAATACTTCTCAAATGGCAGCAATTCTACAACACTGGTATCATGAAGTGACCCCATGTACCTTGGTAAATCTCTCTCTTAATTTGTAAGGTGGAAAGCATGCACAAATACCTGAATTAACTGAGAGGCCTGTGAACAGCAGGCTAGCATGTGGCTTGAAAGTGGGTGGGAGCAAGCGGCACATCTGTGACAAATGGGGGAATAATCATTCTGGGGCGATGCCAAGTCCAGCCCAGTGCCTTGTCTCCATCAGTCACAGATGGAGATTTTGCAGATTTCTGAGGAAGAGTCTAGGAGCAGCACAAGGGCCTGGTTTTACATGCTCAAACATTCTCACAGCCTTCAGCATCTGATAGCTGGGGACCTTTCTGAGGAAGAGTGGCTGTCTCTGTGTTTTCAAATTTTTTTTTTAAAGGATATATCCAGCTTCTCCTTGAACTCATGGGAACTACATTTTTAGTCTGGTGGCAAGGACTTCCCCAGCTCTCTCACATTCCGAGCAATGAGCTGGCACCCTTTGTCCTGAATCCATGACATGCTGGATTCATTTGATAGCTCCTGTTATTGCACCAGGAGAGGAGTCAAAATGAATCCACCTACTGCTCTTGATAGCTCCACCACCCCGTGGTCTCCTAGTATGCTGAAGACACTCAGCTGATCCTTCATAGCATCCCTCCTGGCCGTGACCAGACACTAAGGAAAGGACAGCCATCCCTCAGTCAAAGCCATCGGGCCTGTGACCACGGCCAGCCCCTGTGGATCTGCCTGCAGATCTCTCTCCAAGCAGAGCCAAGCCAGCAGCCTTAAGGAGCCCTGGGAGCCCCACTGCCCAAGCTGCACAAAGCCTTTCTCCGCTTGCAGAAAATGCTGCCGTGCGGTGTGGTAATGGCTGAACTCGATTTAAATAAACCACAGCCTATCCACAGCAGCACAGAGCTCAGCAGAGGGTAATTTACTCTGCCTCTTAGCAGGGATCCTTAAAGAGTCATGACAGGTCCAAGTAATCCATCAAAGAACAGTCTGAGCAGCCAGCAATCTCTGGATGCTAATCCCTTATGAACAATAGACTCATTATATGCAAATTAACAGGAGAAGTGGTGATTGGCCACTGTATCTGCCCAGACAATTGCTCCATTTAAAAGGAACTTTAAGTACCCTGAAATCTATAAGGTGAAAAAATTAAATGACCACATTCTGCATATTTTTTTAAAAACTACCTGATTTCCTCAGACAGCCTGTGCAGT
This sequence comes from Onychostruthus taczanowskii, assembly GCF_017590055.1. Taxonomy (NCBI): domain Eukaryota; kingdom Metazoa; phylum Chordata; class Aves; order Passeriformes; family Passeridae; genus Onychostruthus; species Onychostruthus taczanowskii. The sequence continues at coordinate 24,896,961 of NW_024501459.1, read as the reverse complement.
CTGTGTCGTCAGTGAATGCTGATGGCATGGCAAGCTGGACATAGTGCTCAGTGACTGAAATCCACGGGGAAAACAATAAAAACAAATCAGTGCAGACACTGAATTTCTTGAACAACTCTGGTTTTGATTAATTTTAATTCCCTATTCCAATACAGATTTACTTGTTTAATATCAGAAAATCCATCTGAATTCAAAGAGTGAGTTGAATATTTGTGGAAAAGATACATGGGTGGTTTTCTACGTTACTGTTTTCTTACTGAGGAGTCAAAGCTGAACCTGAGGAGCAGGACAGCAGCCAGATACTGTCTGACAAACCAGAGCAGGTTCCCACCTTGGTTTGAAGTTAAACATCTCTGTGGTCAACTGCTTACTGCTTTCTCCATCTGATATTTGATTGTGGGAAGGTTATGAGTTTTCTGATGCCAGCAAAGCTGATCTTAATTAAAATATTCCATTGGAAATGTTTCATAAGATAGGAATACAAGACTGACGCCAGTCTGTCACAATTCACTAGACTGCTTGAAATCTGGAATCGGCCTGGCAGGTAGCCTCACTGAAGCCAACAGCGTCCTGCACAGAAAACTTGGCTTCTAGATGGGTGGTTTTCTCTATTCTTTATTTTTTAAAGTATACCATGTCAAATGTGTTTATGGTGCTTTAATGAGATAAGAAACGAATTGGGTTTTTATGTCCCTCTTTAGCTCATGATAACAACATTTAGGCTAAGTAAATACAAACCACCATAGATGCAGAAATTGATACAGCATTCTTTAAAATCAGGCTTATAGGGATCATAGAATCATAGAGCTGCTAATGTTGGAAAAGACCCATAAATCATTGGGTCCAACTGCTAACCCCTGATGTTCAACGCTAAAGTGTGTCCCTAAGTGCCACATCAACATCTTTTTAACAATTCTAGGTATGGTGATTCCACCACTTCTCTGGGCAACCTATTCAAATGCCTGCCATTCCTTTCAGTGAATAGTTTTTTTTCTGATATCCAGTCCAAATCTCCCTTGGCACAGTTTGAGGCCATTTCCTCTGATCTTGTTGCTCGTTAGTTGGGAGAAGAGATCGACCTGCATCTTGCTGCAACCTCCTTTCAAGTAGTTGTGGAGAGTGAGAAGCTCTATCCTAAGCCTTCTTTTCTCCAGGCTAAACATCCCAAACTCCCTTGCTGCTTGTGCTCCAGACCCTTCCCCAGCTCTGTTGCCCTTCTCTGGGCATGCTCCCACACCTCAATGTCTCTCTTGTAGTGAGGTGCCCAGAACTGAGTGCAGGACTGGACGTGCAGCCAAGATGGCAGAGATGGATTTAGTTCCCCAAATATACGCATCTACTGATGAAATTTTCAGCGAGAGTTTGACAGATGTTGACTCCCCAGCTCACCTCTCCCCTTAACAGCTCAAAATCCCATTCCCATTTCCAGTTTTACTTTAAGGATACAACCCCTCTGACACACTGGAGCCCACAAAGGCACAGCTTGTTTCCTATGCCAGTCTGAGGATAATGCTCAAAGAGATGAAGCTCAAGTGATGCTGTGGCTGTTGCAATTATAGCATGCTTCAGGAGTGACAGGGAGAAGTTATCTGACTGCTCCTTTAGGCCCTCTGTCCTACCATCAGATGCTTTCCTAATTGGTACCTTTTGATAATATAAATAATTGATATAAACAAACAAACAAATAGAAAAACAAACAAATATATTTCACATCCCTCTTTCCTGTGAGAAAAATCTACATAATTCAGGTTCAAGGTACCTGTACCAGATGTACACATTCATAATAAAGTTGTCACGTGTGTTTCAGTTCTGTTCCCATCTTTGAGAATTTTTTCCTATGAAAGCACTCAGCACATGGGACCTCAAGCACCCGTGCTGTTATATTGGTGATGCTCATACCATACAGCACATAGGACATTTTGCAGGCTTTTCCTAATTAAAACTGATATTAAACAACTGTTTCAGCTGTACACATAAGATAGAGGAATGTGACTCAGCCTGTATAAAAAAGTACTTTGTACTTACATCATGCTCTCCTTCCAAGGATTTTAGTGTGCTTTCCAAAAGAATTCATTTAGCTTTAAAATATCACTGGGTGTTTACTGAAGGAACAATTTCACCACATTCTCAGTAGAAATATTGGCAAAGAGGTCATAGGTAATATTTTCAGATTTTTCAGTGCAGAAATGTGCGTGCACAATGCAGGAATATTGCTGGAAATAGTTCTTAATTTCACTAACTACATGTGGAGATGACCAAACTCATGAATGGTCACTTAGTCTACATCCAGCTGTTATTTGGCCAAAATATGCACAAAAAATGTTGTATATTTGTAACCCCTAGCTTCATGAACTTCAGGCTTTAAGGCCATGAAGGAAATCTGTAGGTTCATTTGATGCAGCCTTGCAGAGATCTTCAGTGACTCTTCCTGTTTTATTACCAAAATATGCATATTTTTTACCAAATTCGTATGTGTTTGGTGAACTACTGAAACAACCCTTTAACATGGATCTTTGGTGACACTGCTACTGTCAAGTGCAGTGAGGATCTTTGTGACAAGCTGGAAGCACATGCATTTAGATCTGCCATACTCGGGCAGAGACACCTAAAATTCAGGAAAGAATGAGCTGAAAAGACAGATACCATTTTATTTTGCAAAGTCTCACAGTGGAAAATATTTTTCCATAATGCAAAAAGTTGTCATTTTTTCTCTTTTTGCTTTACTCATTTTTATGGTCTTCTGAGTAATTTCCCATTTAAAATTCCTTTTGTTCCCTCCACAGGCCACGATCCCCAAAAGTATCATATTCATCCTTCTTCTGACTGGATTTTTGAATGATTGTTTTGGAGTCTGGCTTTATCTCCCTGGAGTCTCATATCTAGGGATCAGCAAACTGGCTCATATAACTTACAAACTGGCCTGAACCATAATTCAGCACTAAGGAAGTGTTTTGAGGATAAAAAAAATCAGTGTGCTTTTCACATTCATATACCTCTCTACTTCCACCTCCTAGGATCAGCTGGAATGCCAAATGATGCCAGGTTACTTGCTGTCTCAGGAGTTTGGATACAGTTTTGAAAGCCCCATGGGTTGAAAAAAAATCTGTTTCTTCAGCAAGTTGACGGTTGTTGGTGACTGTAATTCATAGGTTTTTCTCCTTTTTTTTCCTTTAATTCAGTTGTGCAATAATACCTGTGTTTGAAATCATAGTGGGGAGGACAATTGCAAGAGGACATCCATAAAGGAATAGAAAACCCAAAGAAATTAATTTATAAAGCTCTCTGTACTATGTTATGACTCCCCTCCCCCCCAAAAAAAAATCAACCAAAAAAAATGGGGTTTATATATTTTTTATTTTAAGTCAACACTTATTCTTGAAGTGTTCACTGTCTTCTGTGTCTCATCTTGATTAGTTGAGAAGTTTTGTGTGCTTTTCTGCTCTGCCCCCCTTTTGCAAATATGTAAAAGTGTGCAATCCACTGCATTTTTATTGGGAGAGTGCCTACACTAAATCTCATCCAGAGACTTTCTATATATGCCCTCTATTTGCACCTTCACATCAGGTGAAGCTAAGCAGCTTCACACTTCTGGGAAGACAAGGATGCCAAACAGAATGAATGTCTGGGCTTTGCCACAATGCCATTTCCTTTGTTTGATCTAACATGCATCTAACCTACTTTGCTCAGTCCTTTAGAGGAAAACTGTGTAAACACAAAGGCTTCTTCTGTGAAGCTGAATGGAAGTTGTGGAGAATCAGCAGAGTAGTTTCGTGGGCCATGTTCAGAAAACATTTCATTTTTATTAGTGGCCTTTCATTTTTATTAGTCATATTCCAGTTAGCAATGACACTACTAAAATTTTCTCATTACTCTGTGTATACGTCCTTTTAGTGATCCAGTGTTGTTTCATTAACAAAGAACATTTGTAGACACAGTTTCATCAAAACAAAAAGAAATTACTGTAAGTTATTAGCTTTCCCTCAAAGGGACAAGAATTTTGCCTTTGATTTTAAGGGTCATCGGTCCTCAGCTAACAGAGTACTTTCAGTGCCTGCTAGCACAACTTTTTTTTTCCTTTTAACAGAAGTGTGTCTGTTTTCTCCTCAGATTGTGTACACCAAGTTGACAAGGCTTATTTAGAATGCACAGCCGGCTGGATGTGGTGTTGAAATAACAGATGTTCCAGTAGTTGAACTAGGCATCCAAAGGGATAAAATCAAAACCCACTTGTCAAATGGAACTCGCTTCAAACATGGTAGCTAAATAAAATGTAACCCTGCTTCCTGTCTTTCTCTGGCCCTGGCTTTACAATCTTATTAAAGCCTGAGGAAAAAAATATCAATTGATGTCAAATGTCTACAAATGATTAAGACATCCCTCCTGCTGCAGCTGTTCATCTAACTTAACACTTCTGCTGTCATGCTCACCAGCTCTGTGCCAGTGCTTTCCTTTCTGTCCCATCTGCCCCAAGAGCACCTGCTCAGAGAAGGCACTTGGCAACACTTTGACATTTATAGAAATTGGTCAAAACTATTGGGGATGACCTTGCCAGCAGATGCAAGGCTGGTAAGAACAAGGTTGTGCCCCTAAATGGCTGCATTAATATTGGCAACCTTTTTCCAAGGGTGCAGATCTGGGATTGGGACCTACTGAATATTCATTTATTGTGACAATTTTAGAATTATTGCTTCACCATTTGTAAGTGAAGCATCTTTGTCATATAATAAAATGCATTGTTTGGTTTTGGCTTTGACACTTGAGGAAAAATAGAGAAATTCACATATTTAATATAAGAACTGAAGTGTTTTTTGGGGGAACTCAGATATTTCTACATTTCAGCAGTGTTAATTCAATTAGCCTGAAACTAACTCAAATAAAGCATTATTGTCCACAGAGGTGGAAGTTCTAGGATCTTCCTTCTAAAGCACTTTTATCTCCATGAAGACTTAATGTGAAAAGCTAACATAAATATTCCTCCAGCAGTTTACAGACCCTCATCCAATTCCCACTGAAGTTAACAGAGCCATTTCAATTACTCCTTCAGTAGGAACAACTTATTATGACAGAGTCTCAGTCTTCATTGACCCCTATTTAATTTATCTTCAGCAACTACCCCCCTACTCCCACACTGTGAAACTACTGTTGAAAAATTGTTCTCTCTTCACCTATTTTTACTTATTTCATGATTTATTCTCTTAAAACTGCTTCATATTGGCCTTTTCTGCATCTCAACAGTCGATTCCAGCTCAGTTTGCCAAGACATAATCCTAAACTTGATTGGATTTTCAGTCCTCCCAGACCTCCTTCACCCACAATTTGAAGTCTGCCATAGTCAGCAAGGCAAATATTAAGATTTTAAGTTGCTGGGAAATGAAGTAGAAATATGCATGCCGTTAGGGAACAGTACTGGAACACTGGGAGCTTTTTTCTCTTGCATCTTTGCTTTATGGATGGCAGAAATAATGTAAAAGCCAAAGGTATAATTCACACCTTGAAAAGCAGCTGCCTCTGCCAAACATTTTTATTGACAGGATCACTAGGAGAATTACTGGAGGTGCAAGATGTGAGGAAAGAAGAGGTACTGTGTTTCTTGACTGACAAATGGTATTGTTCAATTTGAAAATAACTAAGGACTACCAAAGAAAATGCTTTGGCATGATGACTTAGTAATCACCCAAACACTCTGGTGAATTAGATGTAACAAATGACACTCAGCTCTAACTCGACTGCAAACTGGAGGGAATTATAGTGGCTAGAAGCCTATTATGAAAAATATTAGCTAAGAATTTTAGATCCTCAAAGTCTTTAGTAAACAACTGATAGTTTTGGATTTGCCCGTAAATCTGTTTCAATAATTTCATGGATATCACTCTCAGTGTAATGATCTGCTGTGCACAATATTGGTTTGCTTTGAGAACACTGCAGGTTCACATTCATAATTAGTGTTCCTGCTGAAGACTTTTACAGAGGCCACAGTGATAGGTATAACAGCACTGCCAGTCTCTGTGTGGTGGTTTAAGAACAGCTGTCAGGAGTCAAACAAAAGATCTGGTGGCCAAACTCTGTCAACAGCCAGCAACAGAGGCCAAGAGAAGAGTCCAATGGCAGGTCAAGTACATAGTGATGATTCCCCAGCCTCCCCTTCCAGCATACAGCAGTCTGCAGCTCAGCAACCTCCTTTCCAGAAGAGGAATCTATGTGTTAAACAGTCCTTGTGGGATTTCTTTCCTTTTCCCACAAGTTTGTCTACTCAAATTAGAGTCTACGTAAACCTTTTGGCATCCACCACTGACACAGAACTCTGTGTTCCACAGCTTTCCTAGCGAGGGATAAAAAAAAAATCTCATCTTCTTAATTGAAAGTATTAATCAGTCATTTAACTTGGTGATTTCTGCTTGTAATGCGCAGAGGCAGTGAGCAGCCATTTTCTGCTTACTTTAGCCAATGCTTCACAGACATACATCCTATCTATGCTCATTGATCTCTTTTCCAAGCTGTTGAGTCCTAGACCATTTGTTCTTCGTGTTAAAGCTTTTCCACACATTTGATAGTGATTGCTGCCCTCCTGTGATTCTTTATTTTTAATATCATGTCCTCTTGAGAGGGGACATCAGAACTACATGAACTCCTCTGTAGATGTATTGTGCACTTAAATTGTTCAAAAATGTTGATTTTTTTTTTTGTTTTTTTTTTTTTTGTTCTTCATTTCCTTGTATTTCATTTGGTTTTGACAGCACTCAGGCTGTGGAACCCTTGCCTTTAGTTGGAGCCTTGCTATTTTTACAGCAACACTAAATGATGACACATTTTTAATAATTTTATTTATTTTGACTAACTGGTATTAAAATAACAATAAGAAAATAATTTCATTTCCTATTGACTGTTTGACTTTGCCCTCTGACCTCCTTGTTGTCCCCAGTCTCTGACATAAATTGTCCTGCATTTATTCTCATTTTGACCTCAAGTGGCCAAGAGATTGCCACTTCAAATAATGTGTGATTTTCACTGTGTGGCTCAAACAATTTTGTTTTCTCATTTCATAAGTTCACAATAGCAATAATTGGTCAAGGATCTTTTCAAAATACAACATTTTAAATCAACATTTGAAATAATACATTGGAGACATAATGATGTGGAAATAACAAGCAGTTGACACACCTAATTAGTCTCATTATTTTGTGCCTCACAAGGTAAATTGTGTTGTAGATCCACAAGATTTTAGCTAAGAGGAACTTTTTTTGTTCAGCAGGGTTTGGCTGATAGAGACTCTGCCCACACACTGCATGAATCTATTCAGTCTTTGAATAAATTATTCAAACCATTTCAAGGCAGGATTAAATCATAGCAAAGTAGCATATCCATTTATATCCTTGTATATTTGTATTCTTGTCCAAATGTATTCCTGTACATTTACACTCTGAGGGGCCTTTTGCTTCAAAACCCTACTTATCTCTCAGATCAAGAACAAACACAAATTCTGTGGATCAAAGAGGCTCAGTACAATGCCCTCTGACGTGTCACTAACCAAATGAAAACATCTGACATCAGGTGTGGGTTTTGAATGGTGCTCAGGTGAGCCCCACTAGAGTTCAAACCTGGATATTATCCATAGGTTAAAGACAACACAGCCTGATGGCCTTGCTGTGTTTCTCACCACTGAGCAGGAGAAGGGACTGAGGGAACAAAGTGCTGATGCACAGCAGCAAGCCTTTAAAGCTGGTGATGAATTTTACACTAGTACCATCTGGTCCTCTGCTGAGAAAGGTTCTGTCCCACTCACAGAGAACTGCAAGCTTTAGTTTAAAAATGAATGATGACAGGTGAGGAGATGCTTAACCATTTGCTCTTCTTGGTTCCCTCTGAAAGGGGAATTTGAGTATTCAGACTGTGACATTTCTAAGTTCAGTTTCATTAATGAGATGATGTTTTTCCATTTTCAGACAGGGGTATGAAACTTCTGAAGGATGCAATACAGCACAGGCTTGTCTTATGTAGAACATCTCACCTTCTTCATCCCTAAATGACTTAGCCAGTGCACTGAATTTGAAAGGCACTTACATAAATTGAAAATTTATACTTTCTTCTGGCAGCAAATATTCAACACTTCTTTCAAATATTGAAACATTATAAATGCCCTTGTTAAAGATACAAAAAAAAAAAAAGTAGAACAATCCTTCAACATAGATTATTAAATTTAAATATTTTAATGTAAAGGCAGAGTGACACTACTTCAACTTCCATTTCCTTGTCTGATATCAAGGCATCTCTGAACAGCTCTCGTATTGATGCCGCTATCTTCACTGGTCAACAAAATGGCCACTGTTTTTTGAAGAAGCAGGAAGAATAAATCAATATCTTTCCAGCTGGGGAAAAGGATTTTCCTTCTGGGAAAGTTCCATCTTTCCCAGAAGTGGATCTTTTCTTGCACAGACTTGGCATTGGTTTTCCATTCCTCTACAAGAATTACAAGAGTGAAATAGAGTGGAAAACATCAGATCACCAAGGTCATGTGATGAATGATGCTATTAGAGCAATTAGATGAGTTTTATCTGTTTTGCTTGGTAAAATAAAATTTTAAGTAGGCTCATCTATCTCACCACACCTGATTACTCTGGAGGTCAAACTCGCAGAAAACGTTTAGAATAGTAATAGCAGAAAAATTGCACATATGGGCATCAGATTACTTATAAACCCATTTTGCCTAGTCTGTGCAAGGGAAGACTGCAAAATCCTGCAGTAAGGGTAGGATTTGCTTGACCTAAGAAAATCTATGAAATGTTTAGGAGTTTAGTTTAAGCCAACTCTTCAGGCTGTATTCTGTAACCAAGGAAAAGTGCCAGACCCTTCCAATAAGAATAATTTCCTCATAAAACAAGGGTCTAAAATAGGTGAGAAGAATCAGTCTCTGCAGATTTCTCTTTCTCCTCATTGCCCATACAGCAAGCACAGATGTTGAGCTCAGACACAACACCTAACATTTGTTGGATGAAATTATCCCACTCCCAGTGACTGAGCAATGGCACTTAGCATTGCATGCTGATGCTGTCAGGTGATTCACACTGGAGGACACAACTGGAATTACATCAAATGAGTTCTGCAGTAACTGCACCCACCCTGAAAAGGACCCAGGCTTCACATCGCTCAGCTCTAGGAATGCACAGCAAACCTCTCGCAGTCTGGAAAGCCAAGCTCATATGGGGCTGCATTAGCAAAAGCATGGCCATCAGGTTGAGGGAAGTGTTTATTCCCTTTGGTTTAAGAGGGGAAGCTCATCTCAAGTGCTGTGTCCTGCTCTGGACTCCTCTGTGCAAGTAACACCAACAAACTGGAGGAAGTCCAACAGGGGGCTATGGAGGCGATTAAGGAGTGAGAGCTAGGAGGGACATTCAAGAAGAGGCTGAGGGAAGTGGGATTTTTCAGTCTTAGGCTGAAAGGCTGAAGGCTAAGAGAAAATATTATTGCTGTTTACAACTATTTAGTGAAAGCATATAGAGAAATTGAGCTAGACTCATCTCAGTGGTGCACAGTGGATGAATGAGACACAGGAGACACAAATAACGGCAGGGGAAATATAAAAGAGTTATAAGGAAAAAATCTTCATAATGACACTGGAAAGGACTGTCTAGAGAGGCTGAAGATTATCCATCCTTGGAGATATTCAACATTCAACTGAGACAGGCTCTGAGCAATCTAAACTAAGTTGGGTCTGCTTTGAGTAGGGCGTTGTGCTAGATGATCTCCAGACATCTCATCTAATCTAAATCATTCTATGACTCTATGGAATGGTTGTAGGGGGAAAAAAAAGGGAGAAGAAAAAAAAAAAGAAAGTGAATTGTATGAGTTTTTTAAAAATGGTATGGTATATGATACTGAAAATATGGGGTGATACACAAATCCATAGTAGTGATTCAGGTATGATTATGTGTGCAGGATTGATCTCACCTAGCTTTAGCTGTCCAAAATGTCAGTGTGCAGTCTCATAATGGAGGCTACACTTTCCTCTGTAATTAAAGGACTAATCTTAAGGATGGGAATTGTCTGAGTTATTTCAATCACTCATCTTTCAATGCAGTGAGATTCTCCCTGGATTTCAGTCTTCCTTTTGAAAGATTCTGAATAACTATCTTGGGCTAGGCACTATCTTTTAGGTAGCTATAGGGGAGGATAAAACCCATTCTTGTGTTGAACAACAGAAATACAGACATATTCAAAGAAATATGAAAATTAGTGACAAGAGTTATTAAAAGGAAAAGTAATTTTAGGAGAGATGAGAGTCAAAGTAATAAACACAAAGTTACAAAAATATTCCAGGTCCTTTAGCATCTTATGTTGGACTTTCAACAAAACCAAAGAGCATGACTGAAGATATTAAGAGATATGTTTTCCTCCCATAGAGTGGAGTTCATTGCCAACAGGATTCATCAAGCTAAAGAGAAAATAGAAATTTAATTTTAACAACACATTTTCTGAGATTTTATGTTCTTAAGTAATCCCAGAAAAAATTACTTTATCAATGCTGAAATTAAGATAAAACCAGCAATCAAACACATATTAATATGATAAACTGGATCAAGTTACTTTACCAGACAGCAGTACCAAATTATCAGTTTAGGATCATGTACTTTGGTTAATACATCAAACTAGAAAAGGTCCCAGACTCGGTGCAGGAACATAACTCAGCCTCTTCTCAAAAGCTATATCAAAGAGACAGCAGACTGGTAGTAATAGTAAATTACAAGCAAAAATCAACAGCACAGTACAAGCTACTTATTCATATGAGCTTGGAAATTCCTCCCATATTATCTCATAGATGTTCTGCTCTCCAGCATATTTTCTTCTGATCACTCTGTTGTTAAAGCTAAATACTAAATTAAATAGATTAACATTTAAAGACATGATCTACTATAGAAATTGTTGTGTTTCTGCGTTTAAATCCTGACCCTGAGTGGATGGCCAGTGTCCATCAAAGTTGCTCTATCACTCCCCTCCTCAGCTGGGCAAGGGAGAGAAAATACAAGCTCATGAGTCAAGGTGAGGATAGAGAGAGATCACTCACCCATTACCATCATGGTAACAGTGGCAAAACTGTTGGAACTTGGAGAAATTAATTTAATTTATTGCTAATATAAAACTGACTTGCATAATGAGTAGGGAGATGTACTCAAGGAGGCTGTGACCTCATGGGAAGCCTTTCCTGGAGGATCATGAGGCTTCTGTCAGGGCCTATGGCCCCACAGACGGAGGAACCCACACAGGAGCAGGTTTGCTGGCAGGACCTGTCATGCCATGGGGGACCCACACTGGAGCAGCCTGTTCCTGGAGAACTGCACCCCACAGAAAGGGACCCACGCTGAATCAGCTCGTGATGAACTGCAGCCTGTGGGAAGGACTCATGTTGGAGTAGTCCATCGAGGACTGTCTCCAGTGGAAGGGATCCCTTGCTGGAACATGGGAATAGTGCGAGGAGTCCTTCCCCTGAGGAAGAAGCAACAGCAGAGACAATGTGTGATAAATGGTGGTGGGAGGAGGCAAAAAATTCAGGAGTGAAGTTAAGCCCCAGAAGAAGGAAGAGGAGGGGAGAAGCCATTCTCAGATTTAGTTTTTATATCTCATCACTCTGCTCTGATTTGATCAGTAATAAAATAAATCAGTTTCTCCAAGTCAGGTCTGTTTTGCCTGTGGCAGTAATGGTAACATTATCTCTGCTGTGTCCTTATCTTGACCCACAAGACTCATGTCATATTGTCTCTCCCCTGCCCGGCTGCAGAGGAGTGATACAGTGGGTCTAGAGGGGTGGCCTCATGGCATCCAGCCATGGCCAAGCCCTCCCTTTATGTGAGCAGCAGCCTGCATGTCCTACAGCCTGTAGAGAAAGCTGAGCAGCTCCACAGGTGAGCAGGATGGAGATGGCATGAGGACCCCTCAGAAGTGAACAAAATAAACAGCAAAAGAGGCTTCTGCATCACTCACTTCTGCTTGATTTCAGTCTCTCTTCTCCCAGGGTCTCCTACGAACTTGGTATGAAGTTCAGGGCTGCTCAATAGCATTGTGCATTGGAACCTTTTCACTGTAAGAAATAATTTCAAAGTTCAAAAAACACCATAAAGTTTCGATAGGAACAATCTGTTGGATAAATCAAGTTTAAGGGAGCGGAAGAAGAATTTACTCATAAACTTTTACCATAAACACTGTGACAAATCTTTCCTGGATATGAGATTATTCCTATCAATTATTGCATGTCTAGGTAGCACTTATAACTGAGGCTGCCTTTTCACTCATCACGAACTTGAATACCCTCTGTAACTTTTTCTTTATAGTCGGTTATATCCTTCTGTTTTATGCCAAAATTTGAAGAGGCAGCAAAGACCAAGAAATAAAATATGTCTGGGATAATACCTAGTCTGATATGATATTTATTGAACTGTGCTTTTTATTTTAATAAAAATGGTAGTAAATCATATGTGGTGTCTGCTAAGCATCAGAGACAATACAGGAGTTGCCTATATAGAATCCAAATGTTCCCTTGCTGCAATTCACACAACAGGTTGATGTCTCTGTGATCTCTGGATACTTTTAAAATATGTTTGTGGGGTTTTTTAAGTCTGACATATATGTCACAGGAATTTTTCAAAATCAAATGAACAGGCTGGAATACTTCTGAATATATTTTATCTGACATATAATTCACAGGTCTATGCAATATTTTTCCTCTTCCTCAGCCAACAAGTACATAAAAAATTGTATTTTACAACTTACTTTGACTAATAAACATCCATATTCTGTGGACTCTTAGAGATTAAACCCAGACAAATGTTACTTTAGTGCAGTTTTTTAAATGTCCTGCACCCAATTGAAGCATTCAGACACTGCTGATCTCCACTACAGAAAATGCTGCAGAAAAATATTATCCACACTCCTCATATTTGTCAACATTTAACCACTTCAAATAGTGCTGTTTGCCCAAGGTTTTAAAAAAATTAAAATTATTAGAACTAACTGAAAAAAAGGGTTGAAAATTCCTTAAACCTTCCTGTATTTGACTTTCCATCCATTTTATTGAAAGGTTTCCAGTAACAAAATCTAGTATTTTAAATTTTGAGCAATTGAGTGGATTTTTTAGAAATTTGGAAAAAGTAAACCAACCCAGAAATGAAAATAGAACTTTGTGTAGTGATAATTGACAATGGATCCCTAACACCATTAACAATTTTCAACCCAGAAAAGAACATGTGTGTCTGCAGGATGTATATACTCATGCAAGATCGATCCAACCTATAGCAGATAATGAGTCTATCTAGAACATATAGGTTAGTGAGGAAAATATTATATCAACTTTCCAAGAAAACAATACAAATTTGCTGTACCAGAATAAATGAAAAATAATGTGCCGTATTTCTGAAGATGTGGTTGTTGTTTAGAAGTAATTTGAAATGAAAGGACAGGCAGGGAAAAGTATTTAGATACCAGCCAACACTCACATTAAAACTCAAAAACTTGACATGAATGCACTCTGAACTAAAATTAAAAGAAGGGCTTTGATGATCAGAGAAAACAAATCTGCCTGAATTCCTAGTAGGAAGTCTGGAAGAAAACCTACCTCCTTTTAAGCTGCAAATTCAGCAGTTCAGAATACATGCTGTCTTTGACATTAAAGAAGTGTGCAAAATGTTCTGAGGATTTACAATCTTCTGTAGTCCTATGAAATTGTACTCAGAAAACCGCACAACTTAACTGCAGTAAATTGAAAACTAAAACTTTCAACCATTTATTAGTGCTTTTGCTACAGAAGGAGTAATTTAATGGGAAAAATATGGTACCTAAATAAGACTACCATGAGAGCAGAGTCAGTCTTGAACAAAATAGGATTACTGAAGTCTTTTGCATTGCCACCATTCACCCAGTGCTACCCACAAAATTCACATCCCCAAGACATTTGCTAGAGATTCTTCACATGTTCTAAACATGTAAGTTTATTTGCCTGTAGGGGAACATTCCCATGGACTTTGCATCATTGCAGCAGAGATTATAGTTAGATATAATTGTACCTTCAGAGAAAAATCACTCCATAAGATACTGATGCTGTTATTAATAATTCTCATCTGTAAATGTATTGGATCTATTGCTCTGCAATTCCATGTTAGTGAAATGTGAGCATAATTTTTCCTGGAACCAACATTATACAATTCCTTACAAGAGGTACATTCTTAACACATAGAAGTAAGAAAGTGTCATCAGGGAATTAAAAAAATATTCTGAAAAATGCCAGTGTTTCAAATTATATACAGGTACATCCATTATGTGCAATTAAAAGGTGCAGCCAGTTTGCCTGGGATCTCTGGGCACCACAGAGAAAAAGCACAGTACAAGTGCTTCCCACTCTGGAAAAAACACATTCAACTGAAGTTATCTGTGAAAACTTTGTGGGCAGCCTCATATGCGAGTGTTGTATCTGCAAACACAAGTGTCACAGCTGCAGATGTCGTAGCATAGTTTCCCACCTAGGATGAGGGACACTTTTGAGAAGACAACTCTAGACACTTAAGGCAAAAAGGTAAAAGAAGAGATCCCAAAGACAATATTATGATTACAGCAAGCAAAGAAAGAAACCCAGGAATCTCCTCCCGTGATTACTTGAGAAATTATAAAAACCTTTTGATAGAGCTGGGGGAAGATAATGTCTGTGAGCAGAGAAAATACTCTTTCTGGGCCACAAGATACATCTGGACAAAATGGAGAGGCTTCACCAGATCTGAAACAGAGGAACAAAGTTCAAGTTCAGTATTGGCTGAGAACCTGACAGGACAAGCAGACTCATGTCCACTAATAGAAAGACTTCAAAAACAAAGCACATGCATATAGTCATATTTCTGGCAAACAAACAAAGGGACCGGCCTTTCAACAGCAGTATCTACTAAGGCTGGGCCGTTGGGGAATATGGTTTCAAATAATTTATTTAAACAAGACAAGATTCTGATCTTGTTAGACTGGTGAAAATCCAAAGTAATTCCAAAACCTTCTAGCCTGGGGTTCAAAACCTTAATATCGGGTTCAATAATATTGACATAAGAATTCTGTTTGATCTTTGTGGGATATGCTTCAAACATTGTTTCATTTTATTAAATAGGAATTTTTCTACTTTTTAAAGGACCATCTTTATTACTTCTTCACTTTTGCTGTGTCACTAGTCCAAATAACTTGGAATTTTCTATTTTCTGGTTACACCCTTCTCAATGGGTTTATAACAAACTTCATTGTATATGAAGATCAAAGCATTCATCATTAATCTATCACAATTATCAGATGTGAAAAACAATGTAGAAAAAACAAATATAAAGGTTTCTTAAAAAGCAGGGTGTGTGGGAAAGACGGAGACCAATTTGGCAGCTTGCAGTGACACAGACTGGCAGCTGCCTTTCCACTGGGGAACACCAGTTACATAAGCACATATTCTTCCAGAACATTCTTCCAGAACCTCTGAGGATGACATGAGCAGTTTCCCAGACCCACCTCTAGCCCCACTTAGCCACACCAGCCATCCCTGTGTGCCTGGAAGCCATTGCCCTGACCTCACAGACATACTCCATGTGCGTGTCCGTGGGAGTTCTGCAGAGTTCTGCAAGGCTGGACCCAACCTCCGCTTGCCTGAGACTTACAGAAATGTCAGTACCTGCACTGGAGCTGGGGAAAAGAGTGTCTGCAGCCAAGCCACATGCCCCAAGGCAAGGCCAGGGGCTCCCCCCAGCACTGGCCGGGCAGCATTGACCAGCACAATGTGCTGCTCCATTCCATGGCTCTCCCTCCCCGCAGGGTCTGTGCCCAGCCCCAGCCTGCGGCTCCCGGCAGCTCTGCGGGCAGCAATCCCACTGGTATCCTGACGAGCTACTTGAAAATGAGACAGCCGCCTCTACAAACTCGTCCTCAATTTCGATTGAATGATTGATTGTTTTTAAACTAGTGCATTGTATATTTTGGGAAAGAATTTATGATTTACCAAAAAATTTCCTGCTGAAATAAAGCCAAATGGAGACTGGTCTGGGCCAAGTTGCTCAATGTCCATGAACAAGAACATGTTTTTCTTTTTCTTCCTTTCTTGTTTTATGCATGCTTCTGGATTCATTTCATCAGCTGTCAGTAGTTAAATACCATTTCAGAAAAGGGTTTATTATTGTAGTTTCCTCAGTTATTCTGGGTTTTTTTCTGCTATGGCTTCCTGAAACAAAATCAGTCAGCTAAAGTACTAATAAAATACCTTCCCCTGCTGCTCCTTGTAAATGGCCTAAGCCTTCAAGGTTCTGCACTTCTCCCCTGTTTGTACCTTGACTACCATGACCTTAACTGAGGGCTTTTCCCTGTGTGCTCCACTTCTGCTTTGCAAGGGACATCACTGACTTCTGCTCACAGCCAGCTCATGTCCCCAGCCATACACAATGGCACAGCAGTGCATGAGTACTAGGAAAGGAAACCAAAAGATAAATAAAATTTAGAGAAATAAAATTGAAAGAAAGAGCCCTTTTTCATCACATTAAAACAAAACAATAACCAAAACCAGAACAGATATAGTAAGAGGTGAAAGCAATCCAGCTTAAATACATAATAGACAATGGGTTAGTTTAAGCAAATGTATAGGTATTCCTCTGGGAGTATGTGTCTTTTGAAATATTAAATTAAATATACATTAAAATATTTTGAAAATTCTGGTTTTAAAGTTATATTCCTTAGAGGAAAGGAAAGCAGTTATTTTTCATGAAAGGCTAAGCACAGCAGAACCTGCCCTCTGGCAGAAGGGACACACTGGGCAAGCAGGGGCTGCTCTGACACCATGGAGATCAGGGGAAGGCTCTTGCTGGACCTCACTGAGCTTTGGATGAGGATCCTGACCATAAATGATGCTGGAACATGACAATACACAACGACATCAGGCAGCCCTGGTGCTCCCTCGCCGCTCCCCTCAAAGCAAGACTGGAACACAATGCGTGACAAAGGCACAGAATGAGGCAGCCAAAAAATCATGAGCCTCAGATGTTTAGAGTGTGACATCTGCTTCTGGCTCAAGAAATTCCTGTATTGAATTCAGTTGCCTTTCCTCCAAGACACCCAACAAGAGATAACCTCAATTTATGAGTTCCAATACGTTTATCTTAAGCACAGGCAGAGATTATTTGGCGCTCAATAGAAATGCAACTATCTAAAAATCAAAACTAAGCAAAATCTATTTACAGCTTTGTAACTGAATCACAAATAGCTAGGCTAATGCTTTCAGCGTCGAGACGTTCAAAATTATGATTCAAGCCTTCAAAACAAGCATTTGGCTATAAGAACTCAGTCTTTAAAAAATAATAAAAACTCGGGTTTTTTATTAATTTTTCCTATTTTGTCATTCATACAAAATGAATCTTTGAAAGGCAGCTGAGACTCTCTCTTGTTCACTTGGCATCAGGGAAGAGGGCTTTTAAAGGGACAACCAGCAATTCTGAGTCCAGCAATAAATGTCTAAGATTAGACTGTCTTTTCACTACTCCACATGGTTAAGCAGGTACCAAGCATAGAGTCTCATACTGGAAACAGGTTGCACAGAAACAGCTCAGTGTTTTGGTGTTTCAGCATATGCATTACACGCACATAACTTTGCTGTCATCCAGAGAGGGGGTAATGAAGTGTCTGTTGAAAACACCAGGAATCTTTCACTGTGTCTCAGGGCTTTGCATCATTCATAACTTCTGCTTAAATTTAGTATTTAAAATTAATAAAATCCCAATAAATAAATGCTGCACTTTACTGCAAAACCAAAGAACAGCAGAATTTACAGAACATTTGTAAATCAGCACTTCTCCACTCAGTGCAGTCCTGCATTCCCTCATTTCCTTTGTAGAAGCTAAATTCACTGAGGCAGGCAAAGCTGTCAGTGCCTTTATGTTTGTACAGCATCCAGCACAGAGGAGATCTGGTGAAGCTTTGTTTGGTCCACTACTTTCAACTTGCTCTCACCTCTGCACTTCAAGGCTGCAGCAGGCAATAAAAGTAAAAGTGCCAAAATACTGCAAGTGTGCATAGTCTCACTTCATTTCTAGCCTACCTGAAAGTAGAGGTACCAGGGACTTTGTGAGCTTCCAACAGCCCTAGGCCACCCAGATTAGATAAACTGCAGATAAACATGAGAACACTGTGATGTTTATCTATATGAAATCCAATCTTTTGAAGTTCATCTATCCCTTTCTCTAACTGCCATTATCTGCTGCTTTGAGATGCTGCATCCATCCCTATCAAAATTATGTAAGCTCCCTGTGATGCTCATAAACAGTCCCTCTATCATTTTCAACAATGCAGACTCTCATTAAATGCATTTATAACTTCAGCACTTGATGCATACAATATTTTATCAGCTTTTTCTCAGAAACGCACATTTATTTTATCATCTGATACTTAAAATAAGTATTGCAAATAAATAAAGAAAAAAAAATCTGTGTACCACATAGGAAAAAAAAAAACCCCTCCAAATATAAAAGCTTCAGCTATGCCAAGATTGCTTAATTCTGATTAGCAATGACCATTAAGCAATCATTTATGGATTTACTGTGAGTGTTCATAGATACTAATGGGTTTTAGAATTCCTTGGGAATCCTCAAAGGTCAAAGGAAGAAAATGAACTATGAAGTGATAAAAAATGTATTAGGTGACTAATGGACAGGTTGTATATAGAATGGTTCCAGCAGAAAACGTTGAATTTTACCACTCAGATTTATGTAAAAGCAAATCTTGTGAGCAGTGGCCCTTCCCCACTGATGAAACTAACGAAGAGAAAATTAAAATGCTTCCCGGGGAGGCATTACATGGTGTGCTTTTCCCTGTCACTAAGAATACATAGGAGATGGCAAGGTCACTGATACTAAGTGAAAATTTATTTGATTTTTCTTTAGGTGGTTATTTGTTTGCTCCTTACTTAACTTCACCTGTGTAACCATACATTTACATTTTTGCCTATTTTTGCACGATTGCATTCTATGCAATTGAAGACTCAAAGCTCTCCCAAATTTAGTGAATATATCTTTATATCACTTAGGTTAACGTTGTGGCCCTCCCAGGAGAGAAGGGAGCTGTAAAAGCTGGCGGAGACTGACACACCTCGCCGTGGGCGCGGTGTAAGCCCAGCCTGGTGCGCGCACCTCCAGCGCAGCCGGGCCCCAGCAGCCGCTGCCCAGAGCCGACCCCGCGGGGCGCCTATGGCCGAGAGCTCAGCCAGCGCAGGCTGGCGGCTGCCGTCAGCGTTCCAGCCTTCCCGACACGGTGCGCTGGCCCCGGCAGCCCCCCTGGGTCAGACGGTGCCCGCACGGGCCGCTCCGAGGCGGCCGGGCCAGGCGGACACCGCGGCCAGCGCTGCGGAGCCGTGTGCGGGGCGGGCGGAGCGCCAGCGGCGCTCGGAGCCGCTCAGCCCTCCTCCCCGCCGCACGCACCTCCGCCGTGAGGCGTTCGTCCATCGCTCAAAGAGCGATGACAAATCCAAACGGGTTTTTGAAGGCAATTTTCGTGTATTTTTGCATTATGAATGGTAGTTTCACTGAGTGGGGAAATACATTTGGATTCTTGTTAGAAATACCTTCATTCAGAGCAGCAGAAAGTAATCCGAAGTCAATACAACCTGCAATGTGATATACGCCTGTTGCCTACATGAATTCTCAGGGCTGATACCACACTGCATGCCTTTAAAATTATGTTATGAAGATGAAGTAATTCCTTTCCAGTTTTTGAATAATGTTCCAGACAGGCAAAAAATTTGGCTTGTCAGCAAAGTTACTAATTTAAATGAAATTGTCCATATATAAGAAAAATGAGTAGTGGGGTTTGGTTCATAATTGGTAATTTTCTGCAGAAATCAGAGCTTTCTTGGATTTACATACTTTTTAAAATTAAAATTATATACATATATATAGGGGAAGAAAAGCAAGGCAAGTGAAGGAGGAAGGGCACAGCAACTTTTCTAAACCAGCTATGTTTCAGAAGCTGAATGCACAGGAACAGATGAAACCTGCAATGCTGCCAGCTTCCCTCCTTCCCAGAGGAAGATAGTGATGGGTAGATACTGAAGGGTAGATAGTGATGGAGGAAGAAGCTGAGAGAGTCAACACATTGAACAACTATAAAAATGCTGAGTTGTTTATTCAAAGGACCATATGTTCATCTTAAAGAGTTAAGACAATCAGCCTATAAAACCTTGGGGTGCAGTATCAAGTCCTAATCCTAGGAAACAGAGTAGAGACTCTTAGACGAGAACCATAAATACTAAATCATCTGTGGGAAGATTGCCTCTCACTAGCATAATGAATGCAATGTTTTGAGTTTATTAAGTGTGCCTAGAAGTTAATTGAAAGTATTTATGTAGTGAGAAAAATTAACTGTTTCAATCTTATGGAAAAACTGACTGAATAGTGATTGATTTGATTTGATTTTTAAACTACAGTTTCTATCAGGAAGGAGGAAAAGGGAATCAAAACTAGCAACGTGAGTGGATCCAATGAACCAAAGCAATTTGGGATTTACCATGGCTAATATTATATGCATATGTACTTCTTTTGCAGAAGAAAGATTTTTCTGGAGAAGCTAGTTTCTTAGACTTCAGTATATGTAGGGTAGGGGAAATCTTTGATCAGTTCAGGAAGAAGGTAAGTTGTTTATTTTCTGTAATCTCAGTCAATAGCAACAAATAGAGTAAGACTGATAATAGCCCAAGGAGTCTACTGGATGCTCGTATGTGGAAGGAGAACAGAGTGTAAATGTTCAATGGTTGTCTCTATAAAGCTGCATTGAGTTGGGATTTTTCCTTTCCAAATTGTCATGACTGAAGCTAGTAAAAGTTGAAAGGAGGATGGATATCTGCAAGGATAATCATTAAGGTGTGTGTACTGCTTTCACAGCTATTAGATCAAAAGCCCTTTACTGAACTATTTTATTATCAGACTTATAAATCAGTCTCAGTTCATTTTACAAACATTAGTACTCCCATCAATTACATGCATTTAGGACTAATGGTTTTACAGGAATGTTAATAGTACAACTTTATTTCCTGAAAACCATCACTGAAGACTATTAAAATGTTATTAATTACTGTATGGAACATGTGGAATTATTTGTTTCTGGTTTTAGACTATCAGTAAATTAGCATGTGAGTACATTTACTAACCAGTTAAACTTCATGGATATCAAATTTATTAAATTCAAAACCATTTATAAGCCATCCTTGTCCAGCTTTTCTTCACAGACATGGTCTAAGTGCACCAGGACTATTCTACTGCTGCCCTTCAAAGCCCTTGTGGATGTGGTACAGCACTCCAGACACTACCACCGTCCCTGCAGGGACCCTGGGGGTTGGGGCAGACTGTCCCCAGGCAGAAGCTGTTTTACCAGGCAGGGGCAAGTGTCAGGTCGCAGCCTGTTGGCTCAGGTGAAGTGATAAGTGCTGCACTGAGAGCTGAACAAAACAGAAAGAGCACAAGAAGATGCTTGAGGAGTAAGGGTTTCACAGCAGAGAAGCTTCCCTGTGGAGTGTGGAACCTGTTGTAAGAATGCTTTGGGCTCTGGCTCATTCCATGCCTCAGAAATTTTGAAGCACCCCCTAGATTTATTCAGGCATCTCCCATTTTACTCTCCAGCCCCCTGATAATGTAGATTCCTCTTCAGATGTACAGATTTAGCTGCAGGGTACATAATACAAATTGCTAGATATGATGTTCCTCTTTGTGTATGAAATCAATTGCCTGTCCCATCCAAACCTACCCTTAGCCCATACTAAGTGCTAAAGTTCTGTTTCTGATTACTAATAATAAAACAGCCGAGACTAAAGATGGGAATGTTACACGAGTTCATCTTATCTGCTTTCCCTTGCTAACTGTGTCATGGACCTGAGATCTTGGTTCATTTGTTTAAGAGGCTGTTTACACATAAGAGGAGAAAGGAAAGACAGATCCTTTGAAGCCTGTGGAGCTACCCTGATTTCCACCAGCTGAGGAGACAGTTCCAGGAGACCTGTCAGGAAATCTTTAATGAACTATGTGGTGTACAAAGCAAACTTCAGATCTCAAAGACTGCACACTACTTAGCTTCCATTAGGTCAGGTAATTATGATTACCTCAAAGGTTTGTAAAGTAGGACTAAAAAATATCAAAATAAAAATCATAGTTATCTTTCATAACCCTTCCCTAGGATACAGCTTTTAGCCATGTCAAGCCATGGATATACTCTGTTCACAGGTCTTAGTAAACCATGCTGCCCAGAGGAATTAAAATAAGTTGGAGGTACCATTTTACAGCTGAACATTTATGTCAATCCTTCATTCCAGAGTGCTTCAGCATTGCCTTGACCTTCACATCCCCCTTCAGATTCAATCTGTTACCCTCAGTGAGTATAAAGGCTATAAAGAAGCACCTGATCATAAAATCCACTTGGAATGCTTTCTTAAACCTCCACCAATTACCCATTAAAAATTCTGGTTTTTACAGGCTTGCTCTCCTAATGAAAACCCAATAATAGTATATCTGCTTTAAACTATTTCTAGACATCTGGAGAAAAATCTTGGCAACTTCAAATAATCACTGATTGATGTAACTAAATAAAATCATCTGAGTATTTTAATGGATAATAAGAGACATTATCTTTTTCTTTTTGAGTGAGAATCTGATATAAAAGAAAAGATATGGATGGCCTGACAAACACCATCCTAGATTAGCAACCATCAGCCTTGGAAAAGAAATATCATTTATATGATATTAATAATACAGAAAAAAAAAAATTTAATTTGGTGGAGACTGAGATGCAATGAGCTTATATCTTCACCAGAAAGCCTTTTAATTTGTAAAGAGCTCTTACACTGTAAAGGAAAAACACATCAGAAGTAGCTGCAGCAGGGTTTCCAGTGAGTCACCCTGAGAAAGCCGAGCATAACCAGGAGCTGCTTTGGCTTTGGCAGGCTTAAATCAGCCCAAGGCAGGAAGCTGGACCATGAAGACAAAATAGCAGCTCAGGGGGAGATTTTAATCTAGTTCTGTAGTGTTCCCTTAAAATAGAAAAAATTACAATTTTTCTTCTTCATTTTCACTTTATTCTCTCTCCTCAAAATAAAGTGGGAGTTAATCTCTCTGCTTTTAAAGAACAGCTCATTGATTTCACTTCATTCTGCATTCGTTATCACAGTCCTTCCCAAGGTGCACTGGCATCTTCCTTTGCAGCCAGAGTCTGGATATTTTTATAAATTCTGTGGTAACTGCTCCGAGTGTACCATCTGCCCTGGCTGCCCCTGATGCCACATTAACAACTGTCTGTGGTGACCTACCTGCCTTGGTGACACCTCTGACCTCATGCTCTTCATCGTCTTCAACTTCACTGACACTCTCCCTTAACAGACCATGATCCTTTTCTCCTAATGCTGGCCTGTTCCACATCCCCCTTTGGGCTCTATCATTATGCAGAGATGGAACTTCCAAGGCAGTTTTCTCCCTTGCCACCCGTTCTCAAGGGAAGGAGCACTGGCTGGCTGGCTGTGAGTCACCTCCCCTTGCTCATACCTCATCTGTGGAGATTCTCCTTATTCTCAAACAGCTTCAAACAGGCAGCTAAAGTGCTTGTAGCTGACTAAATACATGAGGAGCTACAAGACAAATCACACAACCCTTGGCTTCAACCTTTCCCTCAGTCCTCTCACACAATTAGCTGTTTCCACTTACTTAATGCATTAGTTTATCTACTAGTAACTTAACCTGTGTCATGGAAACTCATGTCTTCTTTTGTACAAGAGATCCCAGTGTGAAAATTACATAATTTCGTAGCATGTCAGATTTTTGCACCTCACCCTTTGCAACTGTTAATCAAAAAAGGGCAACCTTTGTGTAAAGCATTTCTATCACTGCAAGCATAATGTCACACTCACATTTCATGGAGTATGAAGTTCTTACAGATTGGAAATTGAAGGATTAGTTATAGCTACTGGTTTCAGACAAGAAAAAAACAAGAAAAGCCAACCTGAGTGGTTAACATTAATCTTGGAGAGCAGCACCACACAGAGAGAGGGACAAATTCTGCTTCAATCCAAGACTGAATACCCAAGACCAAAGCTGAAATTCAGCTACTACATGTCCCAGGAGGCCCTGACATTTTATATGTGCTGCAGTTTCACATGGCTCAAGGTTTGATGAGCCTGCATGGTCCTTCTGAGGAGCAGTGAGGCCACTTGCTCAGTCCACAGTGCACCAGGACCTGCAGAGCAGGACTGTAGTGCCTGTAGCCTCCCCCTCATCATTTCATTGTCAGCAGGAGAAGGCGCTCCCTCTGCGAGGATGCAGGAGAGTGGAGCCCAATGTCTTCTTTCAAACATCAACTGGAGCCAGCCAAAGGAGCAGCCATATTTTGAAAGAGGGGAATGACCACAGGCTGATTTCCAGATGACTTGCTGGCACTGATTTTCAGAGGAGAGCTGGAAGCCCTCTGCAGGAGGGAGAATAGTTTTCATACTACAGGCTGAAAGTGAGTGATCTGGGACATATCCTTGCCCTGAGCATATTCCACTCACAGGGACAGGGGTCTGCCTAAGGCAATGCTGTCCACTTTGGGGATGCCTGTCCTCATTGCATGCATTGGAGGAGAACCTAGGGATTTGATTTGGGGGTGTTAGTATGATTTGGAGATGCTATTACATTCCTGTAGCTATGGGGTCTTTAGTGGAGATTAGTGCAAAAATAACTAGATGCAAAAAGATTGCAGAATCCATACAGAGCCAAATACATTTTTTAGCCAGGGGCACCCAAACTGCGCTTAGAGTTTGCATATCCAAGTCACTATTAGAGCTAACAAAAATAGATGTATTTTTAGTCTAGGAGCTTTAAAAAGAAAGTTGACAGCTGAGAGACAAAATATATTAATTCTGAGACTAGTTTTTTGGCAGGATTGGGAAGACTACTGAGATTGTCTGAAAAGTCTCTGGAAGTTCAGCACTGTCCTAGCAACCATGAGAATGACATTAAAGAGAGCAGATACAGACCCTGTCCAGACCACAAACCCCACATGCACTGATCCCCAGGTCCACTGGGCTCTTTTAAAACAGCTGATATTATTTTCCAGCTTTTTAAATTTCCAGATTTTTAAATTATTCCAGCTTCTCTGAACTGACATAAATCCAGACAGTGAGTTAAGCCTGGAGACAGGAGAAACATATACAGTTCTTCAATTCCCCATTGAAGGCTGAGATGGGACTTGAACTGGCAAGAGGTTTGAATTGAAACTGCTCCAGACTTTCTGTGAAGCCAGCATACCAGAAGACCTCCAATCCCTAAAGCTTTTTTTTTTTATTATTATTATTACAGAACAAAATAACATGCCAAACATTAAAATCAGTAAGTAGGAGAAAACTCAGAATGTCTGGATAAGACTGCTCAAGTAAAAGGCTTTAAAGCAAAGCTCCTTGGTGTCTTTGCAGGATGGGACAGGTTCTCCAGCCCCGTGCTCCAGAGGTTTCCTGAGCCGTGCTAGCTTATGTCATCCCCACTGATGTTCACAGCTCCTTTCCTTCAGGAGCCTCTGGGACCTTACTTAGCTGCAGATGCCCCCAGTGATCCTCGCTGAGCCTCTAGACCCCAGCTACAGGCATCCTGTTCCCCCCTTCCAGCACTGCCTGGGGGCAGTTGGTAGCCAGAATCCTTACCCCTGGCCCTGGTGACATGGCAAAACAGTGGCTGACATTAGCTCTCATGTTAGGAGAACTCTCACTTAGCTTCTTTCTGATTCAGCGCTGCTGGGCCAAAATAGGCTGGTGTGGAAGAGGGTTTGGCTTGCTGTTTCAACATTTTCTGCTTCTCGCCTGAGCAGAATGCATACCTGTAATATAGCTTGGGAGAGGGGAAAGAGAACACAAGCCCTTGCTGCTTCTGTTACAGACCCTCTGGCAATCTTTTGTGCATATGTAGTTCTGATGAGGCAGAGTATGATGCCTGGTACTCCTGATAACTGCAGCCCCTGGTCACTGTCACTTTTGCTCCTGGTGATCTGTGTCCATTGTCACAGCAGGCAGAGAGCCAGGGCCAACAGGCATGAATGTGTTGATGGTGGCACCTGCCTGGTGCTGATGTCCCTTCTCTGAGCTGTCATCCATGCTGCCTTCAGCAGCAAATGGAGACAATTCAGGTGTCTTGGCATTAACCTTCAAATCCCAGGTCCAATATGCTTAATGTAACAGAAAAAGTAAAACAGAAGGGTGTAGGCTAATTTTCATCCCTCCTAAATCAAGGAGAACCCTGAAATCAAGGAGAACACCAAATCCATGTTCTAATTTTATTTGTATTAGTCATAGTGTGATGAAGCTGGAGGAGGCAAAGAAGAAAAAATGTAGGACTGGCTTTCATCTCGTCAGAGAAACTCTTAGTGGAATAAAAAAAGTCATCAGTGTCCAGGCTTTGTGCTAATGACCATTTAGCAAACTGATAGAAAGTGGAACAGTGGAAACATAGAAAAAGCAGTTCTGAGGTAGGAAACTTTGGCCTATATCCAGTTGAGCAGACACAGATGTGCAAACCAGAACCCCATGTCCCAGAAGATGGAATGTCCCATTTGCAGTGGCTGGGACAAAAGAGAAAAATTTCATGGGTGGAAGAGAATTAGGTGCTCTCAGCAGCACATGATCAAGCAATAGGGAATTGTGGAGAGGAAAGAAGATGTCTAGTTTGGGGTATGAGAGGTGTCACGCAGCCTGACACAGCATATACTGGGTGCAAAACATCAGACGTCCGCCAGGCACTGCTGGCAGGGTGATTTCAAATAACTCTCAGGGCAGAATTTTAAGCAAGTGTATTTTGGGCTTTGGGTTTGAAGCAGCCACTGTGAGCTGTGAGGGTGCAGAAAGGTACAGTCCCCAGTCACAGTTTCACTTCATCTCAGAAGAGTTTCTGTGAAAAGTTGCACAAGAAAAGGCCACCCCCATTGTCCCAGCTGAGTGCTGGTGGAGGCTTCCATCCCATATCTGATATTACATATCTGTCAGATAGTGATGACAGAAATGTAAATACAATGTGTATTCCTCTCACCTCCAAGAGCCTGTGTGCTGCTTCAAGCAACTTTTGTTCAGCTCCTGAGGTTTTTTTTTAATACAGACAGCGCAAAAGCCAGAACTAGATTAAATCCACCATAATGAGTAAAAAAAGCTTCAGGAATTTGGTCTGGTGATCCTAATGAATGGCTGAAGAGTATGTGTCTTGGAAGACATCTCAGGATTACCTGAAGAAGGATTAGTTCTTTACACAGCTCACATGCATCAGTCGTTTAGCTTCTTATGGATCTCTTGGCAAAGTATGCTTCATTACTTGATTTCTACTTTCTGTACGGATTTATTATCACAACAGAATAATTAATACCAGGCATTATCCAATATAACCCCTAAAACAGGAATTCAGATATTTGCATCCTTTTCAGTATTTCAAAAGCATCCTTTTCAGTATTACAAAGCTTTGAAAGCCTTGCATTGTTATAATATAGAAGGAGTTTAGGAAAAATATGCAGCAAGTATTCTCTGGGTCATTTGGATTCAGTTGGGTACACTTGGCCTTCACAGTGCAGCACAGAGGTGTCTTAGGCCATCATGCTTCCTAATGCTTGAAGAGAAGTGAGGCTGTGCTGCTTCACAGGGAAACTCAGTATTGGCCAAGGAATCCAGTATCTTTTTGGGAAAGAAAACCTATGTGTATCATGACAGCAAAGAAACAGATTCATTTTATCCTTACCTCTACCTAATCCAACATTAAAATCAGATGGGTTTACATGTAGTTCAGTAGACTTATTCCTGGACTCCGGAGATGTGAGGATGTAAGGACCACAATCAAACCCTTCAGCTCTAAGAGTCAGATGAATTATTTCTTCTTTACGGAGGGTTGGTTCTAGATTTAATTATTTAAGTGGGAGAGTCTAGCTTATGGACTGCAACTTCATCTGCTGAATAGGTCATCATTTCTATGATATTTAGCTTGTAGCACATGTAAGCCATTCACAACAGCTTACATGTGCTACAAGCTAAACATCACAGAAAGAGACAGTTTAGACCAGGATGGAGAGTGGAGGCTGAATCTCAGATCTTGTTTCTGCTTTTTTCCTGGTTATGTTGATATGATGCAAATAAGAACATTCATTAAAATGTTTGTAGTTTATGCACTGCTAGCATGCTGCCATTGCTGTCACATCAAAGCTACAATTCTGCTAAAATGGCGTTCAGTGATGAATTAATTAAATTGTGCTATGTGAGAAACTGGAAATCACATCTGTGCAGAACATTTATGATATAAAGAAGGATTTGAGGAGTTTGTGATGAATTACCACATCATAATGATGATTTCAGAGAGTGGCAACCATGTCCCTTCCCACACGCTCAGCTGTTCACCCCTTACTGACCCCGCATTGGGCAGTGAGTGCACTGGACACCACAAGCAAAGTGAGCAGCAAAGGCTGAAACAAAGGAGTGAGAGGTAGCAGAGCTTTGACTGAGCATCCTCAAAGCTTCGGCCAATACAGCTGACAGGGAGCAGACAGTAAACTGACCCAGAAAAATAGGTGGTGGCAACCTTGTTTCTGCTCCAGGAGCAAAAGGGAGCAGGAACTGAACTGTGACTTTCATTGGCAATTTGATCTTTGCTATGCTCCCAAGGCAGTGAGCCCATGCCCTGCCCCTCACCTTAGTGTGGATTGCAAAGTCAGTGCTAAAGGAGATAACCAGCTGTAGGTCTTTCAGAGAGCCTGAATTTAATCCCCCCAGTGAGAGCATTCAGTTATGTATTTAGAAAGGAAAAAGGTTTCTACACGGTATAAATCCTTGCTTGATAATCCCCAAGCTAATGGGGAAGGCATTCAGTAGTAAACTACAGTCCTTGGACAAAGACATCTGTAACCAGACCGGAGCTCTATGATTAAACTCAAATTCACAGATTGGTTACATGCAGCTAATTTTATTCATTGAGAATACATGACCCCCCTAAGCGGATGTTTAAATTAAGTAAGAATATTGATGACAAATGTTCAAAATGTAAGACAGATGCCTGCAACTTTTGGCATGAAATTTGGAACTGCCAAGAGGTTTGGGAATACTACTCTGGGGTCATTAGGAATTTGGATATCCAAAATGCTCCCCAGCTGCTGATCTCTTCAGAGGCTGCTATACTTGGTCCTGGAAAATAAGAAAATCTGTAAGTGATGCCATATACATTGCTGGATTGGTAGAACGCATAAACAATGGAGAAACTTTCCCCTTTTCCTAGGAAAAATGCATTGAAGAGAGGGCTGCTAATTTGAGTCTGGGTTTAAACAGACAGTGTAAAAAAATAATCCCTGTTTCTTTAAAAGATTGATGTTTGAATTGTCTGGATCTGGCTTTCACACTGTTTGTGAGCCCAGGCGTGACCACTGGAGTTCAGCTGCGTGTTGTGTTGTTGTTTCCCACGAGTACACACAGATCTTCTGTGCTACAGACAAGGCCACCACTGCACCCCTGCCCCCCGCTGCTCTGCTGGTACCTATGGAAAAGGTTCTTTCTCAGGTAAATAAACAGAATTAAATCATTAAGAAAAGAGAATGAAGGTTTGGTGTGTACCCCACAACAAACACGAGGTAGAAATCCCTGGAGTATCTATGGGGGTTGGATCTGACACCCAGGAAGTTAAGGGAAATAATCTCATGTTATTTTAATTAGCTCCACACATAATTGCAATGCTATAAACAGAGACACTTTGCATGGATCAGATGTCAGACCAAAATGGGGAATAGAATCTGTGTTTCCTGACTGCACTCTGAACCTCCAGACAATCCTTTTTTTCTGGTACTGCGTCCCATACCTCCTTCACCTAAGGACTTGATGGGAACTCCAGATTTTTCTTAACCATGCCAAGCTGCCATAGGTGGGGCCTTCAGTCACAACCCAACATACACCACTGCTTGCCTAACTGACCTGGGAAAATCTTGCTTCAATTTACAGAGTTATGTGATCCGGCTACACTAGAACTAGGAATTCTAGAAGAACATTGAGGTGTTTGATGTCTCATTTTCCTGCCAACACCAAGAACAATTTATCCACTCATAGTTGTTTCATAGCTATGCTGATAACTGGGGAAAAAAAAGGTGTGTGTTACTAATACTGTGTTTTTCCTAAGGTTGTATGAATGTAGGCCAGAATTGCAGAAAAAAATATTTCAACTTAACTTTGAAAAAAAAAATTAAAAAGGGAAAAATGCCTCTTTTTAAAACTACTATGAAGTTTAGTTTTCCACAATGTCTACTGGCATATTTCTCAGTAATTCATTTTAATAGTACACACTTTCTGGCAGTAAAAAGGGAGATAGCAACTAATATAATTAAGACTGCAAAACAACCTCTAAACTGAGATGTGTCTCTCAGCAGAACAAGCATAGAATTGTTCATTACAGTGCTCTCCAGGAATAACAAAAACAATTCCCAAAAATGCATTATTAATGGACATTCCCAGAATTAATGATAAAACAAACCAGATGTTCTCTTACATTTGCTTCATAAATGCAAAGTCAATATGCCAAACCGAAAACCCATCTTTGGAAAGCTGTAGGCTATTTATGAAGGTACTTTAACTGTATTTCTCATTATTATAAGAGACAGAATTCCTTATCTATTGTCTAAAATGACCTAGTTGTGATTCTATATCTATTAATGAAGAAAGGAGTCATGCCTAAGAGAAAAGTAGGTGAAATGTACAATTTTACATAGCCTGCATTTACTATAGAGCTGTCCATTTCAAATTAGACACATTTTTTATAAAAGAGAAAACCACAATATTCTTACACAAAGAATACTCCACAATCAGAATCACAACGTTCTTCTGTAACAAATATTTTCAAAATATGGCTTAAGACTAAAAAATCCTTCACCAAAAAAGTTTTGTCTATATTTCTAGGTAGCAGTTCAATATTTTTCCATCACAGAACATGTTTACTCACATGGAATGTATTTAATCCCCCTGAATAAAGGGGGATTTTTCAGTTGCAAAAGTCAACTGAAGCTGATAGAAAGAAAATACTACTGATAAAGAAAAGTACAAAGAAAATTATACATATGCTAATACCTTAATGTAATAACATCAAACATGGTGGGCCATCTGGTGTCAATCATCTGCTGAAGTCAATGGACCTGGAAAACTTTGCATCACATTAAATTCTTGGACTGGTGTACAATATTTCTGTGCACAATATTTCTTAAGAGAATTTTTAAAGAAAAACATTATTAAGAAAAATTGCTTTTGAAAAGTTACTAGGAGTAACTTTTACAAGTTTTACATCAGGAGTAAAGAGTGAGCAGTAATCAAGTCCAAGGGCTGAGAGCAGAAATTTGGTATCTTTAGTCTGTAAATAAAATTAGAAGAACATATAAGATTTTCAAGCCAACATTAGGTTCCTATTTTACATAAATACTTGAGTCTAACCACTGTTATTTTAAATTATTGAACAGTGTGTAGGTTTTGGTTTTAGTAGCACTTTCAGTAGCCAAGGAACATACAGCAAGAAATGGCAACATTTATGCTGAAGGATGCTAAAATGATAGGCTCTCCTGCAATACTGTGTGCCAGGAGACATGGAGCTGAAGCCATTGAGGAAAAGGCAGAGGTAATTTTTTCTTTGTGAACTTCATTAACATGCCCTAGGTTGTTGGGATTTTTTTCAGCATTGTCAATCTAGTCTCTGTCATGATTACAAGACATGGCCAGGGTCTCATCCAAAGACTTTTAAAATCCTTTGGATCTCTAGCAAAGCTGCCCTGCAGTGAAGTGTCACTGCCCTGCTGCTCCACCTGGCTGAGGCACAGTGTCCCCCCTGTGCTGATACCCAGATCAGTCTAACTCACTCTGCATGCTGACCCTCCTATTAACACTCCTCCACTTGTCAAGGTCGTGGAATGAGGCACCAGCTAAAGCCTTTCATCACTCCTGGATTGCCCTAGTGCATCTCAGCAGAGGAACAGTCTTCAGACCTGGCAGTGCCATAAATGACCATCTTCATTACCTCTGCTTTGCAGGCCTTGGAGACCTAAAGAGTTCTGTGCTACAGGGCAGCTCAAACAACATGCTTTTCACTGGGGGCTGCACACCACACAGCCCACTTTGGGGGTCTCTGCAACAAGGTCTAGATAGACCATATCTTCTTTCCAGGCCACAGTCATCTTTCCTTCTAGCAGAGCTGGTGCAGGAGAGGATGCAGGAGAGGCGCAGGTCTTACCCTGACAAGGGGCTGACCTGCTTCCAAATTCCATGCCTGCACTGGGTCATGCAGCTTTCCCATGGTCTGTTGCTCCTCAGACACCCAGTCTCTTCACTGGAGGCTGAGATAGATGCAGGGCACACGGTGACTTCAGGAATAGCAGAACCTGCTGAGTGGCTCTCAGCTGGAGAGGCCAAGGTCAGCTGGTTGTGGATTGCTGCTGGAGAGGAGCAACATGCTGTGCTTCTGCCCTGCTGCTATTGGCAATGAGGCCATACCAAGCACTGAGCCTGCTCAAGTATTGGCAAGGTGAGGCTGAGAAACATCTGGGAGACCCTGAGTCCATTGCAACTCCACTTTTCAAGATAAAACAACTGCAATGTTGTAAACTAATGTTTAGCTGTGCAGATGATGAGGTCCTCTTGAATGCCATTTTTTTCTAAGCCTTCTTAAGGCCATGGGCCCTCCAACTCCCCTGTGAATCACAAGCAGCAGCTTTCCTAACAAACAGGTCATTTTCAGCCTACCTCTCCTGAATGCTACGGAGTACTGTAGATACTCATAACAAATACACACATAGCCTTTATTCTTATGAGTGGGAACATGGATGGGAAGATATTAGTCCCTATGCCTCCAACAGGAGATCAGTGGTTGAAATGAGAAGCATGGGAAAAGCTGCTAAACAGCAGAGAAATTAAAAGTATGTCCCACCTTGGTGTGTACACTTGCATCAGTCAAGAAAAACAGGGAAAAAAAAGGTGTGTGTTTTTCTCAGAAGTTATGTATAGAGACTTTAAATGAAAATACTGAATATTAAACAAAACCTCTTTATCTAAAAGAAATAAGTAATAAAATCCTGTTTCTGCATTTCACAGCTACTGATTACTACTCAGCCCTAACAAAGTTTGGAAGAACCTATGACAGTCACGTTGTCCAAACTCTTGCTCAGAGCAGGGATTATACACCGGGGGACATGAGTTGAAGGTCAGTCTCTTCTCCCAGGTAATACTTGACAGGAAAAGAGGAAATGGCCTCAAGTTGCACCAGAGGAGGTTTACATTGGATATTAGGAAACATTTCTTTACTGGAAGAGTGGTCAATCTCTGAAACAGGCTGACCAAGGAAGTAGTGGAATCCATCACCAGAAGTGTTCAAAAAGCATGGAGATGTGGTGCTAGGGACATGGTTTAGTGGTGGACCTGTCTGTGTTATGTTAATAGTTGGACTCAATGATTTTGTAGGTATTTCCCAATCTTAATGACTCTATGATTATCTGTTGATGTATTTTGCATGATGTAATGGCTTTATTCTCATTCTTCCAGCTGCATGATCAGTTCTCTCACAGGTGACATTATTCTGGTGCTTTACTTGAATCCTCCAGGCCTAGAGATAATTAATAACAAATTATTTGGCAGAAGCCCAACCTTTGTGATTAAAACTTGTTATGTCTCAATTATTCTGTATTGAAAAATATGCAGTCAAAACACTTTTGAACAAAAATATGTATCATTCTCCTCAAAAATCTTTGTGAAGTATTTATGTTAATGTCCAGAGGCACATTGGAGCCTTCCACTAAATCTTCAATAAGGAAGAAGGTTTCCTCCTGAGATGGAACGGGGCAGCAAAAAAACTTCATAGGAGGAGAAAATCCACCATAGCTGTTATGGTGGCCACCACAGAAACCTGGTCTGATCCACAATCTACCCAACTCCTCGACCTCGGTGAGAACGCACAGCAGCCAATCTAACCCACAGGGGGAGTGAGCTTCCACGCTCCAGTGCCGCACCCCACAGAGCCACCCAGCCTCTCTTCAGCTGAAGACCAAGCAATGAATGCAATACTTGTTTTTTCTTGTGCTGCTGCTATCTGTAATTTGCAGGCATAGGGAACCGCAGGAGTAGCGAGGTGGTATTTGTGCTGCAGTGATTCCCAACACTAGACAGACCTGCTCTGCCACCCACCTAGGATCCGCCACGATCCCGGCCTGCAGCTGGAGCCCCAGCCGCAGCCTTGCCTGCACCTCAGGAGAAGGGGCAGATCTGCCTGGGTACTGTGCACCCCAACTCTTCTTGCTGTTCTCCAGAACATGGCCAGACCTTCTCAGCTGGGGTGAGAAGGGCCCTCAGCCAGGCCCTGAGTCTCTCCCTGCTCCAGCACAGCCACCAGGAGCTGGCTGCGAGCAATGCCAGCTGGGCAGCACAGCCAGGTGAGGGTATAAGCCCTAGTGCAACGCTTGCTTCCCTGTTTTGGGTTACTCTCTAGCAACCAGAGAAAGCAAAGGTACTAGCTTGCACATGGCTGGTTTTCAGGCATAGTTTTCATGGTCAGACTTTACATCTTCTGATTGTGGCCTGCCAGCATATGGTTGAGAAACATAAAAGTTGGGAACATTATGGTTCCAAGGTCAAGTGTCCCTGTTCTCTGTAGTGGGCAAACGGGAGAAATGGTTTTCAGGTGCAACTCTCCCTCTGGCCACAAGTAAATGGGAAACTCCTTTTCATTTTTTACATAGAGACTACAAATATAGAATTTTTGTATTCTTGATACAGACTTCACTATTTTATCCCTGTTGCATGCATTTAAATGTAAGTCTCCAGCATAACACTTGCACTGTCCTGAATATATGATTTTTTCCCCTCTAAAGTGTCAGATTATTCCTCAGTCTCAGGAGTATAAACATATTACACAGCCCTGGACTTTTCAGCTTGATAGAAGTAATCTCTATGCTTATCCAAACATTTCAGAGCTTTGTCAGCAAACAAAGAATAAATCTTCACATCTTCCATCATCCAGCCCCAAGGCATTAATGAAAACTCCATCTGTATCTAAAATGGCAGAGCATTTACCGAGCTTTCCATGGATTCTCTCCAGCCGTTTGCACACTTCCACTTGAAACAGTCCCTGTGGCTGGGACTAAGGAGCAGGGATCAGCCTGAGAGGCACCTGCACCCTACAGCCCCTTGGAGGAGCACGTATTCCCTCCAGGCCTGTGACACACCACTCATAAAGGAGGGTTGGGCAGTGCAGCACAAAACCCTAAACTGTCAGGAAGTTGCACCACTGACTCATCCAGTGGCTCCCAGGTGAGACCAAGCAGTGGCAGGAGGTGCCAGGCCAAGGGTACATGAACGGTGGTACACAGGGTCTGTCTCACCTTTGTGTTTCTGCTCCTCTCCTGCCTTACCCTTGTTGGCGTCTCAACAGGCACAGTTGGCAGCTAGCATCTCCCAGGCAGATGGCACACATGGCACATTCCTGAACAACTTCAAACACCATTCCCAAGCATCTGCAGGAGCTTCTGCACCCTTCCTGGCTGTTGCTGTATTGCCCTAGGTGGGCTGCTCAGGGTCTTTCCTCAGGTGTTTGGAGACAAAGCGTATTCAAAGAAACATCTACATCTCATTTTTACTGCTTCTGTCCTCTTTTTGTCTGATGCCAAAGAGTAAAGAATGCAAAGACTGAGATGTAGAAATTATGTTTATAAGATCAACACATTCATGCAGTCATTTGGTAAAGCCTGTTGCTGTTCAGTTCAATAATGTACATGTTTGCAAAGCAGCATCAGACATAGAGAAGACATATAACCGATGCAGAAGGACACTAAGGGAATTATCAGTCAAAGAAACATAAGGGTTAAAATTACATTCCAGTTTAGTGGCTGGAGATGTTACTTACAATTCTAGAATAAATTTTTTTATCTATCATCTCAGACATCATAAAGTGAGTTTATGATGCAGAACTCCAGAATTGTAAGTAATTACATGTAATGTGTTAATCTAGATGAGGAAATTTACAGTACCCATAATTAAGGAGAGTGATAAGATGCTAAATACTAGATAAGTAAATTCTGGCAGGGAAGCTTGTTACTGGAACCTGAGGAACCCAGTGGTAATCCATCTTCTACACATTTTGAAAACAATAGAAAGGCTTTAACTTTTCCAGATTCTTCTAATGAAATCTTGCATTACGAAAATTCTTCCTGCAGCACACTCTGCACTTGCAAAAATCAGGTTTGTCAGTGCTTTGGAATGGGAGTTAGCACTACAGTGACCAGAAGGAAAGCATTTGGGTATGCAAAACCACTGTATTTGAATAAACTGCCAAGAAAAAAAGCAATCTTCAGAAATATCAAAGATTTACCTAAATATTCTCTTTTAGAAGCAAAAAGAAGTGCTTTGGATGGCTTCACAAAAAATGCCTCATGGCAAGCTGGCTTTGAATTTGTGATTCAAATCAGTACAGAGGAGACCAAATTGTTGTTAAGCTAAACTGAGCCACAGTTTGATGCGACTGGTTTTGGGGTTCAGCAGGTTGTCTCTGCAGACACCCCAACTCCTTCTGCAATTGGAGGGTGAGCTAGAAAAAATGAGCATGAGTTTTGGTCCCACAATTGTAAGAACCCTAATTCTTGCTGTGGATGGTAAATGTGGTCCCTGGGGTGAGGTAAGTTGTGGCTAAAACTCTAAGGTAGAAACATTGAATCTTTCACATGCTTCTTCTGTCTTTGACTGTCTGTGAACACTGTATATGATGTGATGGCTAATGATGCAAATGTGCCTGGGTGTGCTCTCTGGCAATGAGGCAGTTCCACCTGCACCATCAAGTCCTGGGCTGTGCACTGGGGGTGATATCCAGCCTGTGACATCTCTTACATCAGCTGAAGGGGCCCTCCAAAATTTTCGGCGGCAGGGAGAGCCTTGGCTACAGCCTATTTCACTTGCATAGAGATATGTGTAGACACAATATGGTGCTCCAAAAACACAATGTGGTTCCACTTTGCAGGAGACAGTGGTATGCACACAGGCACTCAGTGCTGGGCAGCAAAACCATCCTTGCTTGCCAGTCAGTTCCTTCACAGACTTACCTGGGCAAATGAAGGCAGGATTTAAGGCATCACCTTAGGACTCACACTGCAATCTGGGTGCCCTCACGCTTTGTCTAAGGCAACAAGTGCAACATGATTAAGCGATGTAAAGTATCATTTCAGAATGCGAGTGTCAGAAGACATAGGGCCAGAGAAGAAGCAGCAGAGAGGAGATGCATCACCCCTTCTGATCCCTTCTCAGTGCTAAGCCCTGTCTCTGTGGGACTCAAAGAAGGTGTCCATGCTGTTTAGCTGTCAAGCTGCTCCCACTGCATGCAGCGCTCGCCCAGGCAACGTCAGCTCACACTGCAGGGCCAAGGACCTCTCCCAGCAGGCAGGAGTAAGGGGCATGGAAAGATCTGCCTGGGCACAGCCTGGGCCTGGTGCCCGCCCTTGGGCTTTGGTTTATCAATGGGTTGTGAGGATGGGAGTGCAAGGCACCGTTACAGCCCTGCAACCCTCCTGCCTCCTGCCCAGAGCCTCTTGCAAGTCCAGCCCAGAGAAGAGAAAATGCTCATCTCAACATTTATAAGGAGGTCAACCAAATGTCTCAAATGCTTAATGCACTTCAGCTTGGCTTTGTCAGTTGTGTAGTGCTGGCACAAGGCATGTTTTTACAAAGAAACATGGTTTTAAAAAATAAACTCTATCCAATTAGTCTTCTTAAATTTATTAAGACCTTTTTCTGAATAAATTGCATTTTAAGCATGACAGAACATATGATTTCAGGTGAAAAGCTTTAAATTAACCAAATACCTTGGAAAACTCAGTGATGATTTTTTTTAATCTTTGGGAAGAAAAACAACTAAAACCTTTTTCTCCCCTGTTATAAGCCGAAGTTCAAATATTGAAGCAAGGTCACTTTTAAACAGACACATTCCACCCAATCATTGTTTAGGTGAAACAAAATGTGAAAGTCTTTGTAGATTTATGCAGTAGCCACCAATGAAATTCTACTCGATATAAATCAAAGAAATTGGATCTATACAGATTGATGGGGATAGGGGTCAGGGAAGCATGCCCGCTCCTCAGCAGTCAAAGTGACAGATTGTGTAGGTTTTCCACAAATCTGACGTGGTTTCTTAATTGGAAACATAAAGGAAGCGGATATACAAATCCCACTGGTATCCGGTGGAAATGAGAGGAGAATGGCAAATGATAAACCAGTATTTATAGGGGATTGTTTCCAAGAATTTATTACATTGTTTTTCCATTTAATTACCTTGAACTGGTCCTATAGAAATACTATAAAAAATATAAATGTGCTCTTCTTTTAAAAAATACCAAAGTCCAGTTAAAAATTAGCTTATTAGTCTTACTTTAATACATTAGAGGTCTGCTGTGAAATCGCAAGGTTTAGTCTGCTCACAGCATAATCACCTCAGCTGACATCTCTCAATGGAAAAGTCTAAGATTTACAGGGCACTGGGAAAGACGATCTCATATATTATTCCAACATTTACAAATCTCTAAGGCAACTACTTCCATTTTTTAACAAAAAAATCATATATATTGTATAATTTGTGGTTCATTATTTGCATTGAAGAAATTAATTGTAATTGCAAAAGAAGGAAGCAAGCAGCAAGAAATCACCTTTTTTAAAGTAACGTTTCCTAAAATATTTATTTTTTATAGACCGGCTCTAGTTGTTTTTTTTCTATCAGCATTCAGAATTAAACAAGAGAAAATATGTACCATTTCCTCTCAGTCATATTTTTGAACCAGATTCTGTTTTGATTTTAACTTTAAAACAGACATCTTGGGAAATTGTTGGAATCAACACCTATTTTGAGATCAGAAATAGTAGTCAAGTGCTTCTATTCCAGACCAACAAAAGTATAACAGTACATACAAAACCATGCAAACACTGTGAGGCAGCAGAATATAGGGTATATTTCCTGCAGAATGAAGTAGGGTCAGGTACTTTTCCAAGTAGTGTTATTTTTTAAAAATACTCTGTGATACAATAACATCTTAAGAGTTTATTCCTAGACCTCTCTTATTTAATATACCAACCCTCTTCTAGAAGAATTTAAACCCAAATTCAGAAAAAAACCCCATTGAGCTTCATATGTCCTATTAAAATGTATAGTTCTGAAAAACTTAAACATATTTGCAAACCTCATTTTTTCAACCAAATTTAAAGCCAAAGGAAATGGCTTGGTATGGATTGGCAAGACAGTATAAC
Organism: Onychostruthus taczanowskii; assembly: GCF_017590055.1. Taxonomy (NCBI): domain Eukaryota; kingdom Metazoa; phylum Chordata; class Aves; order Passeriformes; family Passeridae; genus Onychostruthus; species Onychostruthus taczanowskii. The sequence goes on along the minus strand of NW_024501459.1, from coordinate 24,857,684 downwards.
TATGAGATATGGATAGTCAGTGACACTTCACATTCCTCTAGTTTTCCATAGGCAGCAGGTAAAAGGAAGATGTGCATATGGCTGTAAGGAATGGGGCTGTGGATAGAGCCCTGACCGTGCTGCAGTACAGCAAAGGAAGAGAGCTTGGCAGTGCCTGGCTGAAAACCTCTCACAGGGGTAATGGAAAGTGGAGTTGAGCCTTTCTCCTGAACAATGGGCAGGATGAAGATTAAGCTTGGAAAGGTTTTATGGACTGAGAGAATGGAGCTTATTTTTGAAATGATAAAGAGGGACCAGGGAAGGATTACAGAGAGAAGTGGCACAAAGCAACAAGGCTGAAGGATGACCCACGCAGCAATATGCTGATGGAAGCAACGAGCAAGGCTGCAGTCATCATACCTAGAAAAAGCATGCAGATATCAATACATGAGGTGGTGAAAGCTACAGGGTGGCTTTAGCCATGCAGCTAGAGAGGACTAGTTATGTCTTAGAGAGGCTAGGCATCTTCAACCCTTCTTTCTCTCTGAAAATTCAGTCCTCTTTCCAGGAGTGAAAACTCTGGAAGATGTGGGGAGGTGATGTGTCAGTTAGACGGATGAAAGCCGTGAGGTGCTGCTGTCTGCAGAAGTGATGACAGAGGGGAGACTCAGAGCCTGGCAGGCTGCTTCATGGTATTAAGGGGGCAAGATATCTCAGCTAAATACAGAGTCTCAATGAACAGAATCAGGTTACAACCAGAAGACAATTTTTTTGTTCCCAAATGTACACATATCTGTTGCTTATTTTATTGCATACAATGTGCCAGACTGTGTTCTGACTTTGCAGAGCACAGCTTATGTCTCTCCTCCAAGAGGGTGCTCTCATCTCTTCTGGCTTTTGGAACAGTTCCTTGGCTGCCCTGCACCCCAGACCATTAGGGGATGTCCTTTCTGTGGACATACTTCCATGGAGAAACGATGGTTGTCACAGCCCAGGTCTGGCTAGAAATTGTGCTACCATTTACACTGTTATGAGTGCACAGCAGTGCTATGTCTTGTTTAGTTTAACTCTGTTGTTCAGACTAATTTAGTTTGCCAGACCAATGTTACTGTGCTAGAGTGAATCTGAAACCAACCCTATTGCTGGGGAGAGTGGAGAGGGTGGAAAGAAACATGTAGAGGGGGGAATTTGCAAAAAAAACCTGCTGAACAAATCCCAAGATTAAATAACTCACAAAATCTCAAGAAAAGGTTCCCCCATGGCATATGTACTCCTAGTTGGGAAAATTCTACAAGGGCCAAGTTTCCGCATTAGGCTGTGGGCCTGGCTTTCCACCCACTGCAGGCTGGGGGGTTGACCACATCCTTTTAACCTGCCCTATAACACATCATGCATATTAATCAATCAGTACTAGGGAGACATGTGCAAGCCCATCACCCATTTTACTGGACAAATTAGGGCTGGCTTGTACTGCAAAGCTGTCTGCTCATTGCATGGGTCCCACCTTAAAGCTCTCCTGATGATTAGTATTTATTATCTGCACCACAGTACAGCTTGTGCACCCTGAGCCTCAGCATATGAGGTGCTATATACAAAACCAGCACAAAAAGATGTTCCCATGCTCCAATGAGCTTATTCCAATCTGGCTGCTTAGCAATATTGAAATGTTTTGTTGAATATTAAGATTGAATAAGCAGACAAGGTATGTGGCATGTACTCAAATATTTTTTAATGAAAATTTCTGACCCAAATGACCTTTGAAAGGTAAAAGCTGTCATTCCAAGAAATACATAGGGACAGGCGTCATCTTTTACGGTGCAGAATCTGACACGCTTTCAAAACACTGGCACCAAAAGGGAGACTTGGGGACAATTTTTGGCATAAACGTTAAGAAAAAGTGCCTAAACACTGGAAGAAACAGAAAAGCTCACACCTTTTTGAGAATTTAAACTAATCTGTGCTGCTTCAGGGTATTTTTCTCTAGAATAAGTATTTTGTCTTCTATGGTGCTATACAGTACATACAGCAGGGAATACCACTTTTGAGAAGCAAAATAAGCCTCATGACACAAATCCTGCTCACTGCACTTAAGCAAACATTCTTCATACTGAATCCAATATGACAACTTATGAAAAGTAGAGGAGAGAATTTGGTCCATTATGTGGCTATCAGATTTAAATTACACCAATAACTGATACGCATGGGGTATCAGTGACAGGAATACTGGACCCAGAGTGTATGATTACTCAATTACTTCAATGTCTTTTGGATGCTTAAAGGCTAAAACAATTTTGGGTTCCTTCCAGTCAGTGCATATCACTGTCAGCTCTTCAGACAGTTTACCTTTCCCAAGAAGCTTTTGCTTACCTTATCACCTTCCCAGATCTGCTGCCTGCATTCTCCAATTACTGCACTTAACTGCAAGCCACGTTACATATACTTTACACTTCATCTTTATCTGTTCCATTTTGGTGATGTGATATTAGGCAAACATCTTAAACTTACAGCACTGGGCTTTAAGTCACTGACATCTTAGATTTATTTTTCCCAAAGCTTTCAGTTTTAGCAGGAGCTCAAATGGAGCACTGAGAAAGTGGAGCAGAGAGCTTGTAGCCACAAATGTGAAGGCAGTTTGGGAAATTATTGTATTCTTAAAGTGCAAGACAAAAAGAAGTAAAAATCTTCAGTACTCTGTAATTCTGACTCTTGAAGGAGATCGCAAAATTTAAAGTTGAAAAGAAAGTTAAAACGTAAGATAATATGAATCAAAAAGGAGAAACATGAGAAGCAAGGGGTCTATTTAATGTAGGTTATAAGAAATCTATAAAAGATAATATATTAGCTGGAAATATTTCTTCTAACTGTTGTTATTTCTATTTTAAAATTGGAAAGAAGCTATTCACAGAGTGAGACAGAAATATCTACTTCCTTCATTAACCACTTTTATCTGATTTAACTTTATCCTGCAGTACAGCTACTTGAAATGTAATGGATTATTCAGGGAAATAACAGCCAAGACATAGATTACTTTATAAAAGGAACGTTCTTAATACTTAATATCAAAATCAAATGTGTTTGTTTATTCTAATTTGCCACATGGGTCTCGCTTATGTGTGCTGATAAAATTAATTCATAACCAAGTGGCTGCTGGTTCCATCAGTTACACATTTTGAGCATCAGTCATAACTTTTTACAAATTCTCACTAATATTTTTCTTGGTTTGTGGTTTCTCTGAACTCTTTCCTGATCCAAAACTAAAGGAACAGTTGTGTAAGACAAAAAAAAAAAAAAAAAATCAGCAAAGACAAATGAGATAAAATTTATCACAGTCAATATATGCAGAAAATTCACACCAATAAGGGAAAATACTAAGAAAAATCAGCAACGACTACAAAAGAACTAAACTATTCATCTTTCTAATTTTTTTTCATATCAAAATATGGTTGTAATATGAGATAATAATAAATACATTGAAAATACTGTCTAAAGAAAGTGGGGCTCTCCACACAACTTCATATTTCTTATCCTTATGCTTCCAGGGCAAGGGCTGAGGCTTACAAAGCAGAAAAATCCCACAACAGAGGGCTAGAAACCTAAATAGCTGTTCAGAGTCAGGCTATAGTCAGAAGCAGGGCTCTGTGAAAGAAACTTTACAGGCACTGAAGGCCCTGATCTAAAACCATCTTTGGGTTACTGACTTCTTCAGGGAAGCACTTCAGCATCCATTTGATTATAGGCTAATGCCTAAACAAGGCTGACTCAAAAAATTTGAGAAACTTTCTTTCTTGAGAGGATTTCATCAGCACTGCTCGTTGCTTAGCAGGTCTGTAAATCATGTTTTTTAAATATCAAGTCCAAATCATACACACATGCCCCACCCATGTGTACATAAACAAATCATATAAATTCATGGACTACCTTTCTCAATAAGGCCATATAAACACATTCCATTATTTAAAATTTAAGGAAAAAAAAACTCTTTAGGTAATTATATTAATCATTGATTTGAACTTTGCATAATTCAGAGCTAGTAACCCAAAACCTGTCTCAAATTAGGAAAAAAAAATATATGGTAGTAGTTATTGTCAAGGTAGAATCCTTGTGATTAAAGTATATATCTGATAGCATTTCAGATAATTAAACTGAGCTGTAAGCAATATGAAAGGTACAGTTATGGTCAGTTTTTATCTTCTAGCACTGCAGGGCTATTGGGACTTGAAAATTATATGCAGGCAGGTTTGGAAGGGGTCCAAGGTAGACCACACTGGACTAAGTAACATCTGGTGTATATGGCTTAGGTTTTTCAGAAGTGTGTCTGGACAGCTGTAAAATAGAAATTACATACGTCTCTGACTAGAGGCTACATGTAAAGCTGGCAGAGTTAACCGTGTGTTACTTGGAAAGGCACTGCTCTCTTCTAAGGGCTGGGTACAACCATCCTGGAACAAGTGCAAAGACATTCCAGTTATGCTGTAAAGAATTTATTTTACATCAAGTGAATGAGAAATACTTGCAAAACCTTCATCTTTGACTAACATTTCTCCTACCTCTCTTTCATGTTTAGCAAGTTGAAAATAAAACAAAATCAAGACACTTCAAAGAGCCTGGTCCAGCCTCAGGACGTTACCAACATGGACAACATGCAGATGACTTCAGAAACTGTTGCTGTGGTATAAAGTGCTCCAGAAAGCACCTCAGCCATCCAGTGCCTTGGGTGTTACTGCAATGACACTGTGTAAGCAGGCAAGAGCATCTGGCATAAGCCTAAAAAGGTTTCTCCATTTAAAAAGAGGTAGAGGGAACCAAAAAAGATGCATCTAAGAAACTAAAGAACTAACATGTTTGAGTACAAATCTGGATTTTTTTTTTTTGAGAAAAACTAAATAGCACAAAAACACAAAAAAAAATTTCTATCATTTGACATGCAAATTTTTGTTGGAAAAAAATATTAGGGCAGAAAAAAATTGCAATTGTCTTTAGTGAAACAAAAGGCAGGAAAGCAATCATATATCTGAAATCATAGGCTGTCTTTAAAATAAGTTAAATATTTAGGTCATTTTTACCACTCCCCAGAGAGAGCTGTTTGTTCCTGGGAGTGGCCACAAGGCATATGAGGCTGTAAGGGATAGCCTAAACCTCAGCTTTCCAAGATAACTTCCACCTCCCTGTTCAATGAGCTGAAGCCTCAGATATCATGACCACATTGTTGGTCCCATTTGTTTTTTAGTAGAAGCAGCTGAACTGCCTAATGATCAAATTTGCCTTGTCTGTACCAGGATGGGAATGCTGGCTGCTTTGGAGTGACTGTAAGAGCCATGCTGGTCTGTGATGGACAAGCTCTCACTCCACCAAATTCCACTGTTTCAGCCACTTTGCTGCTGTGACTGGAGGTGTGAGCACAGCATGGGATTGGGCTCTTAAGGAGGGAATGGTAGGGCAGTGTGGTTCACACAGAGGGCTCTACTTCTTCAGTTGTAGGGAAAGGAAAACACAAGAATTTCCTCTAAGGATCACCACAAAAAATATGCTTTTTCTTTATAATTAAACTTATAGCTAACCCAAATGCACACCTCAGACAGTAAGAATAACATATTGTTATATATAAATAAATAATAAATATGTAAGATAGTGGTGCCCATGGGGAGCTCCTGCTAAGAGCAAACCTCTGGCACTAGTTTGGGTGTCCAGCAAAGTTCCAGGTGTAGTATAACTAAGTCCAGTCAATACTTCAATAAGATTGGGCCACATATGTTCAACATGCCAAGCCATTATTAGTCCTTGAGCCTTTAAGACCTGAATCCTTTTTCTTCTTCTTTGTATGCAATACAACACATTTTTTCCAAAGGGATGTCTGAGTGCTGTCTCCTGCTGCAGCCACCCCCCTGCATGGTGAAACACTGGGCTGGGCAGGTTGGTCACACTCTGTCAGGGTGGCTGCAACACCAGCAACTTCAGCTGTCACTCCTGGCTGGCTGAAAGCCACTTCATGAAGGTTTGTGACCTGTTGCTTTCACAAAGAGTCATACTGTAAAACTCCAAGAGACACTCCCAGACAAAGCACCTGCAAAATTCCTTACTCCAGAAATATTTTTTTCATTTAACAGCATCTGAAACCATTAAGTAAGAAAATAACAGTGTTCCTGAAAGTGAAAAAAAATAAGCCAAACCATTTTCCTTCCAAAGTATGAAACATAATTCCTAGGCTATGAGTATTGCCAACTCTTATGCCTCAATTACATTTTTGCTCATTTTAAATCTAAATCTAATGCAAACTGCAACTGAGATTTTACAGCATATCACCTCCATATTTAAAATTCTGTCACTAATTCCAATATGTTAGATTTCTTACAACAGACAAAACGAACCTTTAAAAGCAATATTTAAAATGGCTTAAAGGGCTAAGGGACTCTTTACAATAGGAATGCTATTTGCAAAGGTAAAGCAGAGAGGTTAGAGTGCAAGAGTTAGAAATAGCATGATTTTGTCTGCAGAGAAAAGGTTGCCTATGCAAATATGCCACTGCCTAGCAAAGCACTTCAAGTGACCAAGGTAAAGGATGAGCAAAATTTTACTGTCAGAAATGAGACCTGGTTACCAGTCTTGTGGATGCTGAAATGACAGCTGAGCAGAGCCCCCCTTAGAACCCCTATGTGTCTGAGAGATGGAAAAATGCAGAGAAGTGAAGGACTGAAAATATGAAAGAAGGGGCACACAAAACTTTCTGCTCAACAGTGTCACTTCCAAGTTTTCTTCTCAAAACTCTGCCTTGCTTGAAGCCATGCTTCCACTTTATGAACTGTTTTGCAGCCATTTCAGCGTGGCAGATGTTAACACACAGCCATGCAGCAGTGCATACTGACATGCTGAGCTGCACTGATTTGCTGGCATTTTACTCCTGCTTCACCACCTTGCACTGTATGCTTATGCTAGATATCCTAAATTCAGCTCAGCTCAGAACCTTTAAGCAGAGATAGCAACATCCACCATGCTTCAGAACTACCCACTGCCTGTTTCTTCAGTGCCAGTGCCATAAAATACTTCCCTCCAAGCTTCCTTGGCAATAGATGCTAAACTGAGGGGAAAAATTAAATCCCTCCTTTGTGCCCCCCAGATATACACCATGTCAAAGAAGTCGTTCTTTAAAAAACTAACAGCTTCGTATTTTACTACTTTTTCACTTTTACATGGAAAATACTATTACTTGCAAAGTTCTCTCAGCTTTTCTTCTGCATCTGAAACTATTCTTTCTGATTTAAAGTACAGGGAGCACAGAAGAGATCCAGCTGCAAGCTGAAATTCAGACTTCTAATCTTCTAAGTAACACCATGGCCAGGGATGGTTTCACACTGACCTGTAATTCAATAACAGCTTGATCAATTTTCATAAGGCCCAAATACCTAGAAGGTCAAGAAAAAGGCAAACATACTTTTTATAATAAATTTTGAAAGTTTACCTACATCTACATCCCGGGGTGACCTATAAACTGGAGTCACTCAGGAACTGTGTGATGCAGCTGTAGACTACTGGAGGGAAATCTAGCAGTCCTCTGCAGCAGAGCTCCAAGGCTGCCTGAACCTACTCATTCACTTGAACTTGCCTCACATCCATGCTGGGTGGACACAAGCTAGGAGGTAACTTTTTATTTTTGTGACTGAATGCCAGGAGCAAAACCCTGGGTAGCATGGGTCTAAGCACACACCAGCATGTACCCCCTGCACACGGAAACATCAGGCAGGCATTTGTCCCATGCTTCCAGGATCCCTTCATTTGTATGGAAAAACCATACAGCAGGTGACACAATGAGAACCCAGCAACATCTCTGACTGACTTTTGCAGAAATACTCTCCTTATAATTGAAGCTTGCTATTCAATTCCTGCTGAAGCAATATTCCCAATAAAAAAGCACAGGAAAGGAGGATGAAGGTAGTACAACACCAGAAATATGCATTGTAGTAGCTTATGGCTGCACCAATATCTATACAATACTCACAAAGAGGTGGGAAGCCTAGCCCAATTTCAGCCTAAAACGCATTAGGCCTATGCTACACTCCTGTTGAATCCCTCCAGTGGATCCTCTGAGATGCCACAAGCAGGCACAGAGAAACTTCCCTAGCCCAGTGTGCCATTCCAGGCCACCACATGTTCCATGCACTCTGACTGGACCTCTGGGGCATGCTTCCCACTGGGTTTGAATGTAGCAGAAGGCTGGCAGTCAAAAGTATCCTGAGTCTCTGCACTTCACAAATGCATGTGGGATTTGTCCCCCAGACAAAAATCTTCTGTACAGTCTGGCTCTGGGGAGGGCTCTCTCACAATGAACAGGAACAGCAAGTTTGGATATACTTTACCTCATCAGGTAGATGGTTTATCAGGACTTAAGCCTGACTATACCTCATAAACATGTCCTTTAAAGAGTCACTCATAAACTGGAAACAACACATCCTGCAAAGGAGAAAGTGCGGCTTACAGTTAACTTATTTATTCCTATCTAACATACTACAGACATCCTGATTTTTACAGCATTACATGTTTTGAACCTTTTCAGTGAAGTGGAGGTTTCTCATTTCAGCCTAACTGCTGTTAATCTGTTCCAAATGTTAACATTGCAAATAAGGTCTGGTTACCATCTCTGCCCCAAGTCGATAATAGGAACAGAGCTGATCAGCATCTGGTTTAGTTCAGAGTACAACTTGCTGCCTAATGCTGCAGAATTTGGGTTGGAAGATTGTTGCATTTCATGAACACCACAAAAAAATTAACTAACAACACTCACATACAGTCATGTGTCATTATTTATTGCTCTATAGTCTTGCTAAAGATGGAATATCACATTACCAATTTTGGCAAATTTCAGCACACATAAATGGGCCAAAACTTCTTAACATAAATTTTACCAGAGCTGCCTAATGACAATTAAAAAAAAAAAAAAAAAAAAAAAAAAATCAGTCACTTACTTTTCAGACTTGTGATGAAAAAATAGTTTAAAAATAAGAGAAAATTTTTGATGAGTTCCTTATTTTATCATGTACTTTAAACACTTGTCATGTGTCCCATTCATTACAAAGTATTTGGCAATGCAGCACCTTCAATATAGAGAAACCTATGATTATAAATGAAAATGGTCTAAAAATTATTTACAAAATATAAATTAGTTTTTAATGGAATATAATATTTGACCTAAAACTCACAACTTCAAGTTCACATTCAGATCAAACTAAAAACTCCTGCTTAGTTAAATCAGAGCTGATCAAACTCTCAGTATACAGAATAATTAATTTCAGGATTAGTTGTGACCCCACTAACATTCAGAACCACCTTCTCTTTTTTTTTTCTTCAAGACCTTTTCTTACTTTATTCCACATCCCTTTACGGTGTGATCATTTTGCATTCAATCATAAAAATTCTGCATACAACATATCTCAAATATATTTGTCTTGTTAATCTAAATGGCAGATTATCTTTTATATAGTCAATGAAGACTACAGGACCAAATCTCTTGACTACTATAGAAAATACACCATGGATAAATAATAAAACTTTTAGGTTAGCAAGATGTGCTAATTTATATCCCTCAACTACTTCAACTACTCACATTAAAGTCCAGTTTGAGCAGAAAAACTAATAACCACCTCAACTATTAAAAGACCATTTTTAAAAAATGAATGCATAGAATCCTTAAAACATCTGGAGCTGGTATAAAATGTACATGAATTCTGCCAAATTTACCCTACACTCTCCTGTCACTCAAAGCACTGACTGCAATGACCCACATGACATAAATTTCTTGTTACCTGTGAGGAATTATTTCTTTCCCCCCAGACAGATTTAGCTTGTTGATCAGCCAACTAGTAATACAACATTTATGAAGTTAAGCAGGATAAAACTGAAAAGCACTATATTATTTTTATAGCAACACCTCTGAACAGTGATTTTTTTGGGGGAGCAAAAGATTGCATTGATTATATTTTGCATTTGAGAAATCTGAAAGACAAAACCCCTAAATTACTGAATTGAACCATGTTGCAGAGCCCAGTCAGTAACAAAACTCAGGAAGTAGGAGGCTGCTTCAAGCTGGTTACAGAACTCTATGGTTACCCACAAGATGTTTTGTCATTAAAACAGATTAACTCCCACTGCACAAGGGAAAAATAACTAATCAAAGATAATATCCAGTGAAGTTACCTATTTTCTGCATACAGACTTCATCAGAGATATTTCAAACTACCTAGGGAGGGGTAAAAGGAATAACCCCACAGACAGAATGACTTGAGAGAAAAGACACTACTAATGTAACAAAGAACAGCATTTACAGGTGTCTTTTATAGAAGATCAGTATAATAAGTAAATTTATCTACATAACCCTGCTAAAATAATATGACAAATGAAAACCCACCATACTTAAGCAGGTAAGAAAAATGAAGTTATGTTTTAAGATGTCTTCGCAATGGCATGCACCTTCCTTGCCAGCACCAGTTACGTCACTTGAGGTCTGAGCCAAGAAATATGCTAAGTTAAACTTAAAGATTTGAAGATGCATCTGTATGTCTGAAAGATAATTTACTTTATTCAAGCTCAGTCAGCCTTTCAGTAGTTCGCTGATACATGAAGTTCACCATGAAAGCAAGGCAAAGTTTCTCTTCTCAAGCTGCCAAGAGAAGCTGTCTCATACTGAGTTCTCCATTTTTTCCAACCCTCTCTGGGCCAGAGACTTGACTCCACACATGATGGATAGGTCACTTGCTGGGAATACAAGAAACACAATCTCAAAGTCTCCTGTAATCAGGTAGACAGTATAAACCCTCACCTCTTACCACACAAGGAAATGACTCAGTCATTAGGTTACTGGTAATCCAGTGTGGAGTAAACCTTGTGGGTACGGCTTTTTCAGTGGTGAAAAGGTTTCTTTTGGCTTTTTCTTTTTTTTTTGGTTATGGAACAAAAGCAGCAGTCAAACCTCAAATTTTTTGTAAAATGAAATTCTTGTATGCTAGCCATTCCTCAGTAGTATAATTTCCCATCTATTTAGTCTTCTTTATTCGGGGTGTTTGTGCTCACCTTCCTCCTACTCCCATGGTGGCACTGAAACGCTGGTCCCACAGATTTCTTCTGATCACTGGGGTTGCAACAGCAGACAGACATCCTTCTGACACTTTTGATTTCTCTGGCTCATATACCTGAAATGACCAGAGGTAAGTGGAAACAGCCAATATACGGCAGTCTTCTGGTGTTTCTTGTTTACTGCCACAAGACACACTCTCAGGTCTCACCCACCACTGAAAAGGAAACAGGGAAAAACAACAGACAAACCACCCAGATGTCATTCCTCTATCCTCATATATGTCACAGTTGGCCACATCACATGGACAGGAACCTGACCCAAAGAACCACCACAAAAGATGTAACTGGTGGGAGGCAACAGGTGAGAGACTGTGGGAATGGACATGGAGACATGAAGAAAAAGGACTAGGGCTCCTCCAGAACCCAGCAGTGCACACTTTGTTACACCTACCATACTTCAAGCAGACCTCTAACCTCACTAACTCCTACTTTCCCATATCTGTAGTCTTTTTTGCATTAATTTTGTTTAAAATATTGATCTTACTGCTTTAGTCAGCAATCACTTTTATTGCTTTCTTTCTCCACTTTAAGTACAGATGGCTGTCTATAAAAAGTTCCTCTTCACATGCTTACAAACACAGAGCCTGGGTGATTCAGACAACTATCTGTTCTGCTTCCACTTAGGAGTCTGGCAAATGAAGGACACAAAATAAAATCTTTTTAAAAAATGGTGCCTAAATTTAAGAATAAAATCCATGTCTAAGCACTTAAGCACTTAAATATGTGGTCTGATCTTAAAAAAAATTTGGAATCAAGAAAGCGCCAGCAAGGCCAGCTGGGAAGTGATGACTTGGAGAATTCCATCCCTAATTTTGTTGTCTAAATAGGAATCCAGAATAGGGCCCAGGATCTCATTTTGAACAAAATATTTGTACGTATGCTGTCTAGAGCTGGAAGGAATAAATTGGATCACTGATCTCCTCTGAACTGGGAAATCACTGGGATTTTTTTTTAAAAGCACTGCTCATGTTATATTGGCATTCAGTAGATTGAATACAATCGTTGGGCATTGAAAAAACACAAGAAAGTTTGTTCTCATCCTCCACACAGATGTTAGAGCAGGGTACCAGGCCCTACTACCTTGGCATAGAAGGCCCAGGTGTTATCAACCCAGAACCAGTGTAAGACACTGCTCCTTGCACTGACCCCAGTCACCCACCAACCTGTCAGGCTCATATCCCCAAAATTCACTGTTATGTAGTTAGCTGAAGCACCAAACTTCCTTCTTCTTCAGCAAACTTCACACTAAAAAAAAAAAAGCATCTAGAGAAAATCAGATGTAAGTCTCTTGCTAGGCTTCTCCATCCAATTCCACTGATGGTATCATGTATTGATTTGCTCTCAAAGATGCTCTCAAATGACCACATCTACATCTCCACTGAGAAGATGGCTTGTATGTGGAAAAGCCTTGATTTTCTTTGAAACTACTCTAATAGTTGTAGCTGTTTCTTTCATATGGCTATCAGGCTCAGAATTACCTGAATATGGGAGCTTCCCAAGAGGAGCAAATTATCTGTATTAGCAAAGGCTCCTTTCTAAGTCTGGGTGGTGCCTACACTTAACTAAATCAAATTTTACTTAAAAGCTTATTAGAGCTTTTGGCTCCATTTAGACATCACATTTCTGGGAAGTTTTGATCAAAAAGCTTGGCATGACTACAATTACAATATTGTTACAAGCCACTAAATGGTATTGATATGTTTAAAACAGAAATTCTGTGCTCATTTTAAATACAATTTATCTCAATTGCATAAATACCAGGGTATTTATAGATTTATCAGAGTTTTCATCCTCTCCTTGAATCTTTCAAACATTCACGCTTACAATAAAGCCTAACAATGGCCAAGCAGCCCATAGAATAACCATTTAAATAAAAAGAGAAGTAACAACACTGATTTCAGAATTGAACAGACAGCAGCTATTGACTTTTAATAGATTTATAATAATTTTTTATGGTTTTCATTCTTGATTCTAACTTAAACAGAATAAAATACAACAGCGGTCCAGGGAAAGAGATACAGGTCTACTGGGTAGTTTTTTAATACTGCTGCCCACCTCATGATCTATCCATATTTACATGGTTTTCAATGTTTAAACTGAAACAAATATTCTCAGATGGGCAGTGACAGCTATGAGTGTCGTATCCGTATTCAATGGAATAAAAAACACAAACCAACTTGTCAGACACACCATGGTGTCAAGCTCAATTACCTAAATAAACAAAGGCAATGGTTAATTTTACTTGCTGCTCACTTTTTTGAAACTGCTTCACTGTTGATTTTTGCAGTCTCTGCCTGGTTTAAAGTTTCACATCCAAACATAATGTCCAAAACCTAAAATCTTGCTACAGAAAAAAAAGAAAAGTATAAATTTGGGAAAAGAGCCTTCCTTCTCTGGGGAAAATTAGCCTGGATCCTAAGAGGAATGTTATTTAAGCAAGCCCCATCTATGAGACAAGAAGTGCAAACAGGTTGTGGCCTGCCATGATGGAAGCCCACCAGAAACTTCCCATGTGAGCAGCCACTGCAAATGTGTCTTTCTCCACTGCCTTGAGGTAGATGCCTACATGCCACCCAAATGTTATGAGGAATCATAACATCAAGTTCACATTGAAAGCAGTTAAAATACACAGGGACGATGAGAGAAACATGTTTGCACCACTATTTTTTTAAATTTTAAACACAACCTAGCACCTATCATTATTTTGGCAATACAAAAGCGCAGCAAATGTTGTCACGTACAGGGCAGAGAGCTAGTGGGCCTCTGGTCACTCACTCAAGTCGAAAAGGTGGTTTGTCCTCCTTCCAGCCATCCCTTTGACTTGGATAAAGAAAGAGCCTCCCAGCTGGTGGCTGTTTTCCTGAAGTGATTCACCCCATGCTGTTTCACACACATGCACAAAAAGGCCCAGTGACTGTGAGACCCAAACTGCAGTCACCACATCATCATAACAGATTTTTCCACTTCCAGGTCATTCAGCATAGATCACATCCACCCTCAGGCACTCTCTGTCAAGCACCCACAAAGGGTTTGAGCAGACTCAGTCCAAGGCAAAGCTTACACGCTGACCTTTAGGTGTGCACTGGTCACTCAGTGCACTGAAGCCAAGTGTGCAAAACCTTCACAGAGCCAGGGTCACTCCAGCAACTGATCCATCTGCATCCTCACCTCTACACCAGTCTCAAAGAAAAAACAGATCTTTTGCAAGATTCTCTAGCTGTGGAGATGCCAATGGGAGAAAAGTAAAGCAGAGGACAGAACAGTCCTCATTAGAAGCAAGATCCTGTGAGGAGACTGAGGGACTCATGGCAAAGTGCAGCCCTAGCGGCACGTAGGCAGAGCTCAGGTGCTGTGCTGGGTCTGTGAGCACATGGCCCTGAGCACCAACTCTGCAGGCTCTGGGCTGTGCCAGGCCAGGCTCATTTAGTGCTTTTCACCATGACTGCTCAGCTCTGGGATTCTGAGTGCAGATGCATGGGATGTTCTCTGCAACATGCCAGTCAGTGGAAACCCTATTATGGCATTGGGTTGAACTGGCCTGTGTGCTTCTGCAGCCCTACTTCCTTCCTGATAAGCACTGAAGGGATTGCACTGCTTTGTACAGCAGACTTCCCCACAAGGCAAAATAAATTCACCTATGAAATGCACTGATAAACGTTTTGCATTTCACATCCAGCAGCTGAAAATCAACTTTACCAGGTGATGTTGGTGGGGTTGATTTATTTTTGTCTTTTTGTCTTTGCAGTTTTTTTCTGGGATTTGTATTTTTGGGTTTTTTTGTTTGTTTGGTTTAGTTTTTTGGGGGTTTTTTTTGTTTGTTTGTTGGGTTTTTGTTGTTTTGGTAGGGGTTTGGGGCTTTTTTCTGGGTGTTTTTTGGGTGGAGGAGTTGGGTTTTGTTGTTTGGGGGATTTTTTTTTCAGTTTACTTTTAAGAGGCAGACCCATTCGTTCCTGGTAACTACTCTCTGGGTAGACTCAAGTCATCTGTTCTACTAGTACAGACAGTAGTACAGGAGACTACTTGCCATAGTTAAGCAATAGTCCTGACATTCTATTCATACACTGAACAAATACTAAGCAATATTTTGAAAAATACTAAGCCACATTAATTTTATAGACAAAGTCACAGTCAAAAACTGTACTGATGCTCCTCTACTCTGACACCAACTTGAAGGAGGGTGGGTGTAGTCCTTTCCTGCATAGAGGTATGTGCACATCACATAGCACTATTTCACTGGAATCTCTATGGTTTAGATTATAACAGAGTTTTGAGTTTAGAGCTGAATACATAAAGCTCTTAAATTACAAGAATTATTATTGCAAACCTGACTGCAGCTACAGTTGGTGTTCTTGGAAGATGAGAGTGCAAGTAACAAGAAGCTAACAAATTCATGCCAGTAAGTCAAGTTTAATTTGCTTTCCTTTTCCCCTCCTTTCTAAAGCTGGCTGAAATACAAGTTCCACTGTAAATGCAGTGACTAGCAAACATGGATGCCATTACAAATACAGCACTGCCAAGAGGAAGTCCTCCGTTGACTAATAACAGAGTTTCCAATAGCAACTGCAAGACCTTCTGGGCACTGAACTGAAGAGATTTAGGGATACATTCTAAACAAGATGTGCTTTTAGCAGCTACATAAAATGAACTGTGTAACACTTGGACCAAAGGCTTTGAAGAAGTTATCAATTACTTGTATCACAAAGGCAGATATGGAGGTTTTGGTGGCTCTTCAATGACTTTTACCTCATCAGGTAACACTGAGCTCTCCCTGTCAAGCCTATTATCAAAGTATGGTTGAGAAAACAGACACAGTCATTGCTACACAGCCTGGCACTGCAAAGGCCCCAAACTTTCGCTGTCAACTGAAACAATATGAAAACATGGCCTTTTATTTTGGAAAGAGGAGACTGAATGCTTGATAATATTTTTGTGTAGCATTTGTCACTGTCAGAGCACAATACAGAACTTAATGAAGTTCACTTGTTAATTAAGTAACCCATTCTCTGAAAACCTATTCTTTAATGCAACACAGCATCTGTAACATTACAAAATCATTTACTAGAACTGGAAAATTACTTTTACAATGATCATATTATATGACAACTTCTCTTCTCAGCAAGCCCTTTCCTGCTGAAAGTGCAGGGCATTTCAAGCAGTTACTTCTCCTGCAGAGGATTTTTAAACTTTATTTTTATATTTCAATATGAAAAATACTCTCAATTTCCGTTGCTGCAGTTCAATAGTTCTGTTGGAGACTGCCCATGCATTTTCATTGGAGTAATTTATTTAACCTTTGAAGTAAACACAAATTTGTCAGAAATATTTGCAAGGTTGACTTGTAAGCTCTACCATGTGGAAATCTTGCCAAAATACAAGCACAAATCAGAGCGCTAAATAGTAATTTCAAAGAGATGCTAAACAGTAATGAAAATGAGAAGGTGCTAAGCAGCCAAATGACATGAAAATTGTCATCAAATAACTGAAAACAAGAAACAGAACAAATTTCCTTACAGAGAAACTGATCTACTAAATACCCAAGTCTGACATTGCTATATTAAAAGCTGCATCTGAACAAAGCTTTATATACAGCATATTTCAGCAGGAGGTGCCTGCTACACAAAAATTCTGCACTGCTGGCTTTTAATAACTTGGAGGTAAAATGTTATGCACCAAGTAATTTTAACCTTCAGTACAATTTCCCACCATTTTTAATTTTAAAATGCAACCAAGTTACACGAGATGTAGGCATAACAGAAAAAATACTAATGAGGGTTTAAAACTCTAGATGGCACACTCATACAATCAAAGACTACAACAGAAATACACAGGACCAAGTATGATATGTTTCAAATATGATGTTTTCCACCCAAAGCATATATAATCCAGCCACACATGTTGTTCTGAGGCCAGTTTGTGAATTATTATTATAAAAGGATGTGCACTATTTCCCCAAGTTAGAATTGGATTATTTAATATAACACTACGCAGTATCTGCAGTTTTGTATTTCAACAGCAGTGAAATAAACTATTTTATGATTCCACATACAATTAATTCTCAAGGCATGGCATCCATTCTGTCACACTCCAACCTACTTCATGGATAAGAGTCAGATCCTAGATGTTTCTTGAAGGCCCAGTCTCATGCAAAAAACAGCTCAGTTATACAAATTTACAAGCTTTGAAGGAAGTTTTTGTTGCTGGTTTGTTTTTAAGAAGGAACTCTGCTGTGTTTTATTACATCAAGTCCAGGATCATAGGGTTTAATAAAATCTTTAACCCATCTATCTATATAGATTAGGCAGTATAAAATCTGAAAGTCTAATCATCTTGGATGGTTGTAGCAGCCATGAAAACAACTTTGCAGTACTGGTATTAGCATTTGCCAAAGGTCTGTTGATGCTGTTATGCAATCTTACTGAAGCTGTAGTAAATGAAATGATAGCTGTGCAACTGAATTGCCACAGTGCACATCTGAACAACATCCAGAACGATCAGAGGTGCAAAATGCTTGAATGAGGGTGTTTGACTAATTATCTGAGTAAATAAACAAGTGCCTGAAGACAAAAAAGCAACAGTTTTACAGTGTGCTAGATGCCTCATGCTGATGGTGTAACAAACACTATCCTTCAGTAAGTGCAAGGCAGCTGAACAAGCTCTCATGTCACCCCTTCAGTGCAGTAACCCCCGCTCCATGTGGAGAAGCCAAAGCACCACAGCAGGGGTGCCAATACCAGGGACACAGAACAGCAGAGACCAGCACAGAGCCCCAGCTGAAATTCACCATGTGGAACACATGTACAAGAAAGAACTCATAGAAGGAAGAAAATAAAGGGAATATGCATACACCAATCAGAGAATTACATGGACATAGAAGCATTTGCCCACAAAGCCACAAAGAAGAATGTCTTTGCCCTTAAGTCAGTACAACAGTACCTCTGAAGCAAAGTCCATGAGTAAGTTTTCTCCATTTCTACAGTACTAGATATGAACTCATTAAGAAAACCCTTAACAAACTTTCTTCTCTAATGAAGTGTACTCATAATCACTCCTTGATGTATTTTCCAGAAAGTGCACCTCTGTAGCATGTTTTTACTCTTAAATGTGCAAATAAGAAAAAATATTTAGCATATGTTAATAATCTACATATATAAATTTAAGTCACTGTATTTTCTTAATCATTTAACAAGTTTATTTCTAGAAATTATGGCTTAGAAGCAGGTACTGTACATACAAAAATCTGAGGATACTGATGTGCAGCACGTAATTTCTTCGTGTTGTTTATGTGGATAAGTTAATTCATTTCAGTGGGTATTCATCACATTTCTTACAGCAGCAATAAATAGGCATTTTACTTTTCATAAAATGTTATTTTATATAGCACGTAATCAATACAAAATTAACTTTTAACAGCACTAGAGTAACATAACCCACAGGTCATTACAGGTTGAGTGTGGTATTGGAAAATTTCATATTAGATCTCTGTGCCAAGCTAAGACTGAGTGATTTGCAGGGTCTCCAACATGTCTTCCACTGCCTTCAAAGAGTATTTAGTTTCTTTCTTACTGCGACCTGCAAACTAAAGAGGAAAGAAAGGATTGTTATTTGTCAAATACCTGACATTCTATGACTAAATCCTGTGAAAAGAACAGTTCTACACACCAAATAACAATAATTAACTCTATTTATTAAAAACTTAAAAGCACAAAATTAAACCTCAGAATTTCCAGCAGAATACAAGCTGTAACACCTTCTTCAATGAAGAAGAAATACTTTCTGTTAAAGTAAGACAGAAAAAATTCTACTTATCAACATTTACTATAAAACAATCCAGACAACATATAATTATATTTTATGGGTCAAAGTAACCATGTGGGATGACATTGTACTTGACTGTAGCCTACTATTAAAACACCAATTTCAGAGAACATTTGAAATAAAGTCTGTCTTGATAAGAAAGAAAGACACAGCTTAACAAATACTAGTAGTGGCTTTAAAAAGGAAGGGGTAGAAGGACAGGATATGCTGACCACCCCATGTTGAACTCAAAAGGGTTTTTCTAATGATACTGAAAATTGCCATCATTCATAAGCCATATCTAACAGAGCGGATTAATTGACCAGGTTGGTCTTTAGTCAAATGAAATTCCTAACCATTTTTAATACACCTGCACTAAAAAGTTTTGCATTTCAGCTTGGGAGAGGCAGTAAAGAAATTACAGAAACAGTAACTAAAACTTGCTTTTAGTAAAAAAACCTATCCTCTACTTGAATGTTAACATCTAAACACTCAATAAATTTTCAATTTGAAGTTTTTTATTTCAAATACCACTGGTGTCTTGCATAGTTAGTCCTTGATTTATAATGTGTCCCTTCTCTCTTATAATTAACTTAATTTAGCAAACTCTTCATGACCTGTTAAGAAAGATTAAGTCATCAAACTCAGGTAATCTCACACCAGCAACAAGCTGCAGGACCTGTTAACCTGCTTTTGACCCCTAGGCTACAATCTAGCATTGCAATTCCCAATCAGCATTGAGGTTTTTTTAAAAAAAATAGTTTTGGCACAGTAAATAATAAGCTATCTCAAATCAAAGTTACGAGAAATTTTCTTACTGTAACAACACTTTACAGCTTAGAGATGTACTGAAAACACTGTATTTTCATGTATTATACTTCCAGGTCATTAACTGGTATAGCAGGTTTTGATTCTCGTAGTATATATAAACCCATTCTTCAGGGTGTGCAGTTTCCAAAGTGACATGTAATAGTCAACTTCAGAGGAAAATCCAAGATTTCTTAAGATTCTCCAAGGTGAAAGCAGCAACTTATGATTTTATCTGATTGAATAAAATATTCTCTCTTTGTCCACATGAAACAGGCACTTGGAAATTCCAAATCCTTTCACAACAATAAGCAAGTTTAAAAAACACAAGTCAAAAGTTTAAAGTGAAAAATTGTTAAAACTCAAAGCATTCAGAAATTTCAATAAAATGCACAAAAGCCTAAATATACTGTGGCCAAAAAGCACTTGGCAAGACATGCAGAAAGCACGCAGAGAAAAGCTTCAAAGTAAAGAAATATTTTACTTATTCTTGACATGGACACTGGAAGCAAAATTGACACATGACATTAGTTTAAAAAAATGCTACTTGCTAATTTCAAGAGCAGTTGCCTTCATGATACTGACATGTAGTTTAAACTGAACAAATAAAACCAAACTCTACGTCATAACAACCAGAAGCACACTTGGAAATGTAATCACTTCAAATTTGCCCTGACGAACAATTATTTTGTCTATTCAGCCATTACACAGCAATTTGACTGATTGAGCTGGAATCCATTTCTTAAATCATGACTTAATTTTCTGTTTCCCAAATGGCTGGTAACAAAATCACCTCTCTCCAGCCATAAATAACATGTAGATTGCTAACACAGAAGTGTTTAGCAATGTACCCAAGAAGCGTGTATCTGGAAAATTACTGTGAGTAGGATCACATTAAAGATTTTTGTGAGCATTAATCAAACTCGCCTGCCTCTGCTGAAATGCTTCTACCAGAGGACATGCTAAACCAATTACCTAATTGAAGAGCACCAGGTAGCCTTATTTTGTTTTGGTGTTAAAATAACTGTGACTCATGTCCTCAGTTAGAACAGACAGAAGTTTTTCTCAGGGTCTGCACATATGGAATGATCCAGTTTCCCAGTCATAAGGCAAAAGTAAGCTTATAATAATAATAAACTTAAAACTAATTTTTTGAATAAGGAGTACTTCACTAGCTTCTGAAATAGAAGATTAAAATTAAATTTTATTTAGGTCTTTTTTCCACCCATTCAATTAAATTTAAGAAGCCTGGAGCATAATGACTTTTTTTTTTCAGGGGATGTGTTAGCAGCCAGGAATTCCAGCTCCATACAGCAGCCCTAGTTACAAAACCTTTCTGTCTTCCTGAAGAAGTTTACATTTCTCCTAGATTAGACACAGATGAGAAGTACTAATCAGCATGGATTGTTATATATTTAACATCAAAATAAGTATATTAACTAGCTGAAGTGTCAAATATCTGTGCATTTCAGAATTTTTTAAACTATTCTTTATCAACATGTTTTCTTGTAAAGACAGTGCTGCACAGTCTAACCAACATCGGTGAAGTAATGTTTTCTTTCTTTACTCAAACACCGCTTTCTTTAAATGACAATAAACTAAGTTCCTCTGATTTCATAGAGGAATGCACAGGAAGAGCAAAAATCAAGTGCCAAAGCACACTGCTGGAATGACAGAATAAATTGAAAGAAGAAGACCAGTAAAAATATTCAAGTAAATAGCATACAAAATATTTTTTTTAAATAATTAAATAATTTAAAAGCAACTATAGCCAGTAACTTGAGAAAATAAAGGCAGTTTTTCAAAATTACTGATCAAACTGCTGGTAATTCAAGTTCAAATCCAAACTGGAAATAGGGAAAGATCTCACAGCAAGACAATTGCTCAAAACTAACTTTTTGCTTTAATAATTTGGAATTTAAAGTCACAAATTCATATAATTTGTATAGACATCCAAATCAGGATTCCAAATTCATCTTGCTCTCTAGAACATGACCACCAGAAAAACATCATTTAGCAGTAGGAGAATGTCCAACCAATAAAACAAGTCAATGTCAAACCCAACAAGCTGTTAAGGCCCTTACTGCACTTTACAGGTGGATAATGCATGGAAAGTGGGGAGGATTTATAGAGATCATATAAATATCCAGCTTAAAACCTGTCTAGACATACCCTCCCACTAATGCAGAACACTGTAAGGGCTTCCCCTGGCACAAGTGACCAAGGTTTCATCCTCAGGTCCAAATGGTGACAATTTCCAACAGCTCAGCTCATCGAGGGAGCAACAAATCAACACTGACTCATAGGGTGACTGCCACTACTGCATCACCTAACACCTCTGGCTGTAGCTGCTGGATGTTCTGAGTCGCTGACAGAGACTGGAGTAGCCAAACGCTTCTGCAGCACTGTAACAACCCAAGGGGGTTGGGCTGGGGATGTCCTGCCAAGCTGTGCTCACTGGAGCTTCTTGTAGTTCTTCTGGGAAGAGGAATGGAGGTAGTCACCCCATTTATTTGCCAGATCCTGGCTTGAGTTTCAGCACTTTCATTTTCCAAGAGCTGAATTTCCCCTAAGATTCTCATCACACACAGTGTTCTTCACTTTATATCCCAAACAGCTAACAGAAGCAGAAGAGGAGGCTATATGTGTGTGTGTGTGTATATATATATATATATATATATATATATATATATATATGTATGTATGTATGTACGTTAGTTGTGTTCACATGACCTGTTCTGGGAAGCATCAACCAAAAATGCTTAATGTAGGATCCAAAAAAACAGTAATAGACATCTCAAACTAGAAGAAAACCAACAAACAAACAGTCCCTCCCCAAACCCCCTGCACTTAAAAATGCTCCCAGCACCACACCATTCCCAATAAAATTTGTGTTTTATTATAGACATTATGATATTAACAGAAAGCCATGAGAAGAGAAAAGAAGGGAAAGGAAGAAAAAACCGAACAGGCATGCTTATCTGGATGGGAAACAGTTAACTAGAAGCTGTCATAATTACACATCCATTATATTTAGAACCAGAAGATGCCTATTTCCAGGTCTTCTAGGCCATTCCATGGCCCACACTGGCTGTAAATTTCCACCCTGATGCACCCTGAAAGGGACTGCTTCCCAGAAGTGCTAACAAGTCTCTACCAGTACTTTGAACTACAGTCACAATATTTACTTAAAACATATGCAAATCCACTGTAATCTAAGCAGTTGATTTTACTAAGATGTAAAACACAGCATACTGGTTTTCACTAAAAATTCACACATCTTTTAAAACCTATTGTGTTCTGTCAATTATGAATCTGTGGTGTATTTACTAAAAACCATTCTTTAATGGTTTCTAGTATGTGGTTGGTTGTTTTGGTTGGATTTGTGTTAGGTTTTTTTAAAATTTCTTTGGGTTGTTTTGTTGTTTTTGTGGGGTTTTTGTTGGGTTTTTTTGGGTTTTGTTTGGTTTTAATCCTGCAATACTTGAGTTTTCCATCTGTGCTGTGCTTAGAGGAATGTCAGGCATACTTAGAGTCAAAAGAAGCCCTGGTTATTTATGAAGCATCAGACAAAGTAGTTAATTCATACACACCTTACCATCATGAGCAGGTAAATGGTTTATTACTGAAAAGCAGAGCGATTTAAAGAGCAGAAGAGAAATAAACTTTAGGCACATGTTAAAAAGTTTTCATTATGTCCCCAGGGATACAATGCTCTTCACTGTACAGTCAGAAGCTGCAGGGCCAATTAGGAGAAATGGAAAATACCTCTAAATTGGCATATATCAAAAACACATCAGCCACAAGAAGCTGCACACTTGGCAAGAAACTGAAACGCAGTTAAGTATTAAGAAAACTGTACTGTCTGTAAAAGGAAAATCTAATTTAATTCCCTATAGATATGCTGCTTGTAAAAAGGCCATTTGGTAGTATTAACTGTGAAACAGTAGCAAGAAGAAAAAAATTAAATAATGGGTTCCAATACTGATATGTTGCAGGGAGAAAGAAGAGCTACATGTACAAAGAGCTACAAAGTCTTTGCATTTAGTACCAATACATTTGCTCAACAAAAAAGTTGTGGGGAGAATTGGACAGTATGATGTTGATGTCCAGGATTACTTATATATAAACTTTGATTGGCAGATCATTAAGAATAGCTGTAATGGAGTCAAATAGACATAATATATTTGGGATACACAGACAGCAGAGCCCATGAGCTAAAACATGTTTTCATTCATAGTTATAGAAAGAAATAGAGGCTTATAATACAACAGGATATACAGAAGTTTACACATAACTTTTAAAAAAGTTGGAAAGACTCCAAATTACTTCAGCAAGCTTTGATTATGGCCTACAAAGTCTACGTTTTCACAACTCAATAAGCATTTCTCTACAAAACTACACAAAACCAACTTCAGTCACAAATATTAAGGCAATTAAATATGATTTTGAAAGGTTAGAGTAAATTCAAGGAAAACAAAGCTCCTATAATTTAATTTGTTTTCTAGTAAAATAGAAGTGGATAATGAAGTCACTCTAAGAATTAAGACATACCAAGTTTTCCAAAATACCTGTAGAACCAAGTCTTGAAGGTCAATATTACAGTAATACACGTTCAGTTAATGTTAGTAGGAAAAGTATGTTTAAAGATATTAAGTAAATGATAGCAATTAGTAACTGTAAAAATTATTAATTAAGGCTTCCAAGAAACTTAACCTTTTATTAATTAAGGTTTCCAGGAAATCAAACAGAAGCAGAATGTAAAAAAATCCAAGCAGATTATGCTGATTTACATGTCATATTAAACCTCTTGAACAGCAGCTGATAAAAGTGCAGAAAAGAACTATAGAGCATGTTGAGAGTATCATAAAGCAATGAAGTACTAACCTGGTATGCTCTGTTTATTTGGTTTGCTGCCCAGCTGGCATATTTCATATTATCTTTTTTCATTTTTGCACTTGCTTTTGGATTGGAAGCAATATGACTGGCAGACTAGGAATACAATAAAATAAAAACAAAACTCAGTGTAATTATAAAATTTATGTGCATGAAATAAGCTGAGAACCTTGAGCATCCTTACAGTCCAAGCCCCATGGACAGTGATAGTGGAAAAAGACAAAAAAAATTTAAAAGCTACCAGCAAACAGCATCCAGATAAGAATCAGCTAGACTTTTTAAACTATTGTTTGTTCTATTTAAAGCTACATTAGACTTCAGTTCAGTTCTGTACTGAGTTAAGAACCAAACCTGGACATGATTAGCTAATCCAATTTGCTTCTCCTAAAGTGAGAGTTATGAATTAGTTTTCCACATCAATTTTTTACCAGACACAATATAAAATGCATCACTTGTACGTCCAAGCAGCCATTGCAGACATGGCATTTTCCCCTGTTGCATCAGAAAACACTTTTAAAAGCAGATAAGACTATACATAAAATATGCCCACCCTCACCTGAAAGAATACAAAATATTACTTAAGAACCAAAGAAAGATTTTACTTATATAAATAAATCCACTCTGCAAGGAATACTGCTACTGTGCTGGTGTTTTTCAGCAATTCATCATCTTCTAGAGAGGATGCCTGACTTTAAATCCTTTTTGAAGAAGTTACCTTCCCATGCCAGTAACAATAATTCTTTGGAAAATACAGCCAAGACTTAAAGGTTAAGAGCACTTCGGTAAGGAGTAGTTACTAGCACAAAATTATCCCTACTCCAAAGGTATGTAAAATACTCTGTATTTTAAAACAGTGAGCTGTTAAGCTAAAAATCAGGGGAAAACCAGCAAATGGCAAAGGATAACATACATGCATAAACATACTCAGAATGATAACACGGAAAATACATAATCATGCTTACCATGTAAAGTCCAAATAGAGCTCTCATATTTCTGTTGTTAAGCTTCAGTGCTTGTGCAAAATACTTTCTTGACAGCTCAAGGTTTTCAAGCCCCCCCTGAGTGTATTTAACCTGTAAAAATGGTAAACTCCTGAAACTTGCATGTCATTCATACCTCAGGCTTTCACTTTGAAGCAATGATATTACAAAAATTCACTCCCAGTTCGTTTCACATGACATTTCAAATCAGGTGAGTCCTATCAAAGGCCAAATACTGGCCTGGGAGAAATCCAAGCTCTTCACAACAGATACATTTAAAAATATTTAACTATAGGAGAAAAAACCTCAGCATTAATTTCATTAATGCATTGCTACAAGATTAAAAAGTGATTCTTTTTCATCTATAAATACCTGAAACCTTGGGATTGTCTCTTATGAACAGTAGCACAAACTTTAAATCCAAATTCTGACTACTAGAAATCCATACTGACACTATGTTCCCACAGCATGCATGAAAACAGCTCACATAACAACACAATGTCTTTCATTATGTATTCAAAATAGCACACAAAGTTTAGAGGATTACTCCATTATTTTTCTATTAATTTTTCTATATATTAGACCAACAAAAAGAGATAAATACTAGAAGATATGTTTAAAGTCTTTCTAAGAGAAAGCTACTCAGGCCTTCAAGTTTTAATGTCAACCCAATTTTACCCATGTTAACTAAACAAATTAAACCCATTCTAAGCAGTTAACAGTATAATTTAGGAAAAAAATAATCTGGAAAAAAAAAGACAAATTCAGATGGCTAAAACCTTGAGCTAAAACTCCTAACTTTACCTCTAGCATTCACCTTTCTTCCACCAGTGTTCCTTCAGCAGAATTTCGTATGTGGATTCCAAGATCTGAGTCCACAGTAACAGGCAATACATTTTAAACTTCTAGGCAGCATTCTTGTAGAAAAGTTTAGCTTCTCAGGAACTTAATTTGAAAAGTGCATAAAAACTTCAACAAGAAGAGTTCATTTAAAATTAGCTTTTATCTTGAATAATTCCTCCCCTAACTCTTATATTTAGCTTAGTCACACTGTGACTGAGTCACTGAGTATGAAAACACAGTTTTCAGAACATAATCAGTTCTATGAGATGTTAACATTCTCTGTGAAGTCTTAAAATCTCCTAGGGAAAAATTAAAGAAACCATTTTCACCACTTCAGTAACATAAAAACAGAAAATGTAATCAAACATAATTGATTTTTTTCTGAAATACCTACTTCAGCATATTGTTGACAATATAAGTGGTTGTGTGGATTAGTCATCATAAGCTCCTCTAAGCAGAAGGCTGCCTTTGCATAGCTGAGGAATACAAAAAACAGTGACAAAATGAAACTCGAGTACACAGCTCTTTGCTTCAGTTTTTTTACAGCACAATACAAGCCTCACTTCCCCCTCCCCCATAAAATCACATGATTCACAATTAATTTAAATGGTTCATTTTAAAATAAAGTTCAGAACCAAGTTACTTTTTTTATATTATAGACAGGGGAAAAATACCCAAAATCTAATGGTCTAGGTATAACTGGAACAGCTCATGAAAAGCATTTAATACTAATCTCTTATTAATAAGTGCCATTTTTCATCAGCAGGAGGGATGAGTAAAAACAAGTATTACGTACTGTAAGACACTGAACTGAAACTACAAAATAATTCCTTTTTTTCCTAAGAAAATTCAACTATCTGAAGATTTATAAATTCAGCTACTGATCACAGCATTTACACTGTCAATTAACTTTACCTGCCAACAGTCAACCACAGAATTGAGACAAAAAACCAACATACTAAGAACAGTTCTAAAATGCAAACAGTCCAAATCAATGTATGAAAATAGCATCAGACCTCTCAAAATGGGCAAATCCTTATCATTTGAAAAGGCTAGTCTTTGAGTTCCTTGGTGGAAACTTTCAGAAAGGATCAAGAAGTCAAGCTCAAAATGCAGGTTTATTGAGAAGAATCTTAGCTTTGTAATCTTTCAAATAATAGAACTGTCTGCAGAATTTGCATCATTTAGTGATATGTGATAGCACTCTTGCACAGTTTATGTCACAGGATTCCAAAATTCAGAGATACAAGGTTTATAATGACAGTGTGGGTATATATTTAATATCGCAGTAAAAGCAATTTAGCAATTATGAGACCATATTAAGCCATATTACCTGTAAAATCTTGTATCCTAAAATAAATATGTTGTGGTTTACTTTGGTGCATGTTATGATTGTCATGTATCTGTATAATTTATTAATCTGGAGATAAAAGGGCAGCCACCTCACTCTCCAAAAGCAGAAACCAGAGTCCTCATGGCAGAATAGGGTAGAACTGAGGACTGTGCAAACCTTGTATATCTACATGTGTTTATGAACAAAAATGAGAATGGTGATTTCACAAGCCCTGTGACTTGTAACCCTGATAAAACATATAAACTGATGAATTATCTTCTTTTTTAAAACTTAACTTTTAGTTGCTTTTAGCCAAGAGCCCAATTTTTCCCCATTATCAAAATAATAATAATGATGCTTATGGAAGTACAGTGAGGACAGTGAATTCTTTCCATGAACTGAAGTATTGCATATTGCTTTTTATTGGAATTACAGACCAAAACAAATACAAGCAAAAGCAATTTCTTTCTTGGGTTTTATTGCACAATTTCATAATAAAGATTATAGCAAAAAAACCCCAACCCAATAATGGAATACGTATGTTTGAACCACTCTATCACTCACTTTCGTACTGACAGATTTGACAAGCTTAAATATCTTTCCAGCCAATTTTTTTTTTTTTTTAGTAGCTATTTTCTTGGAAAAGTGGCTGGTAGATTTCCCTAAACAAATGGAAGCCTGGGTATCAAAATTCCAGTTTATTCCTGAAGTCATCATTTAAAAGAGTTTAATAACTATTTTCTTTGAGAATGGGGTGCAAGGAGAGGTGATTGGGGAACAATTCTTTCCTCACGGTGAGAATGGCTATTTCTTTCTTGACAATTTGATTCTTTTACCACCCTCTCAAAAGGAAAGAAGGAAACAATGTGATATAATTCAGGCTGGCTTGAAGAACCAAAGAAAGAGGGGAAAGAAAAGATACGCCTTTTGGTGGAGGTTTGAATTAATGCTGTGATATTAGAAAACTTGCACTAAGGCTTTGGTGCTAATCTTCTCACACTGGGATTTCCTCCTGTCACTACAGCAATAACAAAAGCTAACAAAAACATTAAATATCCAATAAGCCAGTTACTACAACATTCAGCATTCTTGATCGCATTGGGTTTTGTACCCAGGCGACCAGATGCCTCCAACTCTGGATCCATGTTTTGCTTTGTGGGGTTTTTTTTAAAGGTTACTAAAAGTTCTGGGAGAGGTAGGCTAAAAGAAAATTGGAATATCGCTTGCTGTGATCAATTGATTTTAGAAGTAGAGAATTTAACACCTCTAACAAGTAAAATACACAACTTGAACAAAAAATGATGGGAAGTGTTCTCTGCTGCACTCAAACCACTTCTTCTAAACATCAGATTTTTAAAAACTATTAAAACATACAGGTAATTAAACAAACTCTTTTTGTTTGAAAAACAAATGCCTTCTTAAAGTATTTGGTAGCCAAATAAGCTTGGTAATTATTTCCATTTGAGGCCTAGTATATTGGAAATGAGACAGCATACTTTGTAACACTACTCCTTAAAAAAAATTACTGTGGTTTTTGACTTACACAGAGTGGGTTTCAAATTAACATTTTTTATGCAGACTTAGCAAACAACTTACTCGTGTTCATTGATGTAAAGTTCTGCAAGTTCATGCCAAGCTTCTTGGTCACCAACAAATCTGTATAGAGAATACAAGAGAGGGGAAAAAGGAAAAAAAGAGAGAATGTGCCAGGAATTCTGTAAATGACTAGCACTGAAGCAAAAGAGTAAATTAAATGCAAATTCCACTTTAATTAAAAAGATTTATCAGAATAGCAAAACACAATCCGTATTCTTGTAAGACACTCACTGTTCCAGATACTCATTCAGCTCTCGGATGGCCTCGAGATTTTTCCCCTGGGCTTTTCGAATGGCAATCTTACGCTTTCTTGCTGCCTATGGGTTGACATTAATAAAGGATTAGGCCTCATAATTCCCTGGGTTTTTGTAAGGAAAGCAATTTGACTGTGCAAATTATTATCTCAATACCAGTGGAATTCCACTGCAGAGACACTGCTAGGTTGAAGTTTATAAACATACCCAATCACATCCCACTGAGAGACTGAAAACCTCTTCTTACAATCACATTATGTATGCTTTTCTTTGGAGGCACAAACTGTATGCATTATTTCATTCAAATAAATGACTGTCCAGATTCTGATAATTACAAAACAGCAGGGGATGCTAATCTTCAGCCATTCCAACTACCCCCACCTTGTCATTCACAAGATCTATGACTGTAGAGGAGAAATGGTGACTGAGTCCTAGAGAATCCCACAGCTGCATCTTGGTTATCTCTGTATAAGAATGGCTTTCAGCCTTTATAAAATATTCTTGTTGAAGTGCTGAATGGCACCTTTAACTAATGCTAAATACACACCAATTCCCTAAAAAAGTCTCTCATCATTCTTGGTGGCCAAAGTAGGCTCTGCAATGTAAAGGGAATACAAAATCACTATTTCAATGCCAAAAATTGAGCAGTACTTTGATATGTGGGTAGAAAATGTACTTCAACTTAAACATAAAAATGAGTTATAAGAATTATAATGTATTTAAATTTTATTTGTATATAAATTTAAAATGTATTTATAAATTTATTTATGTATTTATGTATTTATAAATTTCTAAATTTAAAATGTATTTAAAGTCCAGAAAAGTTGTCAGAGACCAGAAGGAGGAAAGCTATAGAGGACTGTAATAGCTGATTACTCTGTATTTTAATCCAATATTCCAGCTTCTGAATGATGCTGGTTACAGTTTTCAGGACCCACAAGGATCTTATTGAGTCAACTCTTAAAACAATGGTCCTTACAGAGATCAAACCTGCGACCTTGATGTTACCAGCACCGTGCTCAAACCAACTGAATATCAACATACACCTGAGGTGTGATTCAAAACAAAGGAATCTTCCCAGCTGGGAGCAAACAATACACCTCAGCCAGCCTAAAAGTCATCAGATCAGAAATCTGACCGAATGGAAGGAAAACACAATTCCAGCAGAACATAACTCAAAAAAGGAATGCCATCAGCCTCCTTCCTTGCCTCTAATCCCTGTGCTCCTGGGTGACCACAACCACTGTGATCAGACATGAGACAACACACAGTCTGGTGTCCATGATATCAACACGCACACATATCTCTTGTTTGTAATTTCTCCATGAGATAACATTAAAGACAAAAAATATAAAGCACACTTCTCTGGTAATTAAGTCCCACTGTTTATCCCCTTCATAGCTCTCATTCCATTTATCTTCTAAAGAGTTTATATAGTTGGAAATCATATTTTAGAAGCCTTGACAGGACAACTCTTCTACAAAATATTGAACAATTTAAATCTTTGAATTTCAGATAGCTCTGAAATCACTTTCTTCATGATGTACTCTAAATTCACAGTCACATATACCCTACAAGAGTTCTTGTGTATTCACAAAACACTTTAAACATAACTACTCTCCTAAATAATTTTTTATCCTTTAATCCATTTGAACAAATCAATTGCTTTCCAAACAAGAGAGTGGTAAATTAGTTCAAGCACCAAAACAGAAAAACTAAAAATGCTTTAGACATTTAATTAATCTCCTTTTAATTCATCCCCTTTATCTCCCTCACAAACACTTATTCAATGGAAATTCAGTGAAAACAACTCAAGTGAGGAAAAAAATTATTTCACCCTTCTGACTAAATGTAAGACACAGACAGAGAGAAGACTAATCAGAGGCCAAATTAGAACACAACGAGTGTAGTTTCCACTGCTTCTTTGTCAAACTGCAACCTGTGAAGTTACATACATCATTCTACTTTTACTGGGAGACATCTGGCTAAAAGCCATAACACGAAATTTTAACTGCTGACACATTTATTACTGTAACAATAACACACTCCGTATTTTATTTTTGCTTTTCTAAAATTAAAGATAACAGCAAAATTAAACTTATTTTCTTTAAATTCAAAAAGAATAATCCCACATGCTTATCATGCTGCTATAACAAACAAAACAAAATAACACCACAAAATAACAACGAAAAAAACCTCAACCAAACCATTGTTTGCTGTCACATTTTATGGAGTTCTCAAAGCTTTTGTAAAGCAGGTCACCCCCTTCTATGGTGGGAACACCAGGGCAGTGTTAACCCACTACCCAAAGCTGACATTATACACAGCCCAGTGACCTGCCCACTGAGCCTGAAACATGAAAAGAGGAAAAGTGGGGATAACAACGTGCACAGCCAAAGGAATGCATCAAGCAATTACAGCCTAGGAAGACAGAAGGATTTTTGCAGGTAACAGACTATTGACTTTTTAAATGCAGCTTTTTAAATGCAGCTCTTGGATTAACAACTCGGTTATTTTCTAAATTTAAAGAAATTAAGAGCCTGATTAAAGTAAACCCCTTAGAACTAAAATAATCTATTAAATATATAAAATCAATCAAAGTATATGAAGACTTAATTTGCAATGGCAAACAGGAACAGTCTACATAAGTCACTCTTTTCTCTGTTTCTAATGCAACTCCTTCAACTGTATCCAAGTCAGTCCTCCAAGAGAGTCTGGAAACAGTTTTTTTTCCATAGCTGCTTTATTTCTTAACCACAGCACTCACAAGTAACATAAATCACAGGAGCCTCAAGACATTAATTTATGAAAAGCTACAACTACTTCTAGTCACAAACATAAACTGATGTTTACCTATAGTGAGCATGTAATCTAATGCAATCAAATAACAAGAACAAAAGCATTACACAACATATTCTGGCAGTAGTATTTAGGAATTGAATGAGTTACATTTACATTCGACAGAATCTCCCTGCTGCACCAAATCCCAAGAAATTTCCTCAAAATTACACTTTTATAACTTTTAAAACTTCGTTTTTTGGTCTACCTTCCTATCATCAAAAATATAGCAGCATCTGGGCTTGGAATCTGCACTCTCTTCACCCTCAAAATGCTGGGAGATAAGTTTCTTTACAGAGAACTCCCAAGTTTACAAAAGAGAGGCTCAGCCACTCCAAACAGTGCCAACATCTTGAAAAAGAACAAAACGTTGTCTAGTAGCACAGAATTTCTGAGAGACTTTTTAAAAGCACTGTAAAGAATTGAGTGAGGATGTAGAGGTTTTTTTAATGCTGATTCTAACTTTTTCCATCACATGAATAAAGTCATAAAGCCAAGAGATATGCACAGAGGTTTTCAGTAGATCTGTGATTCACAGGATTGATATGGTAGGTGAAAAAATGAAGACATGAAAACAAACTACTATTGCTTTTAATGGTATTCACAAACTACTCTCCTGTCTGACTCCCTATTCCTAGTTTTTCTTTCAATCATGAAGTCTATCAGTTTTTAAATAAAAATAAAATTCAATAATTCCAGTAGTCAGTATGTTAAGAAAAATATATACAAAAAGGCCTGCATTACAAACAAAACATGGACCACAATTTGTGTGCTGTAAACTTCTAATTCTTGTTCTCATTTATATTGCTCCTGAGCTCACTGTGTGAATCAGCTTAAGTGCTGTTCTGTGAGCTGGAGCTCACACAGTTTCCTGAGCATCCTGAGGACAGCAACATAACTAATAGCAACTTACACTCGTAGCATCAATTTTTCTTTATTCCCATACAAATTAAACAAAATGCTTTACTGCACAGAACCACTGCCAACACTAATAACCACTTTAGCATACAAAAATAGTTATTTGTTAAGTAAAGCCAGACTCACACCAATTCTTCAGAGGCTTTACCTAGCATTTATACCATATTTCCTATTTTTTACCTGCCTTACAACCAGCTAATAAAAGAAAACCAGACTATTTCATGCTCCATTATGCTAAAGGTCCTCTTTACCAAAAACATCACATCTCAAAACACAAACTCATTTTTAGCAGACCTATTGCAAGATACTAAAAAACTGCAAAATGCAGAGTATAAATTTGTTCAATTATTAATTTCAAGTCCACCAAGAATATTCTTGAAAAATTAGTTTTTAAATACAGGGACTTGAAATTATTTTGAAGTCTAAGTCTACTAAAATAGTCACAAACAATTACATTGATAAAGATTTAGAAAACAGCATTCAAGGGGTACATTTCATTTCTTCACATCACAACAGTAAGACTTTCTAGAACAAGCCTCCACAAAAATTTACTCAATCTTCTTTCTCCTTCCACCTTAAGTAAAAAGGAAAAGGCAAAACCTCCAGCGCTGCAACAAGATCTGCAGCATTTGACCACGCAGATACTACGACACAGATTTCCTCCTCAATTTTCCAGAGTTTAAAGCAAAACACTAGAATAGTTACTGGCTAATTCTGCAAATCCCTAATTCTTTATGGAAAGATATATGCATCTTAAAGAAATACTTAAAGAATCAGTATCATATGGAGTAAGCTACTTCAGTATGTACAAATTTATTAAGGAGTGAACCTTTCTCAGTTATTTCTTTTAAAGACTAGTTATCCTCAATCTGGCATAAGAACTAATCCTCCATTTGCCATGATTCTTTTTAATTAGCATTAGGTAGACTCAAAATGAAGTGAGGACTTGAACATTTATCAATTTCTGCATTTCATTAGTAAAACACACCAAGAGAGAGTCTAACATTGCTCTGAATTTCATGGCCATAAAGAAAGTATTAGTAGGAGAATTTTCAGCGATTGAGACCTCTATGAAAGAAAGAATTTCTTATCTGTATAACTACTACAGCATTTAACAGATTATATTTTTCATCTTAAAAATAATGTTTTGTTTCCTTTTAACATTTTAGAAAATGTGTATTTGATCTAAGAATTTGATCCACTGAAACATTTTCCCTCAAATTGTAATATGCAAATCAAAACAGAAGTGTAAACAGCTACAACTGAGATACAGGGAAAAAATTACACGGATGTCAAAAAAGCACATAATCAAAACCAGCACATAATCAAAAACAACCACAATAACAAATTTATTCCTACCAGAATTCAGACTTTTTTCAAAGTTAGTCATGCAATACAGTTAAATCTTGCAAACCCATGCAGGCACAGAACTACTGGGTTAAAGCTGCCCTTTTAGGGATAACCTCAAAGCAAAACGTAACTTTTTGTATCCCATAAACAACGTATAAAGTCTAACACCAGCACAGAGAAAATTGGTAGGAGCTTCACAGGCTGGAAAACTACAGCCTGGAATTGGAAAACATGAAAAATGTTATATATCAACAAAAAAGTAAGAACAGTTTACACAGAGGAAAGTAAGGCTTCCCCTATCTAGTGGAGTTCTTCAAGGAGTCGTTAAGTGTAGATGAATAAAGATCCATGTAAAAGTAATCTTTGACTTAAAATATAATTTCAACAAGATGTCTCACCTTGGAAGCTGAAAGCTCTGAAGGAAACTAGAGTCATCAGAGCCTAACAAGAGAACATCTTCACAGGGATAAATAAGTCAAAAGATATAAAATAGAGAAAAAGAGTTCTCTGCACTGAGAATCCCAGAATCACCTGTATTAAAAACCACTGCCCAGCACTCTTGATAAGAGATCTAACACGGGAATTAATAGTGACGTAAAGTTAAATGTTGATAAGGATTTATTTAAGTATAAAGAACAAAAGACAAGTCCAAAAATTAGCATTCACAATAACGAATCATAATGAATACTTTTACCAGCACAATAAAACGACCCATGAAATTTAATCTACACAAATGGCTGCATACAGGGACAAACAATACTAACTTAATGTACACAAAAAACTGTCTGAATTCGTCTGGCTAGGAGGGAGATACTGGACTTGCAATAAACAGTTCTATAAAACATCAATTCAGTGTACAGAAACCATCTTAAAAAATTCAAAAACCCTGCCCCAAAAACCCAAACTGAAAATACTGTGATATTGGAGTTATCAGAAAAGAAGAGACACATCAAGTATCAGAGGAGACACATCTATGGCATCACTTTGTGATTTTTAAGTCCATAATGCTCCTGCATTTTTAGTACTGACTGCTGTTCAGTCTTCTCACTTCTCACCCAAATATATGAAAAAACACAGAAATTACACAGAGAACAGCAGCAGAGTTTTAAGGCACAGAATGCTAACAACTGCACATTAGGACTTCTTAGCTTAGAGGGAAGAAAAGTGCAAAAGATCACTATAGTGACGAGCATTAATAAAGGGAAAACAACTGCTGACAGTAACAGACAAATTCAGAGGCATTAAATAAAATTGTTGGATTGAAGGTGTGGGAACAGAAAAAAAAAACAAATGGGAGAGCTGCACAATCCATTAAAAAATTACAACATTTAACTTCTCAATTATGTTGTAGATGTAGGCATGGCAAACTTCAGCAAGTTTAAAAATAAGTCTATGCAGAAATTTCATGAAGAGCTATTAAAAACAGAGCCAACACTTCTGGCACAGGAAAACTGCAACATGAAGATGAATAGAAAGCGGCAGAACAGACCACAGCATACTGTCATTGCCCTGCTCGTATACACTTCTGGTATCTGCAGTAAGTGAAAGCCAGACCCAGGACAAGTAAAATGGACTTTTACCACAACTGCAGTACAGCTGCTCTTCTGTTCTCAAATACTTAATTTCACAGAGACAAAATCTCCATCAACATTTAAAAGTGCTATGCACACAAAACATGGGACAAATGGTGGAATGCACTCTGCCCTCTCACTTCACCAATCATGACTGAACAAGAAGCACAAAAACCCTGCAATGGTAAATGATGCTCTGCCAAAAGCAAAAAACCCATTTTTTTAGGACCACATAGTGCATTCCCAGCTTCCCCAGCAGTTCTCACTGGGGACTAACTGAAGTAGCAGCAACAACTTCACAACTTTCACCAACTCCACCCTGTGTCAGTCAGTGCCAAGCTATCTTTTTCAACTCCCTTTAAAACTATCACTGTACACACCTATGTTTAGGTCTAGTTCTGTCTTTCCTGGCAGTGTGGCCAATATATTTAAGCAAACACACATGTCACCTCAGAAAATTCTGCCCATTAGTAGATGCTTCATTTGGTGAGCAGTTTTCCTTTTTGCAGCTCAGAGCATCCTGTAGATAAATGTACAAAGCTGCAAGATCTTCACAGGAGGTCCCTGTTAAAAATGAATTCACAGCCACTGCAGCAGTTTTAAGGAATGATCACAGTTCAGATGATAAACAGAAATCCAGTGCTCAAATTCAGTGCTCATTATTCTCATGTTATTTAGTGAAGACAAGGAGGTAGGGAAAGAAAGGTTACCTATGCAGACTAGATGGAATTAATGCAGAAAGATATGAACTCAGATATTCATGGTATATAACTGCTGCCTATTTACATGATACTAAGTACTGAGATAGTGCTCTGAATCCTTCTAGTATTCTGGATTCCCAGAGGTCTTCAACCACCTCCTTTGCCTCTTCTGAAATATGTCCAGCTCATCTACAAAAAGAATCTCAAAGTAATAAGAGAAAGGGTAACTTCATGTGACCATATGCATACCCTTTTTCCTGCCCACTCCTATAAACATTAGAGTTGATGAGAACACTGTCTTACTAGAAAAAATTTAAATTCTTCATTCACACAATTATATTACTAAACCCACGATGGTAATGAGATTATCCACATGTTCTATGCTAAGGAAGCAGTGTCTTGCATTAAAAGCTTAGCTGAAATAGTGGCAAGAAAGAGCTGAAGAATTATCCTAATAAAGACTCCAGATTCTACGGATTAGAATTACGGCAGAACTTTGTGCCTTATCTCACTTTCCCCTGGTAATGACCAAATGCTCTGTAATCTTCTTGATGGTTGAGCTGAATAACCAAGAGAAACTGCAAGTGCACTAGGATGACAGTGGAGCGGGTTAGAGACCAATTTAAGACTTGAATACATGGAACTCAATTTCCTTAACAACAGGCTTCTCTGTTCTGCTGAACAGACCACCTCAAGAAGAGCCTGACTGATAAAAAATATTTAGCTAACTAAAGGTTTTCCTCCAAAGCAGAGCAGGATAAGGATTTCTCAGTGAAATACATAAAGAGCAAAAACAAACAAACAAAACCTTTCTACCAACACTACTAAAAAAACCAATGACTCCCTTTTATTTTGTTCTGAGAAACAGAATAAACATTTTATCTGAAGATCTACAAACAAATCAGTTACTGTTCAGCATCACTATAAACATTTTCAATTGGACACTACATGAAGTTTTAATTAATAAAAGAGCCCTATGACAGAAAATAATATGCAGCCTTAATAAGAAGAATCTGTCAGCTTGACCTCTAACATGCCACCATTTCAACCAAAACAGACAGGAATGGAAAAGGTTCTAATCCTTACCCTATTGAAATGTATGCAAGCTATGCATTTCACAAGAGTCACATTTCATTCATTAAAGTCTTTAGAAAAGAGACTATGACTTAACATCTACATGCTTTGAAAAATGAAACAAAATCTGAGGAGACATTAACACTATTCCATTGTCAAATGCGACATCTTTTTCAGAAAGTAAGCGCAGAGTGAGATAAAACTTAGAGATGATCCTATTTTAAAAAATAAAGACTATTTTGAATTCTACCCTAAGAAATTAAGTAATTACTGTTAATGTAATTTCAGCAACAAAACTTCACACGAAAGTGTAAATGTCCATTACATAATTTGAGTTCAAATTTTACTTTTTATAATGGAAAATTCTGCTATGTGTCTAAAAGAAGTAATTTTTTGGAAAAATCTTTTTCCATGCTGCTTTTTGATCAGTCAATGAAAGCTATGATTTTTACATGAATTGTGTGAACAAATGTCTATGTTTCACTTAAAGCACTTGCCAAAACATTTAATGCATATAAGCAACTCCATGTGTCAGCAGACCAGAAGAAATTTCTATAAAGTTACGTGAATGCCAAGACAAACTCAGCAACAGTTGCTTTTTTAAAATCTTGAAATATTTATTTTCCTATAGCAGCCACATGTGTGCATGAAATAATTAACAGGTAAGTGACACAAAGAAATATACACATGACAACTTAGCAAAACTTTTTACTTAACTTTCACTCTTGACATGCAAGCCTTACCCAACCAATTCTAGTTATATAGCAAGGAACTGGCCCTTGCATTTAACATTTTTCAATTCTATTATTAGAATTAAGAACTTCAACCACACAACTGTTCTAATATTTACAACTTATGCTTCTAAATATTACAAGTTTAGGGATCTTTATGAATTGTTTATGGAAAAAATTCAAATAAAGAAACAATCATGCATTTTACTTATTTAAATACATAATTTTGTTTTGTAATGCCATCCAACAAAGCACACAGGTGACGTTAACTATGTTGAGATGAGCAAAAAGTAAAACTGCCAAAAATATGTACTTCAAAGATCTGTGGTCCATGCAAGTCACTGTAATAGGATGCTCCATTTTCCACTGGTGTCAGCAAATGGTCATAAAACATGTACCAAGGTGACCCATTCTGTCATTTCACTGCAAATGGGTTCCATATTGGTCCAACATGACTCTGAAGATTTAGTGTCAAACTCTTTGGGCCATGCAGTGATAAAATCCACCATTTACTATGGACACTGATGCATCTTGTGCTCAAAACTTCTTGAGCTCAAGCTTCTACTATTTCAGGGAGAGTAAAAAAGAAGAGTGAAGAACTGAAATAGTTCCTTTTACCCTTGCACAAAATCTGTGAGTTCTAGCACTGCTAACAGACAGACTTTAACCTACCACTGTTGTCCAAGTGCTTAGCTTGGTATTGTTTCCACATTTGTTGCCTCAAAAATAACTTTCTGGTGTTTGGGGTGTTTTTTACTGTTGCTGCTTGCTTTTTAATTTGTTTTCTGGGGTTTTTTAATTGTTTACTAAGTTTAAGGGATGGCACATGATCAATATCCAGCTCTGGCATACCCTAGTTAATCCCAGTTATCTATGTTTCTGTGGGTTTTCCCCTCCTGAACAGCAGACCACATCAAATAAACTGACCAAGGAAAGGTATAGGTTCAACACACA
Organism: Onychostruthus taczanowskii; assembly: GCF_017590055.1. NCBI lineage: Eukaryota > Metazoa > Chordata > Aves > Passeriformes > Passeridae > Onychostruthus > Onychostruthus taczanowskii. The sequence goes on along the minus strand of NW_024501459.1, from coordinate 24,817,947 downwards.
CCTAGGAAGATTTACGTGAGATTGTCAAAATATCTGAAATAGCCCAAGTATTACATTCACACCAAAGTTCACCCAATAGACAGCTCCTCAAAGTCAAGTAACACACCCTCAATGATTAATAATTTTTTGATTTTCCAATAAATAACTATGTTATACAAAATCTGAAACTCCAGCATTTCTTCATATATCAAGTTTTATCCTTGTAGGAAAAAATATCAATGAAAATATATTGCTACAAGTTTCTCTAGACTTCCATTTTGGCAGCTAATAGCTCACAGCGGCTTTTACAAACAGTATTCAAAAAATGCTTAGAAGAACAGTACAGTCTGTCTCACATTTTGTTTTATACAATTGGCATGCTTTATGCATTTTGATTCAAGAGCTAGTAAAATGGCTCAGACATGAATCAAAATAACTGCTATTCAAACACTACCTGAGTGTATTAATAGTTAATCCTTAAGTAAGATTACACATTAGGAGCACAGAAGACATGTGACAGACTATATTAGTCTTTTAAATACTCTGTATTCTGGGAAATGAAAGAGTTGAAAGGCCCAGCTCTAAACACTACTAAGACTTCTGGAAAGATCAGTAGTTATAATCTGCCTCCTAAAATCAGTGTTTAAGAAGGTATTGCATTACATCTTCCCATCATGAAATGGTAACATTGGTTATTATAACAGAAAACTAAAGGAAACAAATACAGCAATACAGACACAGATTTTTCCACACTGAAACAGAAAATACAGTCACAATTTCAAACACATCAGTGCAGTTTAGAATTATCTTTTAAACTTACTGTATTAGTTGAATCTTCTTGTAAAATTCTGTCATATAACTGGATAGCATCATCATACCTATACAAAGAAATGACTCACATTTATTTCTGCTAAGAACTTCTGACTTTTTGACTCTCATTGCAATAGCTAATAACCCTCCTGCATTTTTTAATACTGAAATATACATATACTAAGCACACTATATTTATACAAAATTCCTCTGAGAGTGGTAAGTATAAACAGCAGTCTTTTTTGTCACCAATTAAGAAAAACACATGGAAATTGCTTCATGAAATACCATTTCAGCAGCAACTTGTATATTTTACACCCAGTATCTCATTCTCCTGCCTGTTCTCTTTGTCTACCCAATAGGTTCAGCCAACACATCCCTACTCCCCCTTTTCACATCTCCCAAGAAACAGAAACTCCAAAACTTGAAAAGCCATCCAAAATAATGACATTCCACTTCACTGTTGTAACTTAAAACTTAATGTAAAGTTCCTTCTGTTGTGACTTTAAAAAGTATAAGTAGCTGCACACCAGAAACTGGAAAGATTCCTATAGGAGTCTACCACAGATTATAATATCAATCTTTACAGAAAATGTCTTCCACGATTTCCAACTTTTTTTATTTGTTTATCAATTAATTCTGTTATCTGAAATGTGCTTGAAACAGGTTACTTCAGGTGCTATGGGCACTCCAAACCTTCTGGGAAACAGCTCTGTGTGTTCAGTCAGCTGTGTACATGGCCCCAGCAAATGAAATAACTCAAACCACATTTCACTACACAGCTGTTGTGCTATTGCCACAGAACTAGGGCATACATTGTGTCTTCATGTGTAGTTTGACAAGCAGTTTGTTAGAGATACCACTGATTGACTTCTGATGCTCCACATTCCTTACACATCACCTCAGACACTCATTTACATACTTGCACTGCTCCCTAAGCACTGCTGACACTAGCATAGCTCAGCTGTCCACTCCAGCTACTCTAAGGTGTAAGAACTACTGTGAAAGGAAGCACAAAAGCAGAAAGAGCAGAAGGCAACTGCTACAGAACCGAGCAGACATGCTGTAAAATGCTGTATTTGTGCTCTCTGTTAGTTGCTGCTTTGTCAAATGCATTTTAGAAGACTGAATCTGACGGCCATAATCCCAGCTTCACATGGTGAAGTTCCAGAAAGTTATTCTTTTTATGAGCAAGTGTCTACAGGGATGTCTCAGTCTATGGGGATGTTCTTCACTGTTTCCTTTTCCTGTTTGGGAAAGCAGGATCGTCCCTAGATCCTACAGTCACTTGGAATTTAATAAGTAGTTCACTTCAGTTGAAGCGAAACATGATGCCTGCAGCCTAAATCTTTCTGGATTTCTTTTTTAGTTGGGGGAAAACAGACAGGCTCTGCTGGGGCAAGGCTTAGAGAACCTGCAGATGGGTTCCTGTTCAAAACAACCCCAAGCTGAAGCCTCTTTCTGCTCTGACTTTGAGAGAAAACCTACGGACATGAAACTTCGGGTTTTGTTATTTTCTCTGCTCCTTGATACTCTGATCTCAATAGTGCTTCACTGCTGAAACCACACATGATGTTTGTGCAGCAGTTATCTCCCACAAAGATCAGGTCCCATTCAGTAACATCTCTAATGCAGACACATAAGCCTAAAGGGAATTATGACCCATTGTACTTCTGAATAGGTTTCGGGAAGGGGGAAAAGCTGCTGTAATTCTCTGTCTTCCTACCCTATATAAAATGAAGACAAGAGAGCTTAGTTTAATGGAAATTCTTCAAAAATATGCATCTTATATAAAGTGAGTGTGAAACAGAGCATCTGGCTGCCCTGAGACAGCTCCTGTGAATGGAGTCTATTTATTCATTCTCGTTGATCCAAGCAATGGACACTTATCAGTGCTTCATATCAAATACCATTTTCAAATCTAATTTTGCAAAAATGTAATGGATGAAGAACATATGCTAAATAAGTATCTTTTAAAAAAGCATTTAGGCTGTACTTCCAATTCCTTTTTATCAAGATGGCCCAAAGACTCCAAACTCACCAACTCTGTGCAAAATGTGGCATGGAACAGATTTCCTATAATTCAAATGCACTGGAAGGTGTCATTCCTAACACCCAAGACAAGTGCTATAGAACAGAATGTTGACAACAAAGATGTATCCAAGGAGAAATGTGCACAATAAAGTTAATCCTCAAGTCCTGAGGTCATTCATTTGGAAAATTGCAAAGTTTTGATCTGTTCATTATTTTAGTAATTTCTGTTGAACTTAGTATGTTATAACCCTTTGACATGATATTTCAAAAAGGTCAGCCTGATGTTTATGTTCAGCCATTCTATTCCATTTGTTTTTTGATTTGTTTCTATAACAAACTCTATAGATTTAATCATTTTTAAGTTCATCTACCTACACTCAAGAAACAAGTAATAACGAGTAATAACGAGTACAGAAGAACAATTAAAGCAAAAAACCAGCTGGCACTAGTCTTCATATGCTGCCATAGCTCTCTGAGATGAAACCTAGGCCTTAGAGAATTTGCCAAAAAACTCTGCAGTGTTCTACTTTATAATGGCTTATGCTGTGAAGTAAGAGATCCTTCTGATCTATGATCTCTGATGGGAAGATTGCAAAAATGAAACACAGTACCTGCAAAAATGCAATACAGATGTCTAAAAATCTTAATATGATCATGCACAATGTTATTTCCTATAAAGAAACTGCCCAGCATTATTTTGCCACTTTGCAATGGCTGAATGCTTTTTTAAGAAAGAGCACAGATTTTTTTCAGACAGAAAGTACATTTTTTTTAAATTCAGGTTTTACCTTTCCATGGCTTCAAATCTCATTCCAGTTAATCGTTTAACTCTGTGGCTCCCAGGAAACTGCCGTCTCAGTTCCTGAAGACAAAACTATACAAAGAACCAAAAATACTATTGTGAATATAATTATCTTCACAGAAGCTAGAAGAAGAAAAAAACAGAAAAAAAAGGCCTTCACTCATAATTCAACTACCTGACATGCCAGTTCCGAGTAAAAGTAAATACCAATTTTTGAAACAAGCAATAAAAGGCATTGACAAGGTTGGAAACTGAAATTCTGTCTGTTAAGATGACTGATTTTAAGAAGTATCTTCCATACAGGGCATTAGATTGTCAGGCCCCCTTGGAAATAGTTATTTGCCCAGAAAATTACAATCACCTACTTAAACAGCTTTGACACTATTAAAACTTGAATTCTATTTAGTTGCCCCACAGTAACACAAGGCAGTAAAAAAAAACAAAGACAGTGAAAGCTTAAGTGATACTTCTTCAATAAATGGATATTTCACAATGGAACAAACTATGCTAATACAATGCTCTGTGTTTATTTTTAAAATAAAACTTTGTAATCCAAAGAAAATGTTTGCCACTGGCTTGGGTACAGCCTGCTGGCAGAAGAGGCATAATTTTTAACTCCTGAAATCAATGAGACACCTGGGTTGGATAAAAAGAATTCATCATAGGCAGATTTTTCTGGATTAGCAGAGGACATTTGGAAGAGGGACTGAGTCACAACTTCCCCACAGCAAGCTAACTCATAACCATATCATGGATGTGGCTAAGTAGCATTGTGAAGTTCCTAGCTGACTCATGACAGTGGGAGGCAGGACAGTCTATAGGCTCTCAAAACAGACCAGTGGTGTGCATCACATGAAAAGCTTCACACTGAATCCTCTTCCAGGCACTTATTTGTGCAACTCAACTTAGAAACTTGTTCTTCAGACATAAGGTTCTAGCAGAGGCCTATCTACATAATCTGTTTCATCTCATCAAATCCACTGGTCAAAGGACAAAGTACAAATCAGTAACAATTAGTAGGATCCCTCTTTGTTTCTGTAGATAAACAGGTTGCTAAAGCACATCCAAGAGGAATATTCACATCCCTCCCAGATGCTAAGAAATAGAACAGAGAAAAGCAACAGTGACCAAAGTTGTGATGCTTAGCCTCAAGCAAGAACAGACTATTTTCATCACAATCAACTTAATTTGCAATGAACCAAGATCCTTACAGTGCAATTTCACATAGAAAGGCTCAGGTTTAGCACAGAAATTGCTTACTGGCACTTTGAGTGATGTCTAGGAGAACTGCTGTTGCTCTAGTCATAAAAAACTACATGCACTTAGCAGCATGTTACGTGGTGACTGAACTAATCTCTGACCATTCTAAAGAGACAGGAAAAAGTTTTATGTCTCTAAAGAGACATAAAACTCCAGAAAAAGTAGAACCCAGATAACCTTGTAGACTTTGAAAAGAACTTTTGCATACAATAAATCCATCATGTGGTCTAGTGATCAGAGAACCCTGAAGGATTGTGATTTTTATAAACACACGTACTATTTTTCTCAAAAATAACAGTACAAATAAAAAAAATGTAGTATTTACAACACTAAAGTCCACAATCTGTAGATGAACTTTAAAACTAAAAAATCCTCATTGACAATATCAAAGTAGTGCTCAAGTGGAGGATTAATGCAAGAAGAGAATTGTTCACATTAGATCTCACTACACAACCATTACTGAACCAAACAGAACAGTCCAGGGGCCAAAATAAACTCCTGTAGATTAAGCTATCAGACACAGTAAAGTGACAGGAAAAGTCGTAGGAAAGTCATGAACAACTCACTGTAACACTGATAAAACCAAAAGCACATTAATAAACTATACCAGCTATATCTTCAAAATGTTCTGGACTCAGCAGCACTGAATGTCCTCTTTTTAAAATGGGACTTGTAATACCCATAATAATTTATTTTATTGAGGACTGGTTTTGCACCATGTCACAAGTAATGTACGTGTGACATTGTCTCAGAATTTTCTGTTACAATGGCAAAGACAATTTGCATGTGAAACTTCAACTCGCACTTCATTTGCCTTCTGACTTTTTAAACATCAGACAAAGGCAGAGAAATGTAAACCTGGACTTCAGCAGGTAGAACACTGATAATGCAAGTGCTGCCAACAATACGTGATTGCACTAAACCACCTGTGTGAACCAACTGGCTGGCTGCAGCAGGGGCATGCATTACACATGGGTTTTTGGTGCAGGACAGAAAGGACAAAGTAATAATTAAGGAAAGCAAAAGAAAAGACGAAAGTCAGAGAAATTACTCTGAAAACTACCTCAGCTTCTCATTTGGAGTAGATGATGTCTATCCCCCCCACAAGCAAAATGCATCCCAGCTGTCAAAATCTCACTGCTAAAAAAACAGAAGAGCCAAAGCTGTTCGTCTACTTTGGAGCTACAGCTCTAGTAAAATGCCACAGATGACATTAACCTGTTCAAACTAACTACTTATTTATAATAAATAAATAAAATTTTTAAAAAATTAAATCCCTCTAAGTTTCCACCTGTGCTTTTAATCTTATTTCCAAGCTGTATACAAAATGCTGCATTCTCTCATCTCAAGCAATATTCCTTAAAGGGCACAGGCACTGAAATCTAAACTCCCTGCCAGGGTTAGTAAAAATAAAGAACGTTTCACAACTGATCTTTCAACACTGGCTCTGCCAACAATTTTGTGAAAGTCTTCTTTAAAAGACCCTGAAAATAAAGACCAAATCTATTTTACATATAAATCAGGACACAGAAATGTATTTATTTAAACAGTAAGCCTATTTGTTTTTGTTTAAACAAACAGCTATACTACAACAGTACTTTCTTCTGAGGGACAAAAGAGAGGGAAGTTCAGTGGGTTCACAAGTTCAAAGTCTTGTACTACATTTTCCAGTATATTCCATTTCAAGATATATGTGTATATATATATATGGCCAGATAACCCTGTCTAGTTCTGCCTCCCTTCACCCCCCTTGCATTAAGTTTTACCCAAATGACATCACACAAACCTCAAAGATTTTATGAGGTATTTTGTCATCTGACAGAGAACAAGGCACTGGAAGAACAGTTGCAGTGAAAGACCTGGAGCCCTGAAAATGGCTTTTTACTTAGAGCAAGCTCAAGTCTGATGGCTTTCAGGGCACAAGGTAAGCCTTTGTTTTCTTCTGATTTTGGCTTTAAAGGATCAGCTAAACTGACTCAGTTGTTTCGTTTGTTTGTTTCAGTGGCTTTTTTTGTTTTCAATTTAACAACCAGGTTACAGTTCAAATAAGTTAATTCTATCTCAATTGTTATTTATATCATTCAAATAAATTTGCATACAAATTGACTCAAATATCCATTAACAATATTTTTATCAACAACCACCAAATAACTTTCATTGCAATGGACTTTTGGAGGTCACCTGCCCCAAATTCCCACTCAAAACAGAGCCAGTTTCCAAGGGTGTGCAGAGCCATACCCCAATCTATGTTTAAGCATTACCAAAGGAGATTCCACAGCTTCAATGTGCTATTTTTCATAAAGCATTCACTAAATTTTTCATAATATATAAGTGGAATTGCCTTTGTTACAGCTTATGTCCCACATTTGTCTTTTGTTTCACACCTATGAAAATATGTGCCTAACTTCTTTATACCTTCCTTCCCATCAGTATTCAAAAATCCCTTCTTGGCTTTCCTAAGATTTAATACAGATCTCCCAGCCTTTCATTACACACCATGCAGTCCAGCTCCTTATTAATCTTGAAGACCTGCTCCAACATGTCAGGGACTTTCTTTCAGGGTAGCCAACAGGATATATAATATATGTAAGATGGGTCATTTTACCTCAAAATATTCAGAAAACCAATATAATTTGAGAGGATTTCAATAAACAAACACTCTCTGTACAATATGGCAACTTCAATATTATTCTTGACCTTTAGCCCATACCAGAGTAGCTGTAAATATTTTCATGGCTATTGGAAGAGATGTGATCTGTCTAAACAAAAGTTATGCCTTAGAGGAGGTAAGTGGTGGCAGTTTCTTCATAGCTCTGCATTTCTTGATAGATATTCTTTCTACCAGTTCCAGCTATGGAGTTCAGAATATGTTGTAACGTCCAAAAAACTATCTGGAAGAGACACCCAGGATGAATACACAACAGTGTGAAAGGAAAGTCAGCTTGAAAACTTACCAATGCCAAATCATCTCGACTGCAGTCCAGGGCAGCAATCATCACCTGTTCATAAATTATCCAAACTGGACACAAAGAGACAGTAAATGCAGATAATTGGTTTGGGGTTTGTTTAAGATAGTAGGAAGCACCTATCATGTAAACAGGATTCATTAATTCTGTCTGTATATTTTCCCCCTTCTACTCCCACTAATCATGGCTGAAACACGAACAAATTAAGAAACTGCTGAATTAATCAACAACTTATTTAAGCAATTTAGCACTTTCAGTGCTAAATTGCTTAACAAAGTACTTTTTGACATCTTGAAAAGCAAAAAAGCTCTAATTCTCTATTTTTCCCAAAATCATAACTGCCATGTTCTAGACAGATCCCTGTGAGGACTTGCTTCAATTTCTGTCACAGAGTTGAAGAACAGAAAATCATGCAAATAATATCTCTGTAACAGTTTCAAATGAAGTTTTCACATTGATGTCTAAATACTAATATAGCAAGCTAACAGTTCTATCATGTAATTTTTAAGGCTGTTTTCACTGCAGCCCACATATGGGAAAGAAGTAAGCTCTTGGAATTCTGGAAACCTATTAGACTAAGAAAGCAATACATACTTCATCAACATCAGCACATACTAGAAGACAATATAAAGGCTGTTAACTAAAATACAGACTGAAAAAACAAAACCAAAACAGACAAGGGAACTTTTAAAATAGTGATTGCTTACTTACTGTCATCTCCAAGTTTAGATGCATATTCATTAATTAACTCTTCCCCAACATCCACTATCTGTTCACTGTTTCGGTAGTTTTCTTCCCTCCATTTCCTCATTTTATCACGCATATCTGTGGGCAAAGGGAGAAAAAAAATTGAGATTTTCAGATCGTAATGGCGTTTGAATGTGCACGTAATAGATAAGACACATCTGAAGAACAGGATTAAAGAGCAACAGAGCTAAGAAAGTGACTTCTACTAAAATTAAAAAACTACTAGAGAACAGATGTCTGAAACCTTATTACTCACACTGTGCTCATGCTCTAACATTATCAATTCAACTTCTAAGTTAGCAGTCTCTCAGGACAATAATACATGAAGTGAAAAAAATTGTATACCTCTTTATCCAATAAATAACAAAATTTAACCATTGTTAGGTAAAATAGGCTACACGAGATTTCTCCTGAGTAGTTTCACCCATTTACAAAAAAACACTAAAATTGCATTTCTGCTATAGGTGAATAAATTTTCACTTGAAATTTTAGAAAAAACATTAGAACTTCCACTCTGAAAGGAATCTACACATTTCTAGAGAAAGGAGCTCCAATAAAAGTACACATGGATGTGAAGGCTTTCTACATGAGGGAAGTGTCCAGAGGTATAAAAAATATCAGTTTACCCTAGGCAACATAGAAATGACAGTTTATTTTATTATAAGGATTTTTGTTCCAAGAGTACATTTAAGATCTCCAAGAGAGCAGGCATATTCATCAATGCAGCTAGAGAATGCTACCTTGCCTGAGCTTTATTTATCCTCTAAACCAGGAAATTGCTAAGAATTTGATTTTATATACATATACATTTATCTAAGTATAGCTGTTCTATACACAAGAACGAACTTTGAGAAAACTTAAGGCAAATAGTTTTCATTACTAGATAGTGGCTTTATTAATAAGAAAGTACCAGGATAACTCTTACTAGTATTTTTTTTTTTAATTTTACAACATCTGGAAAAACAAATACAGCAATAGAACTAAACACTGTCAGTTTTTCTTGCACTTCAAAACACAGAGTTAATGTAAATGACAGTTAAAAATTAAGCACTAGAAGTTGTTCCATCTACCTGAAGTGATCTCGGATCGCTCATAAGACTCTTATTGTGCTACATTTTGTGTTTTGAAATTCAACCAAAACCACCACAGGGTTACATTTCATATGCATGGGCAAAGTTAAATGGTTCTAGACATATGATGGTCCCTGGAAATTCAACGTTAGACGGCAAGAATGTGAGTGAACACAAACATTCACAAAAGCTGACAAGCTAAACGCCTAAAAATAAATAAGCTGTCTGATTTCCACCCACTCATTTACTTGGAAATTATCAATGCCTTCATTCCAGTGTGATTCCAAATGGAACAGTGTCTGAATTATGTATTAACAGAAGGTACATCTACCATTCATCACACAAGTCCAACATTTACAGCAATGGAAAAAAACTTCTAGGATAAAGAATAGAACATCAACTGATGAATGAAACATTTATTGATTTTAGAAATACTAAATTTTATGTAAAATGTAGAAGAAAGAAAACACTAAGAACTGCAGTAAAATTATACAAGTCTTTTTACAATGTTGTCAAATAATGAATTTTTTACTAAGAAATCTATCAAAAAGTGTCACACAATAATAGTATGAGTCTCGGAGACATAATACAAGGCTGGAGAGACACAATTACAGATTTTAGAAGAAAAAAACAAGTGAGATAAGGAAATGTCAAAAATTTAATTAAAACTTCTCCTGTCACCTATAGGCTGGTGCTGAGCAATTGATACATTTGTTTTAGATTCGGGTTTTTCTAAATTGGCACCCATGGCATGTGTAAATCACAATGTTACAAGGGAGACACTTGGGACAATGTTTACTTTTGCCCAAAACCACGGAAGCTAAGAGACACAACCTGTGTTTCATTTTTGTGTCCAGTAAGGTGTCAGTTCATTTGGCCTGAACAACCAGATATGAAAAAATCCTCCTATAATTACCTACACTTCCACTGATGAACTGGATCATAGTTTTCAAGTCCTTGAAATCTAAAAGCACCTGATGAAATGAAGGAAATTATCACTTTGGGGCAGACAGAAATTGCATACTCCAGAATGTCACATTGGCATATTGCTGCTACCACAGCAGTCGCACAGGGACCCCGCAGACGTTATATTTCCAGAGCTCATTTGTATATTGGTATCTCTGTTACAGACACCAAATCTTCACCCACAGCCCACCTCTGTGCACTCTCATCTGCAGGCAGAGGCACAGGTGTCACGCTGGGTGCTGCAGATTCTGCCTCTAACCCCAGCAATTCTGCTGTCTAAAGGGCTTCAATTAAAAAAAACCCCAGCAGATCACCTTTGCCTGCTGTAATCCCATAAATCCATATATAAAATCCAGAGTAAACTGACCTGACCCTTTGATTACAACTGAAAATTAGAAATAGCTAAAATGAGAGCAAAGACAGCACAGAACAAAACCACATCAGAAACAGCTAATTGCACATAGATTATTACAGAGATGAAATGGCAGATGTGTCCTATTTCCTAGAGACTGGCCATATATACTGAATATGGATTTATTTTCTAAGTCATAGAAGGGGAGTTTGTCACCTAACATTAAAGACAGAAGTGCTCGGTTTTTAAATTAATTCATAATTTTCTGGTTTTGTATATAACGTGTTCCAAGATACACACATTGGTAAACTTCATCTTATAAAGCATTTTATGATATTTTCAAAAATGACAAAGAGTTTCTTGAAAAAAGTCTCACAAGAACACGATAATGAAAACTTTTAAAGTGCCACTATTGAAGGAGTGTAATTTTTAATACAGAAAATAGCAGTACTAATTTAATGTTACAGAGAACTTAAGCAAGAGGCATTCAGAGCTAATAAATATGTAAAAAAAATACTTCTTCATTTTTTAAATTTATATCAAAAGAAAGCTAGTTTAAAGAATATGCCATTCCTTTCTCTTTTTCATTTTGATAACCACTTAAGAGAATTATTGACTGAAAGAAGAGTTGCCGTGACAGCACTCAAAGATCCCCAAAAAGCTCAGCAGTGACAGCTGAAAGGCACTGCTTCCCTTTAGCAGGGCGTGATGTGTTTAACACCATTATGCTGCTGTGCAAGGTTAAGAAAAGAAAACCTGGCTCATTCTGTCCAATTCTGACAATATGTCAGATGCATTTTCTGTGAAAGTCAATTGTTATTTTAATAGTTCTTGAACTGCTGCCTGTGTGCAGATTGTGCTAATTTTACACTTGTGTACTCCAAAACCTGCTCTTCAAATGAAGTTATACAGGTGTTTGCTTTTTTAAATATTTCCACTCATGGGACAAATTCATCTTTAATGTATCACTGAAAACATGATAAATATTTATTCTATGAAGTTCTACATAACTTAAGAAGGCCCTAGTAAGAGGTTACACATCACCAGGTACCAAGTGATGTGCAAACCTGCTACATCACACTCCTTGGCTACACAGACAGTTTTTGGTTTCCTGTCACTCCAGAGTTTCTAATTCTTTTATTTATGAAGGAACCAGGAAATATGCCATTTTCTCCAGAATAATTAGAACCAGTATTAAAAAAAAAAAAACAAAGCAGCAACATTACACCTTTGTCTCAAGTAATTAAGCTTTACTGTGAAATATTATGTTACATAACAACATACAAGCTACTCTTGCAATAGCACAGTATTCTGTGGTATTGGATCATCTAAGTCCATTGAACAAGACCAAAAAGTTAAACAAGATGTTTTCCTGCTACACAGATTTCCAAACACACTTAAAAGCTTGAGATACAGCAACAAAATAAAGAAAGAAAAAATAAAAACCACAGCTCCAACACTGGAAAACACAGTTATTTTCAGTTATCTTTCCTAACCACCTGTACCATGCATGTACGTAAAAAAAATTAACCATGGTTAAACTTCTACCTCTGTATCAAAGAATCTGAGTGAAAAGCAAAGCAAGGTACAGACTACTTCATTTGTTACATGTTATTCTTTCCTAACCTTGAATCATAGATTCATCTTTAAGCAATATGTAAGTATAAAATGTCTTGTTTAGAAAGGCCTGGGTATATAAGGACATATGAACCATGCACCTGGTTTCACATAAATTAGGCATTTTAGGGGGATTCAAAATGAGCTACATAAAGTTGCCAGAACTGTGTTCAAGTTCTTTGCTAGGAACTAAGTCACAACACTGTTGGGATCTCCTCATCCATGAAAAGCTACATTGCACTAGGATCTGTTAAAGCTCACACAGAGAACAGAGAAAAGCTATCTTTTTTAAGAAGAGTCCTTGCATGGTCTGTTGCAGGACTCCTTTTTCACTTTACTTTACTCTTGCAATAAAGAAAAAAAATACAGAATTTTACAAATGTGTGCTTCCAAAGTGGAGACAGTCCCCTGTACCAACACACACCAGCCTTTCATATGGATGAACACTTGAAGAGATTGAGAAATTGGTATGATAAAACTCATAAGCTGGTCGTATGAAATTTCTCATTCAACCCCACCCATATGCAAAACTCTACACCTACCACAATGCCACAACTGTAAATGAGCATTCTTGGAAACAAAATGTGGAGGTTATTTCAAAGAGCAGGAAGCTCACCTCAGTATGAATTAGCCAAGTCCAGAAGCAGTAAGCTTGAATATCCTACACCTGGCCTCTACGTTGGAGCATAAACATACACTCTGCAATACCCTGGGCCAAAACAATCTAGGGCTGAATGTACAGACATGTCCACATGAGTGTTACCCACCCTGTGAAAAAGCTCATTGCTCTTTTCCATCATTAACACCCAAGAACAACTGGGGACCAGAGAGAGCCTCGCCCCGCTGGAGGGGAGCCTCCGAAGGGCCGAAGCTTCAGGCAGCCGGCGCCTGTCCCGCCGGGCTTTTGGGCTCTGTTGGTCCGTGCTCGCGTCGGGAGCGCGGTGACGGGGCCACGTGTGACCCCCAGTCCGCGGCGCTCCATTCCTGTCTCGCCCGCGGACACCGGGGTTAAAACGTCAGAGCCCAAACTTCAGGTGGCACTAAGGGCTGCAGGTTAATTCTCTGTGTTACAGTCCTTAAAAACTGTCCAGGGCCAGTTCGCATGGCATGAAGTTTTACACCTTGATCACACACCGGGCGCAGAAGTGCCCGGTGTGGTTTGGGTTCAGCATGAGAACGGCCAGTGTTTTTCCTGCCCCTGGCATCCTGGTGAGGGGCATGAACCGTCAAGGGTGAACCGTCGATTTCCCTGTGCTTGGCTTGACGCTGGCCCATCGCCAGGCACCCACGAGAGTCGAGAGTCGCTCGCTCACTCTCCCGTGCCACAGCTGGGTAGCGGAGAGGGGGAAAAAATTAACACAAGGTTCATGAGTGAGATAAGGACAGAGAGAAACACTTCAAGGGGAAAATAGGCTCAATTTAAGATTGCAAAGTGAAGATTATTACTAACAGAATCAGAAGAGGATGATGAGATATTAAAATAAGGCCTTAAAACAACCTTTTCCTCTGAGCCCCTCCCTCCTTCCCGCCGACAGTGGAGGGAGACAGGGCCTGGGGTTTGCTCTATTCATCACCGAGATTTTCTATTTGACTAGGAGAAAAACTTGACTTTGATGTGATTTCCATCTTAAATATGTCATCACAGAGCTGTTACTGTAGTAAACAGGGCCAGGAATCCAGCTCCTTTAAAAAGGCCTTTATTGAGAACAGCTCTTGGGTGGCGAACCTGAGGGGTTGCGCACACCGCCACTGCTCCCACAGGATGACGCTGAGGAGGAGGAGGAGTGCAGCTTTGTCTCTAGGCTGAGCTGGGGCTTTCATCCTCACAAGAGTCCTTAGGAAGACCATGTTGGCTGGTAGTTTAGGGCTGTCATCCAGACTGAGTACTGTTCAAGTTATGGTAACAAGACAAAATCTGGCTCTGGTGAATGGTGGGTGATTCCCTGTGGTGCTGCCAGTTTAAAACCATAGTTTATGTGCTGGTTTCTTGTTTTTGAGAGAGTCCATATTGTACCAACAGCCCCTCATTACATTCAGTCCAGGTGCAAGTCCTGGGAGCAGGAGAAGTGGTTCCTGAGGGAAAGGGATACAAATACAGGGTAAGATAGTAACACTTAACAGTGGCAACCAAAGGCAAATCTCAGAACTCTAACAATCCAATATTCAACAAGAGACCAACACTTCAAATTAAGATCCTATCAACTTCATCAACATTAACTAGCAATTGCCACTCTGAAAAAGAGCTCCCATCTCCAGTGTTTCATTTCTCACATTACCAGCCTCTCTCACTGGCCCGGTTTTGGCCAGCGAGCTTCCAGCCACTTCCCACAGGAGCCACCTCTGTGGCCCCCCTGCTACCAAAAACCAGGCTGTGCAAAACCAATACACTCTTCTTGTGCCCCAGACACCCCATGGGCAGTGAACCACCACAGTGCTAATTTCTGACCATGGGTGGGAGAAGCTCTGAGGGTATCCACAGGTAGGAGTGGGGCCAACCTCTGTGTCCTCTCCACTATTTACCTTCTGGCATCACAGCTTCTGCTGTGGAGATGAAGTCTTTCTTAGTAAATGAAGCTCCCAATTTTGATACTGTATAGCTGGTAAGAAACAGATGTAGCTCTGCTGAAGACATGGAGAAAAAAAAAAAAAAAAAGGTGATGGATTTTAAAATTCATGTATACTAAAGAAACTGGGTTTTAGAAAATATCACCAGAAACTTAATTGTCTGTGATTTAATTCTAACAAGATCTTTCATGGGAAATCTCTCAGTCAAAATCAAAATCAATCCTCTAGCTCCATCAACAAATGAACCTTAATATCAAGAATGCTTTCTGTATTTATGTTCCTCCTCTGACTACAATAAACTAACAGTTCTTAATACTGTCTACAGTGTAATTACATATCAATATGTGGACAGGTAAAAGGCCTCATCTAGAATTCAAATGCTGGTCTAGAAAGAGGGGGCAGTTACTGATTTTTCTTCTCTCTAAAGTGGTTTTTGATCTTCTAAGTGACTACACTGTTTAGACCTAAAATTAGATGGAAGTACAGCATAGCTGTAGTTCCATCTAATTTTAAAATGCCAATGTCTATATTATCTGAACACTTTACAGAAATATTTCTATATTTTTTTCTAGTAGTATATGAATAGGGAATTTATATTCTTGTTCTACGTGTAAAGGAGTGAATACAGAATGATTATGATCCAGATGCAGAAAATATTTAGCACACACCTGCTCTACACATTATGGGTAACACTGAAATAGCTGAGATAAAAAGAAAAATTAACTTGGAGCGTTCAGTGCTGCTGGAATGCCTAATGTGGGACAGACAGAACTTTTGGTCATATAAATCCAATATTTTGATCCTTTTAAAAGCTCTGTCAGCTAGTGCTGAAGGAGCTGAAATTTCAGAAATGTGTGTTTGAAGCATTTGGGAGGGGTTTGGACTTTTGGTTCCGTGTTTGTGCTCCATGCTTGTGCACCTGCCCACAACTTTGGCTTGGCAAGAGGCAGGCAATGGTACACCACAGGCACACAGTCCAGTTACTGTTCTCAGTGATCTCTCTCCTAGCTAGATTTAGACAATTCCCCAGTTATGCAGTCCTTCACCTGAGCTGTAAGAGGAGACCAGGCCCTGAAGTTATGCACTGTAAGTGTTGCCTGCTGCCTTTCTTGGACGTGGTCTCAAACGGCTTGCCTAAAATCACATATGCTGCGTTCTGCCAAGCTCAAACCTGACCCTTCCACTGCATACCTCTGCTCTTACTGTGGAGCAGAAAGCCATCCACACTCACCAAGAGATGGGAATGACTGCTACAATATCACATTATGCCAAATACTGTTATAGTTGGAAACAGAAATGATTTTGGTATTAAGCCTTTTCTTCTTGGAAACTAAAACAGTGGTTTTCAAAGCTGTTTTCTGATGCCAAGGAGCTTCATCACTTAATTCAAAGTTTAAAGTGTTTTGTTAATAAAGCTTAAAATATTCTTAAAAAGTGTGTGAAATCTCCTTTCTGGATCTCTAATTTTCTGCTCTTCTGTTATTTTCTACCACTTTTACAGGAGCCAAGTAGGAGGGCAGGGATCCCAACTTCACATAATGAGTTGTAAATGCATAGGTTGTTTGAGGGCATTATTTTAAAGCACAGAAAACTCACCACCTACATTTGGTAGGTACCACAGCTAGTTCTTCATTTAACCAATTAAAAATGAATAAAAGTAATTTTTGGTTGGTTTTTCTATCTCAGTGTGCTATTAAAAAACCTTTCTCTTTATTGTGAAACCAATCTTTCTCTTCAATAATAATCCAGTCAGAATTGCTGTTCAGACAAGTGACACTTGCTAAGGAAAAAAAACAGTTTAATTTTGCAGTTTACCAATGGAAGCAAAGTATGCAAGTCTGCGTCCTGTGCATGAGATATGGGGCATAGAGAGACATTTGGGCTCACCACCTAATAAGTAGCATCTAGGACCCATTTTAGTTCAGTGATGTTGGGGGATTCGTTTAGTAATGGAACAATGGTGGCATCCTTCAAGAAAGTAGGACATAGGAGAAAATAACTCCAGGACAGCCATGAAGGAACTCCATGACATAAGGAAGAATGTACACATGTAGGATCCATGCATGTTGTGAATTAATAAAGTGAGAATTTATCCTCTGTGTGAATCAATTATTCATTTGCTTGTTAAGATGCAAGATATGGACAGTCTTCATTTTATGTGAGGAGCTTTTAAAGATATTACTGTCTTGTTTAGTGATGCTAAAGATCAGTCAAAGAAGTTAAATAAGTGGATGAAAAATATAGGGAATTTTAAAAAATGAATAATGCAATTGAAGGACTTCTTGCTTTAATGTAGGTAGCTTTGAGTCTGATCCTACTCATTCATTAATGTTAGAGCTTCAGATATTTTCTTACATCAAATTTAAAACTTAACAAAGTGCAAAAAATACGTAAAAATAAATTAATAGTTTGCTTTAAAAGCGTTACTATGATGGTGGTTAATATATATAGAACATTTTAACATACTTTTAGGTTTTATCACAGCATCACCACATTAAAAAGTGGCAAGTAAAATTTTTTCAGTCTGAGGCTTTTTCATATCATTTTGATGAAAACAAAATATTATATATTGAAACATACATAGTAAAGTGGTATAATTTCAATTTTTTAATCCAGCATTAGTATTTACAGTCAATTTAAAACTAATTCCCTGTTTTGGATTCCTAAGCTAAGGAACAAGAGCCAGAGGAATTTTTTTAACCTTAGGCTATAAATCTTCCTGGCTATTGACAATCACAAATGGAGAACATGTCAGAATCACATCATTCAGTGTGCCATGAGAAAAGGCAAAGAGGACACTATTTTAGAAAGCTGGGGAAAAGAAATATAAATCAACTTGATGAATTGACAATGTTAGTGATCCTTAAGCAAGTCAAACAACACTTCCTCTATGGCTTGATACCCTAGCCCGCGCTCTGAGAGCCTTCTGAGCCTGATTCTAAAAGGGCAGTGAGGTGAACAAACACTGCAGATCCAAGTTTCTGATTCCAAAGAGTAAGGTAGTGTGAGTTCGTGTTTACTAGCCAAGTGTACAAAAGCTTGAAATTGCTCTCCTAAAGACACTTCCCTGCATACTTAATTAAAAATTTTTTGCGGAGTCTTAACTGTGCCTGTGAGCATTAAAGAAGTGTAAGAATTCTTGAATGGTAGTATGTTGCCGAGGCTTAAATTTGGTGCTGGAAGCTGTTTTTCCTTATATCTAAAGTGAGCCAGTTAGTAGTTAGGAGGCGCCTTTGCCCGAGTCAGGCGGGAGCTGAGGAGGGGGACATCAGGCCAGGGCAGCCCCCTTTCCCAGCCGGTGGACGCCAGGAATGGTGCCAGCCCCGCCGGGAGGTGGCCGGAGCGCGGCCCTGGCACGGAGCGGCGCCTGGCACGGAGCGGGGCCTGGCACGCAGCGCTTTCCGCAGCCCTGCCGGGTGCGGGACGGAGCAGTCCGGGCATGCTGCAGGCCCTGGCACGGAGCCCGGTCCTGGCACGGAGCGCGGCTCTGGCACGGAGCGGGGCCTGGGCACGGAGCGCTCCCCGCAGCCGTGCCGGGACGGAGCAGTCCGAGCACGGAGCGGGGCCTGGGCACGGAGCGCTCCCCGCAGCCGTGCCGGGTGCGGGACGGAGCGGTCCGGGCACGCTGCAGGCCCTGCTGCCGCCGCCCTCCGCCGAGTTCTCTGCCGCCGCCAGGGCCGGGCCCCGCGCTCCTTACAAGGGCTCGCAGTCCGTGCTTGCAAGCGGCAGTGTCCCTCTGAGAGAGGGCAGAGCAGAAGAAATGTCATGCCTGTGTGGCGGCGGGGAGGAGGGCTTCTCTCCTGCACAAGAAAAGAGGACGAGCAGCGGTGAGACCTGAGAACGCCTCGCTCCCGGGTCAGCAGGCGTGCCAGCTCCCGAGCCTCCGGCTGGGAAGGGACTGAGAGGGGGGATCAGATCTGGGGGTCAGCAACTCAGCACGTCCCGTGGATTTCCTTCAGGGATGGCGGGGACACAGCAGGCAGCTGGCAAGGAGGATCAGATACTCCGTCCTGCATTCACCTCTGCAGCTCCCAGCCCAGTCACTCATCTCCTCATAGCTGCAGTAGTGTGTCATATACATTTGGGATCTTTTTTGACTGACTTGAAATAAATTGTACTGAAGTTAAGAGAATTACAGTACCCTCTCTGGACTGATGTCTGCTCTCTGAATGTTTCTTTAACGCCCTCCTGACATCCTGACCACTTAAAAATCTTCTCATTTTTAAACCCCATATCTGTCTCACAAAGAATTCTCCTGTGCTTTTGCCCATCCTTATTTATTAATTTTGTTCCCTTTCTTGAGTTATCTCTTTGTGTTCAGCTATATCTCATTATTTTTGTGGCGTTTCTGAGATGATTTTTTCTGGGCAACCACTTGATTTGGAGAGGAAATGATCTCTTTGTAGGGCAGCATGTTTTATTCATGGGTAAAGTGATTTGTGGTTTTATCCTTAAAAAGAAAGACGAATCAGTTATTCAACCTGCCAAGGCAAAATGATGGTGACAGTTTGTCACTGTTAGGTAATCCATTCTTGCTTCAGCAGAGGCAGAAATTACTTCCATGCTGTTCCTTGAGCAAAGCATCACCAAATACTGAAGAAAATAACCATATTCTGAATATATGTTTCTCATCTCAGTATTAGAGATAAGAAAATTAAAATACAGGGAGCTCGTGTAACTTATCTAAACTCCTAAAGCAAAACAAAGGATTTACTCCCCATTTATGCATAATCTAACTCTCCAAATTGAAAGTCCTTATTCCTGCGTTCAGCCATATTGCTATTTAGTATCCACACGCATCTCTTTTACATGCTGCTCACATCCTACGCTGCCAGGTCCTGCTGCAGTTTGGGTGCATTTGTGAGGTGTCAAATTTCAACACTGATTTTTTTTGTAGGTATTCCAGCCCTTCTCCTGCCTTGACTTCTTAGAAACTTAGTGGCAATATATATCTCATTATTTGTCATTTAATCCCTCATTTTTCCTTGCAAACTGTTGGAAGCTGCTTGGCCAACCTTTATGAGCTTCCACACTGCCAGCTAGATGCTGTTTTACCAGTGCAAGCATTTGCTCTCATACTCAAGTCACAGGTTGGAAAAGTAGAGTGTGTGTCCAAAGAGTGGGGCATGTCTGGAGGAGCTGCAGTGAGCACAATCATTGCAGTAGTAAAGCACGTCAGCATTAATAGCAGCTGCCTCAGCTATCTTTTTATTATACCAGAGCCACGAGCACAACACACATATGAAACAGCTCAGCTGGGAATCAAATGAAATTCATTAAAGGGACAAGAATGTCTTTACTATTTACCCTGCTACAAAATCCTGAATTTGGACGCTTGTTGGTTCTCTCAATACTAATCTACTGTTTGCTTCATTGAGTTCTTCAGCTTGGGGCCTCTTTGTGGAGGCAGAAATGGACTAGAAGAGCACTAGTAGAACATGGACATTGCAATAGCAGGTACCCCTCAGCAAGTGCAAACCTTGCTCTGAGCCTGCTCCATGAGATAGCCTGGGGAGTTTCTCCACAGATGTTTTCTAGTGTAGCCTAAGTTGCACCCTCTGCTACCAGAAGTCTCACATTTGCCCTCTTTGCTTGATCTTGGAAGAAAAATTTCAGAGGGGAGGAAGTTTTCTCATGGATTGATAATGGAAACAGATGATTTTTACTCCTCTGGGGTGTCATTAGCTTTGATTTGGAATAGAAACTTCAGTAAATTGTTTACACATCTCCCTCACCTTGCTACATTCTTGGTAGTGTAGCTGCCAAATGACAGAAATTGTATTTCAGAACCACAAGCAGAAAATGCCTCATAATAGTCAAAACTGTGATTTTAATTACCGTAACATTGTTACACATTAGAGCTGTTATATAAGATTTAAAAAGAATATACAATACATCATTACAATCTGCATGAGTGAGTGTTAATGGACTGCAGTTCCAGAAAAAAGTTAATCAAAACAAGACAGTGATTTTGCCTGCAAATAAAATTACTCCATCCATGGAAATTGTTCCTGTTAAAAGTCAGCAGCAGAAGGGTTCCTCTCACTTTGCTTAAAATCCATACAGTCTAGATGTCTATATACAAGCTATTATTCTCAGGTTCAGTTTATACTCAGTGGAGCAAATCATGCATTTGTGGGGTATGTCTCATCCTATAGAAGGTGTCCAAGGTATAAGCTGAATCACAACCAAATGCAACTCTTTCTTTCCATTTACTGTGAAGGGAATTGAGAAGAATAACTCATCTGCAGATGTCTTCATTGACAATATCTGTGTTTAGTTAGATGAAATATCTCTAGAGGGGTATATCCTGTCCTTTCTTAAGCCTTGCTACAGCCCCTGAAAATGAGACAGAAGAAAGTGCTTTTAGGAGGTCTCTCTCTCTCTTAGGAAAGAGGCTATTAAAGTTCTCAACACAATGCTCCTGAGCATCTTCTTTCTTCACACTGATGATGTTCTTCTTTTCTCAAGCTATTATAAAGTGAGATTTGCCAGTTTTTATTAAGTGGTGAGTTAAAGAAATTATCATGCCCCTCAGTTTATGTGTATCTTCTGCAGTCACCAGACTTGTAAAAAGAGTGTTCTTGAAGAAAGTTTTTCACTGGCATGAAGATTCACCATGCTTTTCCTGTCAGGAATCTCTGGCAAATATATATTCTGAACACGATGATCAGCTAAAAAGAAAGTTATGGAGCCCTGCCTGGTGAAAAAGATCTCTTATATCAGTCATAACCATGTTCCATTTGCAGAAAAATTGCAACCCACCACGTTAAAAAAAGATGGTGAAGATAACCTGCTTGGGTAAATTATGGCATCTTCGTCAGTGAAGGGTATTAAGAACAGACAAAATAGGAGTGATGAGGATGAATCCTAGGTTTCTATGACTGCCTATATTACTTGATTGAAAAGACAATAACTTACCTTCTAATATGGCAACAGTTGCTTTGCCTTTCACTGTTCACCTCTGCATTACCCATTTTGGATATTTGTAAATATAAATATATTTGCATAAAATGCAAATTATAGCTTTATTATACTCAAGACAAGATACAAGAGGAAATGAGGAGAAACTGTATGTAATCAATTGAAAACAAAACACTGAACAAACTACTTTATTTCATACTGAAAGCACATGTGGGCTTGTGGGGTGAGTTGGCTGCTGCTCAATGGGAATATGGCAGTGCTGCTGCAGATGGCTGGAGGATGAACCCTGAGGGCCATTCCGTGGGTGCTGAAGAAGCTCAGCAGCTGCAAGGCCATGGCTTCCTCTTCTTCTTACACTCTTGTTCATGGGAGAAAAGATGAGAAAGGAAAGCAGAAAGGAAAGGGAGAAGATTAGAGTGCATCATTCCTAGGGGGACCATACTTATGCCGCATGTGAGATTAGGCAGCAAGGCAGGTGTGAAGAGTTGCCTGCCTTGTCCAGCTGCCATCCTGAGAACACGGGTGTCCTCAGTTGTGCTGGTACAACTTTTCTCTGGTTCTCAACCAGTCAATACAGACAGTTGAAAATTAATCCTAAAAAAGCTTTAGGAAAGGAGGATCGTTTCCTCCAGCTCAGGGGTGGACTCCAGTCTCTCATTAAGTTGAAGGAGCAATATAATGTGGCAATGGATAGGAGAAAATGGCTAAGGATTTCCTTACACAGGGAATGATGGATCTCTGCTGTAGTGGAACTGCAGCTGGATAGTGTGACTATTCTTCTTGTGAAATTTAATTTTATACACACTTCACTTTTGGAATTATTCTGCATTTTAGTTTTGTTGAACCTTGTTTGTTGTTTTTTTAGCATTTAAAAGAAAGCATTTGTTTATTTTTGGCACAGCTGACTGTGGGCTTGTTTAGCTTTCTTTATCACATATTTTGCCAGTTTAATAAAACTCAGTGTTTGTTGAACAGTTTATTGCTGTAAATGCAATTGCAATGAAACAGAAAGCCTCAAGGCATTGCTGAAATATTGCAAACCACCAAGCAATATGTACAAGCCTTAGAAAAGTGTTCCATGATCTCAAAATTGGAGGCAGAAAAAGCTCCAATTAAATCAATACTTAATTCAGCAGAAAAATCAATGTTTTATACACTACCAGATTTAGAATTTTTTCAGGGATAACATCTGTCCTACAGATCAGAATCTTCTTCAGTGCAGTATTGCAGCAGTAGGAGCACTTCCAGTTTGCAGAATAGCACAAGTTAGCAGGTGATTTCTTGAAAGGATAACTATGTGTGGCAGGAATGTGAGCACATACATACTCTGAGTGCCATATGGGCTATATTTATTTGGTGTATATATGCAGAAGAGAAAGAAGTATATGTGTTACATTTCATGTAATAAAACAGGTGGTGTTTCTTTTTGTAAAACACTTTTTGTCCATCTCATGCTTTTCTGTGAAGGCAGAAAAAATAAGCAGGAAAAAAATGTGAAGAATTTCAATAACAAAAGGTGCTATCAAAATGCTATTGACCATAAAGTGTTCAAAATAATTGTAATTATTTTACACTAAAGTTCTAGTGTGACTTTCCTAATTTTCCTAGTCTTTTGGACTGGGACCTCCACTGCCTTTGGGAATCCTTTCCAGATTTTCAGATCAGCTAATGAGTTCATCAGTATTCAGGTATTATTGTGATAATAAACAAAATTACCTCCAGCTTCTCATATGCTGTAAATGGGTAAAGCAGATCATCATCATCATATGTATAGTATTTATAATATTGGCATTTGAGTGACTCTGGAAACCATGCCTTCTTGCCTCCAGCTTTCCTTGTGAATTATCCACCACCATTCTGCAACTGTTACAAGATGTAATAGTGTGCACTGGGTGGATGTGCATATTTGGCTTTTTAAGTCCTGGCAGTAGAAGCTGGATGGAATTCCTCAAAATAACAGCAGGCACCTGCACCCTATTGAGAATGTTATTAGTGGGAGAGAATAAAGATCTCAGCTTGTCCAAGGATCTGTGTGTCTTATCTGCTCCAAACACAGATGTGGCATATCTTGCTAATGCCTCCCAGGCTGATGCTCATTAGCTTTCTTCCTGGTCCTCAGAGCTCTTAAGCAACCTCTTATGGCTCACTTACGTGCTGACTTCCTTGGTGAAAAGGCAAATAATGAGTACATTTGTGCCATCTATTGCCTTACTGCAGTTTGTAAGTTCCGTTCTCTGAAAGCCAGAGAGAATGGGGCTCATAA
Source organism: Onychostruthus taczanowskii (assembly GCF_017590055.1). Taxonomy (NCBI): domain Eukaryota; kingdom Metazoa; phylum Chordata; class Aves; order Passeriformes; family Passeridae; genus Onychostruthus; species Onychostruthus taczanowskii. The sequence goes on along the minus strand of NW_024501459.1, from coordinate 24,793,592 downwards.
TACAACCTCTATGTGGACTCTAGACCACACAGATGTTGAAAACTTTTAACATGCATCACAAATCTGTACTAAAACATGCAAGAGATTTTGAATACATGATAGTCTTGATAGGCTTTTAGATCATGATTTTTTTATTGTCATAAGGTCTCTAATTTGTGTGCTTCAATAACAGAGTGATGGGTGGACTTTTCAGGTTGACTAAGGGATAGGAGATCAACTTGGACAATGAATTTTCCAAATATCTCCCATTTTGTCACTGTGCTGCAAATCTCCTGGCCTGAACATCTTGGAAAATTCACCAAAGTCATACAGCTCTCTGATTGTCTGTCTGCCCAACAAACATTTGGTCCATATTCTAAGTGGTGTGGTGGTTGCTTCATGCTGCATGACTAGGATTATTATTATTATTACTATTTACAGCATTTCTGTGAATATTTTCTTTAAGTCTATACCCAATTTCACATCTATTGTAACAGGAACATTTTCACGGCACTCCTAAAGTGGTGAATGGGTTTGGGACATTTTCTGGTACCACAGGGATCCTTTTGCCTGCTGGCCTACTCTTCTGAGGCCTGAAACTCACACTGTACTCCTCTTTGAGTTCTGTCCTTCTGCCATCTGCTATTGCACTTATCTTTAACATTGCATTGCATTCATCTTTAACAAGGGCTCCTCTCTAGGCAGACCTACCTTCTTAGCCTGGATCTGAAGTTCCACTTTTTCCTCTTCCAGCTTTCTGAGTATCACTCTGCCTTTTATTCTTTCTGATGATCTAAATATCCTGATGATTTCTACTCAAGATGTGACTATTGACTATGCCCACTATATTTCCTCTCTACTTCTTGATATAGAATCTTGTTTTTCTTCCACCTTTTCTTTCATTTGGTCGTGTGATGGCTTACACAATCTCAGATCAATCTTTTGGATCATCTCATAAGCTCGTATCTACAAACCTGATTTTTCCTCTCCTCCTCCATTGCATGCTTGTCTTGACTTTGTTATGGACTCCAGATGTATTTCTGGATATTCTCTTCCTCAGGGCCTATCAGATGACTGAATGTGGCACAAACTTCTGTTGAATGCTCAGTGGTTACATTCAACTCACAACTGTATTATGCAGATAATCCTTTTTCTCTGCAATTTTCTAGATCTCTTCCACTTCTCTAGCAGTTTTTTAAAAGTAAAAAACTCACCTCAGCAACCACAAAAACCAGACCAACTCCAGCCTTTCCATCTTTCTGTTGTTTACCTGCTGTTTTCCTTAATTAAAGGACTCAGGTATTGACAAATTTGAAGTTTCCTTGCTTCAAAATAAATGTTTCACTATGTAAATACAATATTTGACAATGCAAATCTAAAAGTTGCAGAGCTTTGCTTCCACAAAAATATTAACAGTGATAATCATACTGGTTGAGGATGAAACTGGACAACTGGTAACCTGAATTTCATGCCTCTTCTATGATGAGACCCTGTTATGTAAAGGAAAAGACTTTAATCTATCTATGTCCACTGAAGTTTCCAACAGAGAGTTTTCCTGCATTAAATCCTGAGGGCAGTTAATGGAGGTGATCCTATAAGCATCCCAAACGTGGCCTGACTAGCTTCTTTATTGCTTACCATGTGTGCACAGCCAGGAATCAAATCAAGAGGGTAGAATCAACTCTGCCTTCTTTATTCTTCACAGTATGCTTTAAGTAGCCCCACTTTATAACAGCCAAGTTTCAATAACAGTAAATTGTATGAGCTGCTGATATAATGAATTTTAATGTATACTTTGGAAGCTACTTTTAAAAGGATGTCTATTATTACATTTTTCTGTTGAGGCTGGTAAGCATGAGAAAGTTCTTCCTAAATTCTGTAATAAGCTACTTTCTATGCTGAAATATATCTGCAAGCACTTCTTTGGTCTTCTTTCACATCTCACTAGTTTTTTGTAAAGGCCAGTAGCACACTGTTAAAGTGAATATTATGCCTTTCCAAAACTATGTAAGCATACATCCAACTTCCTTGGAAATTCAAAGGCATAATCTAACCAGATATTTTCACACACCCACTACTTTTGTTTTGTGTCCTAAGTAATAAAAACTAATTGCATTGATATAATTGTGAGAAGATCAAGCAGATATATGACCAACACCTAAGTAAGTTTTAATGCAATTGTGCTGGAAGTATGAGTTTAAAAGGCATTATTTTTCCTTTAAAGCCAAGGATTAATTATAGAATCTGTTTTTAACTGAGTATTTCCTCAGCATTTCTTTTTTTATTACTCATTTGTGATTCTGTAGAACCCCTATTTTTTGAAAAGGCAGCAGTGAATATAAAAATGCATAATGTGCCCTTTAAGGTCAGTAAGTAGAACACTGGTGTAGGATCTGTAAAAATTAACACCTTTGAATGCCACAAAAAGAAATGTATGTGGTAATTTCTTTTTAATTTCTGCTACAGTCAATTCTAAGTCTTAAATTTTAATCTCTTCAGGTGATTGTGAGTGGCTATGCATACAGACTTATCAGGGAATCCAAAAACCTCTCTAAAATAATCAACTGCTCTTGTCTAACAGCAACTTTTCTAAAAAGGACCAAAGAATAAGGGAAGTTATAATCTCAAAATGCACTCCAGACCTCCCTCAAACACAGCTTGACATCAGCAGCCCTTTCTTGCAGTAACTTGCTTATCTTAGAGTTTCTGAAAGCAAGTCACAGAGGGAAACTTTGACTAGGAAGGAAGACAGTTTATGTGCTGAAATTGCTTTCTGTGGAAACCCAAAGAAACTGTGCATATGTCTTTAGACTAGTTCTGCAGACAAGAGGGAAAAAATTGTGAATGGTGAGCATTTTAACAGCTTCCCTCTTGTGTAAGACATCATACTCTGTCATTTACACTGATAACATCTCTTGAAGAACTAGCATCATAGAAATAGAAGTGAGAGCGAATGGCTAGATCACCTTTGGCCATAGTAACAACTGTCTGGATGCTATGAGGTAAGTCTCCATGATGCTCCTACGGTGGAGCTGCCTCTAGTGAATGAACCCCAGGACCCAAATGCCAGAATGAGAGCTTTCTGGTGAAAGACTCCTTGTAGTGAGAATTAAGAGGGTTATGGAAACTTCATGTACTTCTCTAGTAGTACAAAAAAGCCCGTGGCTGTGGTTGATGCTATTCAGACTGTCATATGCTGAAATTCTTAGCGGGTGAAAGAGCTGCATTACCCCTGGGTCACGTCTCAGAGGCTGTGGTCTGATGGGGTCAGACATGGTGCCACATCCAAAGAGCAATGGTCTCTGGCCTATACCTCCTCCTGAATTACATCCAGGAATCCCTTGGGAAATTGCCAGCTAGCCTTGGCACAGCCATCACAGGGACTCTCCTGGCAATTTAACGGTGGAGGCGGTTAATTTCCTGGGAAATATTTGATTTACTAACCTAGATGCAGTCACTGAATATCCTTTAGAAGAGTCAATAAGACTGCCAGCAAATGTGAATTGAAGGATTTGGCAGAGATCAAAGGAATGGAACTCAGATACGGACCTGTGAATGGCAGAGGATTTATGGCATCCTTGCTTTTAGATTATAATGTGGATTTTCACTGCATTGTGTTTTTTGAGTATTCATTTTTTTTTTCTGCCTACACAAGACTATTATAAATCTAAAGGAAAATTTTTCACTTTCTTTAAATGTTTTTTCACTACACGACTGATCCTACAAGTATTATTTCCATAGTATGCTCATGCTTAATGTGAAGAAAAGTAGGAAAATGTGTCCTTCAATATTTAGGGGAGTGAATTTGCTACGCTTGCACTCTCAATTTTCCTTGACGCATCAAGGAGAACTTTGATTGCAAAAGACAAGCAGAATCTGGACCAGTGCATGTGCAACAAATTATTTAGTCAGCAGCACTTTCCTTGTCAAATAGATGTCTGCTAAAAATAATGGTTGTTACTGTCTTCTCCTCAACTGCACAGTAGTTCTACACTGAGTACCAGAGATGCATTAGTAGAGCAATCAAAAGTTTTGGCCACAACATTCTTCTCAAAGGTATTACTACCTGAAAACCCAGGGACATTAAGTGGAAAGGTACAATAACTTACTCCCCTACATGAACTACAAGCTATTTCTGAACTAAAAATCTGCAAATGTTGACAAGAAGTAGGTACTGTGAATCTCACCATATATTAAGTGCTGTCACTGAATCACTTTGAGACAAGGAGTTCAGGTTATTTCTCAAAATATATTTTACTTCTGAAAATCAGAGTGAGATAGAAAGTCCTAATTAAAGGGAATTTATCATTAGATTCAGTATGACCTTTCATTTTACTTAGTATTTACCTACTTTTACATTTACTGACAGTTTAGGTAAAATGTTTTGTGATCTCATGACAAACTGGTAAGATCTCATAGAGTAGTCGATGTTCACCAGTGTATTGAAGAGATCCAAAGTTAATGTATGGGATTTATTTGGTCCTGCAATTACTGGACTTGATGCTACTCAATCCAATTTAATTTGTATTGCCATAAATTGCTAGAGTTTGCAACACACTGCAGTATAATTTTCCTGTAAATCAGAAGCAAGAGTCAAAATGCTAATACTGCCCAAGTGTTACGTTAAGTCATGTGGGTCTATGCAGCATGCACCTTTTATGTGTCAGACAATTTGCATTCCATACTTTTGTTATGAAGAGAGAGCATGTTCTACTACCAACACAGTCTCCTAGGTGATCCTATGGGTCACACCATGTTCTGCTGTGACTTTTACGCCTAGAGCACAGTTTATGTATTAATAAAATGGTTGAATGTTATATTTAGGCATTTGCAGGAAGTTCAAGCAAAGTGGTCAAACCTATATTAAAGGTGGGGAATGTTTAGATATAATGTGTTTTAATGTCTCAATTCTTCCTGCTACTAAGCAAGACAACATTTTCATAATTGCAAAAATTAAGAAATGTTTGACTTCCTTAGAAGTTACAGCTTATGTCACTACAGGTGGTTTGTAACTCTTGTTTTGTAATTTGTGTGGATTTCCTACTTGTAGTTTTACATATAGTTAATCATATGAGTTCTTAGCAAACGTAGCTGAAATTTATAATCTAGGTCAAACCTAATATACATAGATATTCTACCAGTGCCTTCTTACTGTTCTCATTTTCCATCTTTATTCAATAACACAAATGCCTTTTGTTTCTGCAGGAATGGATCTGCTCCAAATCCTGATGTCCCATGGATGCCAAAAGAAGTTGTACCTCAATGTCTGTAATAATTCTAAGCAAAGTTCTTAGGATTTGTGCCATACATACTTTCATTTTACTTTCCTCTCTTCAGACTATTAAAATGTCTTTTTTTTTACCTTCCCTGGTTGAGAGGCATCACATTTTACTTTTCTGTAGGTGAAAAAATACTGTGTTGAAGTAATTTTAAACAGAGAAAAAGAGGCCTTTTGTTCTGTTAGGAAGTTCTAACTGAACCTCTTTAGTCATAGCTATGAGAAAACTTGGCTGTAGTTTGAAAACTGAAATACCACTGCTAAATTGACTAGACAGCTATAATGGTTACATTTGACTGAAAAAACACTTCTGAAAATACTCACTGGACATCTGTCAAGAAGCAGCTCCTCACTCATAATCTCACATAGGAAATGGGAAGGACATACATGATTTATCTGCTGAGTTTGATAAAGCCAAGTGAGTTTGAAAAAGTGATTGTATAAAGAAGACTGCAAGTACCTTATTGCTATGTTCAGAACAAAGTTCTCCCCAACATTGTTGCCTTATCCCGAGGGTGGGAGGGGAAACTCCTGTGTGAGCTAAGTGCAGTTAGTCAGACGTGAGACTACTCAGTGTGCATTTAAAAGGTCAGTATGCAGAAGAAGCAGTCTGGCTGGAATATTGCCTTGGCCTAATTCTGCCTGTGCAGTTTGGGAAAGCAGTGTATGCAGAACGTGGGGAAATAAACACATCCCACAATTTCTGCACTGCAGAGGGCAGGGAATGGGCATGTCTCATTTGCAGGTGCAGTTGCTCCATATTTGCAATATTTCACTTCTAGGGAACAAATTTACTTGATTTTGTGTGTGTGTGTGACATTTTTTCATTTCATTTTGAACTCTAAAGGCCACTAATTTACCACAGAAATCCAATATCCCAATTACTCTGTGCATGTAATAGTTCCAGTTCCCAAAATTAACTAGCCAGTGATGCAACCAGTAGCCATTCAAAGAAGACACAGTCACAGGTGGAAGATTTTACCCAGAGCTCTGAAAATCTTGAAGAGCTGTACCAATCTATTTTATAATGAAGAGTTTGTAAAAAATCTATGACCCATGAAATGTAAAGGTTTCATATGTTACTTTCACTGCTATTTTATGTTATTTTCATTGGAAATTACTATGAACTTGTGACTGCCCTGTGCTTGATGTACATGTGCTTAGCTAAACACAGCAGCCTATCAAAGGAAAAAAGACCACTGTAGTCAGGGCAACATTCACGATCTTCTGGATGGAGGCAAAGCTCAATCACTGGGAAACCACAAAGGTAAATCCTCCATGCATTCCGCAGCTGTAGTTCTGCAGGAAATGAGTACATCTTGTGGGTACTACGAGTTATAAAGATAAACTTGGACAACCACAAAAAAGCATTAATAATGAAAGGCAGCCTGACTCCTGTTTCGTTTTCCCTTTTGAAGGTACACAGCTCACTGTCTGTGTCAGTGTTATGTAACCACAAATTGCCTTCTCATCTTCTGCAAGCTGCATTGCTGTCAAACAACAGTGATGACCCAGCCACACTGTCTAAAGATGTCAGGGGAAGAGAAAAACCAGACTACTACAAATGACACAGTGAATACTCCTTTCCTGTTACAAATTCCACATTAAATCTAAGTAATTATTTGGCTGCAGTGATACTTAGTCCACAGGACAATGCGTTTACAGGCATTTAGGAACAGCAGTTTACAATAATGCTTGCATATGGGTTTGATATCTTGTGTTGTTAAAACAAATCAGCAAGTCTAGACTGTAATTTGCTGAAGCAATTTATGGTTATTTCATGGTTTTTTTCTCTAAGTAGAGGTGAATACATTTGACTGTCTTAAGAGGAAGATGGTAGTGCACATTCTTTTGATTTTAACTGTAAGACTGATCTGAAACAGAAGTATTAACATCCTGATTTTCATACCACACCAAAAACTGATCTAAACTATTAGTGCTTTATTCCACTATGATATTCAGATATTTTGGGAACTGCTGATTGATCATGAAAAAACACTACTGCAGCCATTTCTTCACAAATTAGCAGATTGAGACTGTCAATACAGCAAGTCAGTAGCAGAGCAGAGAGCAAGGACCCATGTGGGAAACCCTCAGCTGCCTTAAATTCTTACTGAAGTCATCAAAGTGTAACAGCTGTCAGTAATTGAGGGCTCCTCTTAGCTTTTCACTCCTAGGCTCCTGCTCCACTAGCAAGGCAAAACAAATACTTTTTGTGTTTCTGGAAATATTGCAACATTGCTTTATGCCAGACTTGACAGTAATTTTCTTCTAGGTGAGCAAGTACTTGCAGGTGATTTTCTCACACTGTTTTCTGACCTTATTACAAATCTCACACAGCTTCAAAATCTGTATAACACAAGAAGACACTGTGTTCATTCTCCTTAGATGTAATTGCATATCTGAAAAGTGTAACATAATATGCAGATAAATTTAAAAAACCTAAAGCTAAACAAAAACAACAACAATAAAAACCCAAACAAAACCAAAAAAAAAAAAAAAAACCAACCCCCAAAAACCCAGAAAACCCCAGGATCTTGACAGCTGAGAAATACTTTCCCAGTGAGTGTTTGATTTCCTTATGCCTTTGAGCCAGAGAAATGAGTCCCCAGTCCCACATGGCTGGTGCCAGGCTCTCTGCTGTGGTACACCCAGATACCAAGTTTCTAGACAAAACTGCTTGCAGATAAAAGACTCAGAGGGGCTCTAGAATTTGCAGTGAACCTTACAGAGCTGTCTCCCACCTGTCTGTCTTCCAAAAAGGGAGCCTCCTCAAACACTGCTTCAGGGCTCTCACCAGCAAATGAGCACACTTAGCACTGGCAGAACATAAAATGGATTTATATGGACTAGTCATTAGATGACTATTAAACAGAGAAAAATTTAGGTCATATCTTTGTTATAAAGTTTTGTAAAAAACCCCAGGAATTTAGCCAACAGAGACTTTTTCCTTTTTATGGACTGCTGTGCTTTCCAAAGCTAATCAGTTATTATACTGAAGTTGTTCATGGACATGATGGAGTCTTGTACTTTCTTTTTTTTCTTTATTTTTTAAATGCTTTTGTGGATGTATATAAATTGCATTCTAAAACCAAATTGTTTAGATAATTGTTTTGGTTTACTGCAATTGTCCTACTGACACACTTTGAAAAAACAAATGCATTTAGTGTTCCTAGAAATCATCAGATTATGAATTCACAACAAAATATGCCTTTTTGTTAAGAAGGTAGAAGGTCCATCAACTTTTCTTAGTACAAAATGGCATAACTCCATTGAAGAAAGTGATTTGCTACACTACCCTGTTTTCATTAAAAGTAGAGGTATGTTATGAAAGAAATAACTGTATAATATACTCATTACTTGTTGACCTTAACCAATACCCAAGATCCTCGCTGTCCCTCTCACCTTTTCCAGTGGCTCATCATTTCTGTGCTCCAGACAAGCATAAATACATGATTTTGTGGTAGAAGATGAAAGAGTTGTTGTCTTAGAGAGCACTACATGAGGATCTCACAGTGTTGGGCAGAGCATAACTAATTGAGCCTTTAAACCTTCCAGGACTTGGGAGAAAGAAGTTAGACTGGACTTCTGTTCCAAATAGACTGCAGTTCATATCAAGCCACCTCATTCAAATTATTTCTCTTCTGACATTATTGCACTTTGGGCTGTGTTTGGTTTTATATTGTGTTACCCATATGGAGTGCAGTTTCTCTGTAACTCAATCCTTAAACATCAGTTCTTAGAAAGGGTCCTCCTTTGTGTAAGATGTGCATGTTTATCAAGGTTTTCAAGAAGCAGACTTGAGATTCTACAGGTTGACATTTAGAATTCACTAAATGGGTAAAAAAGCTTGTTTGGATGATCTAAATAGGATGTAGAAAGAGGCATGAAACTATGTGGTTGTATTGGGGCAACCTACAAGTATTAGCTGAATATCTAACCCCTAATTGTTCAGAGAGATGTGCCAGGTTATTGAAATGACAATCATAAGTGAAAAATGTTCTGGAGCTCACCCTGGTGTTTGTAGGAGGCCTCTGCCCATGCAAATGTTTTTGAGATTTCCATGTACCATTCCAGGATGTGTGTCATGGCCTCTTCTGAGAAGAATGAAGTCACTTGGCCTTTGGCATCACGAATTCCAGTACGCTCCAGGAAAGGAGTTTCTCACCAACTATTGCCATAGCCTGCAATATCTTCTTTTACATTTACCCTCCTAGCTGTGCCAGGCTATATTAACCCTTCCTAAGCACAGATACTGCCATAGTCCCTGGGAGGCCTATGCTAGGCAAATCATTGCAAGGGCTTGTTGCAGTATCAGTGTAACAGGGAAGGAGCAGGAGTGATTTGAGTCTCTCCACTAAATAGTTCATGCACAGGATCTGATTTACTCATTTCCCTTTCAACATCTTTTCTCTGACACACAAAGTTTTAAAGTGCTATGAAAATCAACAAAATAAAAAGTCCCTGCAGTCAAATCAGATGTAATACCCTCATACTCCTTTTCTCCTATGACTTCTGTCAACAGCTTGCTCTTCAGTGCAGGATGACAGTGTTGGAATGTGACTGTGACACCACAACCACTGACAGACTGATCGGACTGAAGCTGTTACTGTCACGGACAGGGTAGATCTAGGCTCAGCAGGGCTATGCATTTAACCCCCTTGAGCCCTGTACCAGATGGGGAAGTAAAATGAGTCTTTCAAATCACCCTAGTGTCCTCCCAGAAATCACTCACATTTCTGTGTATTTGACAATCACTGTATCTGGCAAGAAGAAATGTATTTAAGCAAATATTTCTAACTAGACCCTTGACTCTTACCATTATATTAAAGGGCTAAAGGTATTAGATTTATGAGTGTGTTCAGACAAATATTCTACCCTGTCTTTTTTTTCCATAATTCTGAACTTTTCTGACAGCATCTTTCATGACTTCCTGTCCAAAGGTTTTTCCAAATTCTTAACATCAGGAAAGTAGGAGATGTCCCAGGTGTTGTCTTTTGCCATTTTCTCTGCTAAACTATGTAGAACATAAAAGAGAATTTATTTTCTAAGAATTGGAAAAACTAGCTAATACAAAACCAGAAATACTGATGAAGGAGCATCCCCGTGTAACACAGGACTTTTTATTGTTTCACTTCTTATTAGTGTGCAAAATTACCACTGCAAAGCAGTGCATTTGCATTTAGCTTTACATTCTGCTTTAACTGGCACCGATGTAAATGTAGAGCAATCATATTGAATTGAATTTCCTCCTGGTTTTCACCAGTGTGAGAATATGATTGGCCTGTCCTTTTTATCAGTCCCTACCTTTCATCTGGAAGTTCAGCCATTTCTCCAGATGAAATGACATTTGACTAATGACAGGAAACCAGTGTCAGAAAGCCAGCATATAATGTACACCATAGCAAATAAGTCGAGACTAAGGGATTATGGCAACTGTAGTATTTATCACTGCTTAAAACCCATGTCAAGCTTTTGTCAGGGGACAAAAGGGTGAGAGAAGTCTAGATTTTTCACAGTAGGCCTAACTGAGAAAACAATTCATTACAAGATGTTTTAATGCGCTTTTCTAAGTGTATGCTAATTTCATGTGCTGCTGTTGTTCATCCCTTTCCTGAACTTTTTGGATAAGGAGTTTTCTGACCATGGGTCTTGGCTGAGAACAGCCTTCTCTCTCTCTTCTCACAAACCGCATCATAAGACCGTCAACTGCAGCCCAACTATCTTAGATGCTTGTCTTCTTAGAACACTTTTTTTCAAAGTAAATGCAACTAGCAATCATAAAGTAACAACCCCCTCTTTGCATCTATAACTGAACATTGGATCCTGGAACCAAGTATTTGGTGGGAAAGGACCAGCCCTTCCTGGGTACTGCGGCCACGTTAGGCTGTACTGAGCCATAAACCAGCCTGGCCACTCCAAAGTTCATATTAAGCAGTACTGGAAACTGGTCAGTGAGTTATTCTGAGCCTGTTGCTGTGGCAGTTACCAGAATATTGCTGGAGAAAAGAACGTCTAGCAGAAGAGCTGGAACCCATGATATGACATCTTCATTCCTCCTCTATGAATATGCTTTTTTATCTGCTCTTAGGCTTGATATGAGCTGCCTGGTACATCCATGATTGGTCTTTCCATTGAGAGCAGCGTCCTTGTACCTGTGAGTTTCACTAGGAAACCTTCACTCGGCCCACTGCTGCTCACATGGTCAGCTGCCCAGGTCCATGGGCAGCTTATGCACCCCTGTCTTAACATCTGGCTCCACAAATGGTGATTCCAAAGCTTGCTTTGCCAAATCTTCATTCCTGTCCTCAGTTTCTCCCTTATGGAGCATTTGGGTGAGCTCCAGTACCTTAAGATGTATTGCACAATCTTCCTGCTGCATGGTATACACACAGCAAAGAGACAACAGGGGAAGGAAAAGGGGAGATGGCTGTGCCATGTCTTACAGACTTTGTCGATAAAAACTATCAACACATCAGCTCTGGCATTTGTATTTCATTCTGTGGCTGTAAAACAAGATATGACTTGGATCCTTTGGCAGGTCCTATGCTCCTGACTGGAGAAAGGCAGCCACTGGGCCTGTTGGAGAGAGTTCTGTTTCATTCTGGTACTCACCAGAGTAACTCTGAGTTGAAGAAGAGTGGACCAGCAGCTGGCTTCTGGTTGGCACCAGTAGAGCAATGAGGGGGAGACGGACAACAGACTGAACGCAGACTACACACAACGCTAAGAAAGATGAAGCAGGAGGACGAGAGAGATCTGTGTGACTGCCTGCTCTTTGGAGGACTTTAAATACTGGTGTAATAACTATCAGATTTTTGGTTGGTGTATCCACGACCTCAAGCTAACAAGCAATTTTTAATTTACACAATACAACATTTGCAGACTATTCAGCAGAATTCATCCTACAATATCTATCTAAACATGATGTAAGTGCAGCTCTTCAACAGTCTCTGGTTTGGCTAATCAGCTCTGCATTGGAGGAGCTAGGCCATACCCAGATGTGAAATAGAAATAAACTCTTCTATGCAGATTGATTTTGCTCCTATACATGTAGGAATAACACAGAAACATAGCAAACATCCTTCAAAGAAGCCTCCTGACTCTTTGTCTTGGAAGTAACTCTTTCTCAGTAGCAAAAGCTAAATTAGAGTAGATTCCCTTGTTTGCTTCCACTTCTGCACTTCTGCTGAGAGGCTGTTTCAGAACTCGATATGGTTAATGATAAATGTCTTCCTTCAGATACATAACAAACAAGCTAGGCCATTACAATGTTCATGTTTTGATCAAAGTTTCTGGGAAGGCAGGAAGAAGCTGATTTTAGTAGATGACTGAAGAAATAATCCTACCTAGGATATAATTTTTAAAATAGGAAATGAAGAAATAAACATTATCTGATACTAAAAACAAAGAGAAAAGGAGTATTCAACAATGCCAAAATTATAAAACAGGAGGAAGATATTTTTGGGAAAGACAGTCTTGATGTGAGAACTTTAGTTGAATTGGTAAACAGAAAAGAGTGCCACTGATCTGGTTTACTCTTACTCTTTACTCTTCAATCCATTAAATGTTTCTGCAGTACTGTTTGTTCCTTTAATTTGGTATTGCCACTTGTATGTCTTGTGAAATACCATACGAATGCCAGGGCAGCTAAGATTTTGGCACACATTGTTGATAGCTGTTTTGAAACTACAAATATGAAGTATGCTATATCTGGTGAGGATGGAGTGGAAAAATACGGTGGAAAAGCACAATTCCTCTTTTAGAGCTGCTGGGAAGGGTTTACAATAGCTAAGTCCTTTATTCAGTAAAACAACTCTTTAATGACCTACCCACACAGATAGTCTTTTATAATCCGAACCAAAGATTCATTTGAATATTTCTGCAAAGCTGGTATGCCCATTCTAACTAGGAAAATTGAAACAGAACATGAAAGAGATGAGTTAATGGTCTTAAATGAGTAAGTTATATCAGTGAATCAATAAATGATCTAAGAATATTTTTTTATTTATTTTCATGACATGGCTATGACTATGCCAAGCAAGGCATCATGTGTACTCAAGTGTAATGAAGTCTCATACCTATGACTCAGTGGCAGAAGTAGCAGCTGGCGTCCTGGAAGCTGCAATGAATAATCAAGGGATTTGCTGGGGTCAGTCTAGTGTTTTAGATGCTACCAAGTGTCCTCTTTCAAGAGAAGTGGAGCTTCTAAGTAGCTTTGTAGCTAAGTAGCTTTGATATTTTCTTGATTTTCTTTTCTAACAGTAGCTTTCACTTTATCTAAAATCACTTTGTGGCTGATATTCAAATCCTTTCAATATGCAATTGTCCCAAAGCTAAAATCAAGTTGTCTTTTTATTTCCTTAATACAGATTTATTAGACTGAGTGTAGAGCTCAGTTAAGACCAGCTCATGATGGAGCTTGCTTGGGGAAAATGAGCATATCAACAGCAACACTAATATTTATTTCAGAGGGAGAAAGTCAAGGTTGAACATTTCTGTGTACTGCATTGATTTGTGTAGGATTTCACCCTCATAATCTGAACACTTACATTTTGTACTATATGTGCTATAGGACCTTCAACATGACTTGTCATGCTCTCAGGCTGTCCCAGATTCTACTGAATTTTTTAAAATATAACATGAGTGGAAGCTTATTTTGATGACCCCTTGTTCTTAGTTGGCTGATTCTGGCAAGGATTTCTGCATTTCTGATACAACTCCCCTGGCTTCAAATGAAAACACAGCCTTGAAACTGGTAGTGAAGCATGAGCAGGATGCTATGCTTGAACAAGAATATGCTCTGGTGCAGCTACAGAATGAAGTATTCAGTAGGAATCACCACTTTAATTACAGTCGTGAAGACAAGTCTGGATTTTCTGTAAAAACCATCAGCAAAGGTTCTAAGCACATCCCTAGTGCATGCCCTAACTGCCTTTCTGTTCTTCCTTCCAGACCCAGTAAAGCTTCACTTTCCTGGGCACTAATGCCTCAGTGCTGGAGGAGAAAGGACCATCTCAGTGCCTTGCTATTTCCTCTGCTGAAAGGAGTATTTGTGGAACTGGGCAGAGTTGGGGAACGCTCCATCTGGGCCTTGAGCAATGTGCTACAGTGAGATCAAACTGTTGTTGTGTGGCACAATACAGCCTTGCAGAAGGACACAGTGTGGACATGAATGATCCTCAACTCCTGACGGAGCCCGCTTCTGCTCCAGAAGAGTTCTGCTCCAAGTTTTCAAGGCTGGCACTCAGTTAATTGGAAGCAATGTGTCTCCAAAAGCCAGAGGGATGAAAACATTTTGGAAAAAAACAAGGAAATGCCAATAACTACAGCAATCACCTTCCCAGCCAATCCTGTCACCTCCTTATGCATTATAAAATACCCAGGACACTTTCATTTTAGGAGGAACATTCTGGCTTAATAAATAGAAGCCAGAAACATTTGGAAAGTACTACTCCCAGGATTAAGAGTAGCAGGTGAATTTATCAAAATACATCACTCCTTGAATGCTACATGTGTAGAAAAACTTGGGCCCCTTTAGTTTTTTAAATATGCAAGTGTACAAAGTGAATTTCTACTTTGTTCTGGAATTAACCAATATTGATTGTGGTTTTATAATGGTAATAAAAATTGAAGATTTCATGTAACCATAAGAATATACTGTTCTATGTGACACAAATGTCTGACTTAAGCGGTTTTGACTGGACAGGACATGAAATCTTTCATAAAGGAATATCTTTTTCCCAGAACAAAAATGATAACTGATCAAGTTCAGGAAAACAACCTGCCAAGCCCTTTACCTCCCATTCCACTTCTTTAAGACACACTGCATCTTAATTAATTAGACTTGGATTTCTTGAGATTGATATTATTACCATTTTAGCAATTCTCCAGTCATCGATAAAGCTTCCTATTCAGGAAGTCCGGATTCAGCTTTACAAGTAAAAGTAAACAAAAGCGTATCTAAAAAACAAGAAAATGAGACAGAAAACCTATACCTTTTGGCTACCATTTCAGAATAGTATAGGCAATGCCATGAGTTCCCTAACTCAATATTTAATTTGTTTTTATTTAACTTATTTTGTAGGATCACAAAATTGTGCCGTGGAGTATTTGGCTTTGATTTTGCAAAGGCAACGGCCTGAGTAGATCCTTATGGAGTCCCCTTCCTGAATGAGAGCTTAGATATTGTAAATCTATCCCAGTCATCCCTAAAGAGAAATTGGACTTTTTCACTGTCTTCAGTCAAACCTCAGCACCTCCAGATGTAGCATGCACTGCAGCCTTCACTTCAAAACAGCTGTCAAGAGTGTGCACCAGACTTTCAACTGTCATGCCATACAGTCAGGATCCCACACAACATACAAATGGCAAAATAGAATTAAATAATGGTACATAATAAGAAAAGAAAAACACAAGTTACAAAATGGTAGTGGTCATGCTCACTGGCTTTGCAAAATTCAAAATTTCTCTGCTGGAGTGAATTTAATACCAGACAGTTCTAAAAATCATGAGGTCAAGATGTAGCTGCATTTGTTGAGAGAAGAGGAGTAACTCTACCTGCTACAAGTATTTTTAAGAAAGGTGTCCCAAAATTTATCTGGACAAAATACCCCTTCCATTTAATTTAGCTGTTATTTACTGTGCATATAAAGGTCTTCTGTTCAGGAGTGATGAACTATTGTGTGCGACTTGCAACCTCCACGTTGTGGTGTAGAAAAACCCTCTGAAATTGCCTTTATATAGAATTTGGAATGATTTCATCAATTACTAGCACTCTTCCTATCTATAAGTAGATTTTGGTTAGTAGCATATTTGACAAGGCAGATCAAGCTGAAAAGTTTAATTAGTCAGACACAAAACCATTGTAAACATCTTCCAAACCAGAAGGTTAGGCTTAAGAAACAAGACACTGGTGTTGGCAAGTTCAAAGATAGTTTTTCAACTTCATATAACAGTTCATCTGTGCCATTATAAATGACTGAGAAAGTAATACACTGAAATACATACTGATGGCCTGCCACTGAAAGAGGCCAAAGAAAGAGGAAAATTTAAGTGATCCTGATCAAGCAGTTCTATTTGTTGAATGCTGTGTCACCAGAAGAAAACCCGTTGAAGTGAAATTCAGGTAAATACTTCCACAGTGGATTTTGAAGTAAACATCATCATAAAAATGGGTAGGCACGACATAAATTGTGAGAATTATTTAATTGAATATCTATATGGCAAAGCATTTTACTTTGTGTAAAGGCACTGTATGTTATTAGTTTTAGAGTATTAAATGAAGAAGAGCTCTCTCAGAGGACTCTCTAGACATTACTTTTATATAAGATCAAGTCAGGCAAGATGATCTAATAATCTATTGTGACAATAACATTTATAAATCTAGGAAAATTTAAAAATAACCTATAAACCCAAAGGTGGTGTGGTATTTCTAAGTCTTCAAGCTTAACATCTCCTCCTCCCCCTATCTCTCTCCTCCCCACGCACCCCCACCCCCACCTTTTGTGTTTATTTCAAAGAAATCAAGGTTTTTATTTCAGATCTTCTTGTATATTTAAGCACACTGGTGGCACTGGTTGTCTGCTATGGCAGTGGTCAAAGTATTTAAGCTTCTCATACACTCTTTGGACAATCAGATAAAATAAAGTATCAGACAATCAAAGTCTTCAAGTTTATATTTCAAATGAATACTGTATAGATTTTTCTCTACCCCTTCATTATAGAACATGCATGTTATCTTAGAAACTTGTCCCATATCTTCATAGCACCTTCCAGTACCTGATGGGAGCGTACAAGACAGCTAGAGAGGGACTTTTTGCAAGGACATGTAGTGACAGGACAAGGGGGAATGGCTTTAAGCTGAAAGAGTGTAGATTTAGATTACGTAGGAAGAAGAAATTCCTTACTGTGAGGGTGGCAAGACACTGAAACAGGTCGTCCAGAGAAGTTTTGGTTGTCCCATCCCTGGAATCACTCAAGGTCAGGCTGGATGGGCTCTGAGGAGCCAGGTCAAACTTGTCTCTGCCTATGGAAGGGGGGTGGAACTAGATGATCTTTAATATCCCTTCCATCCCAACCATCCTACAATTCTATGATTCTTTGAAATAAAATCACAACTCCTGATGGATATAATGCCCTGCCAGGTTATCTCTAAGCAATGAGATAATTTGATTATTGCAGTGTTTTAGGTGTGTCCTACTAAAAGTAAATTTGGACACTACTGGTAACTTATTATATTATTTGTTCCATGTTAATGTAGCCTATATTTTTATTCCTGCCAAATAACACTCATCTACTTAATCCAAAAGAGGATCTTACATGTCCCAATTAACTACTATTTCTTGCCATTGCTTCACTAATATTTCACTCTTTCAGTATTTCAATTTTTATTGAGCATAACTCATGTTGGTCAAGGAACATGAATAAGTCTTCCTAACAAACAGCAACCTTTTAATTATAGGTCACCTAAAACTAACAATGTAGTTGCAGGCTAGGCATGCCTTTTTTTCTGTTTTTGAAAAATTGTGGGGACTATGTAGAGCTAATACAAAGTTTGGACATTTGTGTTTTTTAACTAATTCAGGGAATATTCTTCAGTAAAAAGAAAATGTATATGTTCAGATGAATACCAGTTTAAGAATCTACATAAAGAGATGGACTAAACTACTTTTCTTTCACTTTGTCTTCTCTTAACAGCAAGAGGAAACGGAGACAATTGTATTTACTTGACTATTGTATACCAATTTCACTGACCCAAAGAACTATGTTTAAGTGAGCTGCCATACCTGGTTTGGTGCCAGCCTGAGCACACCCAGTTTATCACCAGCTGCTGCTGTAATTCTAATACCCACTTTCTTGCTCTACACTCATATTTTCTTATGAATAAAATTCTGCAGTCGTTTCAACATATCCCTCTTTGCCAGGGGTTAAGACATGACTGGAAAAGTCTGTAGCCTACAAAGCTACAGCTAATATTCACCTGAGTGTCTACCTGTGCTTATAATCTCCATAAGGCATTGGGATCACTACATTTTATGGGTATCTGTATCTAAACTTACAACATTCACTGTAGCCTGACACTATTCCAATTGGTTTCCCGCAGAATTCGTGCCAGTGGGCACAGTCTGGATCTGATTTGGAGGACGGCAATGGAAATAGGGATCGTTAAAAACACCCCATTATCATATGGTCTGGTAGTTGGCTACAGTGCAGTTCTACAAACATGATTTAGTACAGATGTTTCATTTAAACTCTAGGTTTATAAAGGTACACATTTTTTTGGTTTGCTCTGATTATAACCACAGTCTACTCCTCCCCAGTAATCAACTGCTAGAATTTGTCAAATGTTGTCATTTAATATGTGGGTCACTTCCAGTGCTGTATTTGTTGCATGGAATGCTCCACTTCCATAGAAACAGATGTTTTAACTTAACAGCAAAAAGAGCTAAACAAGTGCATGTGAAGGCGCAGTGCAAATAATGTGTTTCATTTCTGTTATTTATAGCTGTCCACAGCTATCATAATTTTTTTATTTGAAAATTATTAAATCAATTACAAGAAGTTTATTTGCGGATACTGCCAAGAATGATGCATGCTAGGAGACTGCTTCTGGGAAAAGTGTCTTCTTCTGGGCCATGCAGAGGCGTTTCAAAGAAGTCAGTGCACTTCTAAAAGACTGCAGCGTAACAGGGTCTACACACTAAGCCTCAAAGTATATGCAGAAAAGAAACCCCCTTTAGATCTCCCAGCTGGTTTGGCAGATCATGTCAGGTGTCAGGGCGGTGGAGCTAATATATACTTAACTCCAGCATGTTTGAAGAGTATCTCTTGCTCTCTTTAGTTCAGCTGAGGTTGTGGTTAGAAGGAAGAGTCAGGGAGAGGGCTCTCTCTGCAAAATGGCTGAGGTGAGAAGATGGCTTTCTTCCTTCTTTCAGTTTTATTTGACTGAAATACATCCTACCTAAACGAGGAATCATAGCTGTATGGAAAACTATTTATAGTCTTATCTAAAACAAAAGGGAGAAATATTTTTTGAAACACGGAACTATATACATGTGCCACAACGGAGTTGCAAGTCAGCCATCTGTGAAATTCTTTGCTCATTTAAATCCTACCTGACTAGTTTCAGGTCACTGTAGGAGCCACTGATTTTTATAACAAAAGTAATGTTTGAAAGCAACCCATGCTTCATTGTTTCCAAAGCACATAGACAGAATAATTCGTAACAGTGCTATAACATTCCACATCCAGAGGCAGAGCACATAAACAGAGAGCTGCGTGCACCCAAGGTAAGGGCTTATAGCTGATACTCTAACATAATTTCCTAAAAAAACCAAATAATTTTTACACCTGAGCCATGGGCAATCCTGAAAGTACAGCCTAGGTCATTTCAAAAGTTCATAGTGTTAATTTTCATGCTCACCCAAATGCCCTGGACACCTCTTATGCTGGGTTCTCAGTGCAGTAGTCAGAGCCAGGCCAGATGAGAGAGATATCTATGTTTGGAAAGTCTCAGCAAATGTGGGACACAAAAGCAGTAAACAAATCAATGGGATGCCAGATCAAATGTGTTCCACATTTGTGAAAATAACAAAGTTGAGTCAGGAAGAAAGGTTTATGTGTCTTCTCCTCATACAATCCTTCCCAAGGTACTTTCTTTCAATCCTCCCCAAATTAAATCCAGCCCAGACAGCAGCAATATTTGTGAGTATGCAGCATCAACCAAATGCATTGCAAAGCCACTGACAGCTCCATGGGGCATGGCCTGAGCCACGGCTCCAAGGGGTGAGCAGGTGTTTCCTCCCAGTCTTCCTCTGCAGCCAGGCTCATGGATGTGCTGCCACAGGGCTCTGCTGGAGGAAGGGTCAGTACCTCACCTGCCCCTTGCAGGGACCCAGGCTCATGGATGTGCTGCCACAGGGCTCTGCTGGAGGAAGGGTCAGTACCTCATCTGCCCCTTGAGGGGACCCAGAATCATGGATGTGCTGCCACAGGGCACTGCTGGAGGAAGGGTCAGTACCTCACCTGCCCCTTGCAGGGACCCAGGCTCATGGATGTGCTGCCACAGGGCTCTGCTGGGGGAAGGGTCAGTACCTCACCTGCCCCTTGCAGGGGACCCAGGCTCAGCAGCCAGGCTGGCAACTTCTTCCCACACAGCTCTCCAATCTCTGCCCCAGCCATGAATTCCTGCAAGGGAAAATCTCTGGATCATTTCTCAAGAAAGACCCTGTGACACCTGCCTCTGTTTGTGCCAGGGATGGAAAGCCTTTGCAAGTATCTTTTTGAGGACTTGTGAAACCACGGGAATCAGCTCACCTCTCCTGAACAGGTTACACAGCACCTGGTAGCTCCACAATTTGGTCAATGGTTGCTATGCTGCAGCAGTGGGAAGCAGGCACAGAGGCAGTATGGGACAGAACTGTTGTTCAACGTCAAATTCGTATTAAACCTTAAATGTAAAAAAATAAATTACTGAAAGGTTTATTCAATGTCTTTACTAATTATTTTTTCTATTAAAATTGTGAGATGACAAAAAAATTTATTCACGGCTATTAATTAAAACAGTGCTTTACCACATACATAATGAGAAATGGGAATTTTTGAAAGCTGAGTAATCTGGAAGGCGTTTGCAACTCTTTTCAGTGTATTCAAGCTCCGTATTTATAGTGAGTCAGCACAGTCCAACCCAACCTTACCATAAAGAAAAATAATGTCAGCTGATAGCTTTAAAACCTATACTTCAGACAAAAATAAGTAAGTCAGCATGACTGGCAGCAGAACAATTTGAAGATATCTTTAGTTAATGTATTTTATTTTAAGGATTATGGGTATTGTATTCATTCACTTAACTCAGCCCTTTTCCCTGACAGCAATTTTCTACAGAGGAAGTGCTATAAAATTATTTTGAATTAATTTTTGTCTTAGGAGTAGTAAGTAAATTTATGGTACAATTTACATGAGTGAGGTTAGTAATTTAATTCCTTTAAATTTAGAAGTTCTTTGTCCTGAACTACATACTATTTTTTATCTTTGGTTCATGACATAATCTTTATAACGTGGGTGTGTGGACCTCACTAATTTACTGGGACTTTCAGAAGCCTGGTTAAAGAAAGAAGACATATTACACTAGTACTGGAGATTAAAGCAGATTAAAGGAATACTAGGGCAGTACGTATTATTCTTGCTTTCTTAACTAAAAAAACCCATTATTTTCATATATATATATGAACCCATATATATATATATATATATATAAACCCAAACAAGGGCAGTACGTATTATTCTTGCTTTCTTAACTAAAAAACCCCATTATTTTCATATATATATATATATATGTATCTATGATCTTCACATTTAATATATGTTCTCCTCTTGAACAAATAAACCCAAAAAAAAAATCGTCATAAAACTCAACTGATTGGTAGACCTCAAAATCCAGAATCCTTTTATGCCCCAGCTATGCACAGTTTTGCCTGCACATTATAGTCACACGTATCTTTCTTCTCTGGTAGGGTTATTTGCCACAAAATGAATGTCTGGGACAAGGATTTGAGGATCTAATTTGAAATATCAGCAAGAAAAAAGTCTTACGCTGTGATGTTAGGTGTGGCCTCTTCCTGCTTTTCTTTCACACCTATTTGCTGTTCCTTTGTTAACTAATTCTCTGGACAAGCCTAAAAATGAAGGAAAAAGTCATAACAAAGTTACAGATTGCTTTCTGTACCTGGCACCATAGCTATGTGTCTTCTACCAAGTATTTCCATGTTCTTCAATTTCCTTATTTGCTGCAAAAATTAATGGAAGAAAATATTCTCCTGGAGAAATCCGAACCTGTTTGAGAATTTTTTTGCAGAACTTCCAGGGGCTCAAGAGAACCTCTTGCCATCTGGCCTTCTCCATGGGATTCCTTTCACTCCTCTGATGTGTGTGCCCATGGATATCTAAAAAAAGTAAACAAAAAAATGCAGGATGAACAGTAAATTCAGGTGGAGTTCCAGATCTCTTCAAATTCTTGAGGGTTTTTATTTTTTTTTCAGGTGTTTTAGCTTTCTTAAGTGAAAGTTTTGTGTTCTGGGAAAAGACATTTCTCCCAGCACTACAGTCCCTTCTAGTGATTCTCCTAAACCCCAAATCATCACTCAACATGCAGCAGTCAAATTTGGTGGTGCTGCAATTGCTTCGATGGGAAGACCAAAAAGTTAAATTACAAGAGACAGAGGTAAGTTAACCTTTTATAAACTGCCTAACAGACTTAGGAAAAAGCACTTTTTTTTACCAATCTCTACTTAGAATTTAAAAAATTAATTTGTCTATTAACACTCGCACAAAAGTAAATGCTGTTTTGCTTGCACCAGCATATCTGGGAAAACTCAACTGGACAAAAATCCACAAAACATGCAATTACAAATCAGTTGCTGTCCTGCTATAAATCTGTCATTTACAGTGTTCCTAGATAGTATTTTGTGATGTTTTCTTTGGCATTTTATTTTACATTATTTTCTTAAGCCTTATTAAAAGCAGAAGAGCTACTTTACGTTTTCAGAACCCTTAAAGATATCATCATCAAGTTCACAAAGTTTTCACTGAAACATCTTTTACTCGCTTCTTAAGCCAAAAGACCTTGTGGTTGATAATGAAACAGCCGGACATATGGATACTGCATTTGCATAATGGATATTATGATTAGTATATGTGAATAAAACAAAAGTAAAAATTTTAGAAAAATTAAAGTAGTATAATACAAACAAGAATTATGGTCATAATTTACACTAAATTTTACAATACCTTCAATATCCCTTCTATTGCAATGAAATTCAAAGGAAGTATTTTGGTATAATCCAAAGCAACATTTTAATAAAAAAAATATTTTTTGTGAAAAATTTCTACTCGCTTGCACAGGCAGTAGCCATGAAATAAACTTAGCTATTAGTCCCAGAGTTAGGAGACAGAAGCATCTACTTCTCCTTTATTATTTATCTGGACACATTAATTCCCATAAATTGACATTAATCACTTTTACTTCCTGCAAAATTGTATAAAATGATAAAACATATAAAAATTAAAAATGTTGTAGCATAAAACTGAAGGAGATATTTCAACTTCATACAACTTTTTTCCTAAATTATAAAATCTAGAATTTTTGGGGCTTGTGAGATGTACAGAAACACAGGTGATTTTTAATTTTTTTTTTTCCTCAGGAAAATCTTTTAACCCATTTGGAGTGCAATGACAACTCAAAATTCCATTCTGAGATTCCAAAATGCTGGAAAATTTTTGCACTGGTGGAAAGTTAAAGCTCTAACTTTCATTTAATGAAAGTTTGGATTTCACCCCACTGAGCTAGAGAGACCTCAGTGCTCACTCATCTCCGTGTCTCATCTTACAGAGGTGTGATGAAACACTGATTTTTTTAATGCATTTTAGCTTACTAGACAAGTGTATACTAAGCTAAAATGCATAACAAAAATCATACAAGTGTTCAGGTGTTAATCTGATCCTCTTTTCTTTTCCATGTCTGCAGAGAAATGTTTTATCTTTATAAGGAGTGGACTAAAGGCTTCTCTCATGCTACTTTTTGATCTGACCACTTGTGATTATATCTGCAGTCTTTCAGTCTCACTAAACCTTCCAGCACAGCACATCCCAGGAGCCATCATGTTCTCCTGGCTGGACTTGCAGGACACAAAGCACTTCAAACTGGCTTTGAGTCAATGCCACCTTGTGACACATCAGCAGGAAGAGGCATGAGCTTCTCTGGAGTTACACTGTGGGCAATACTTGAAAGGACATTCAGAGCTCCTTTTTACAGTCAGCTCTCACCATTTCAGTAAGTCCACACTGCACATAAGCTCTGCTCAGGATTTTCCATGTAAAGTACCTTATCCATGCAAAATGTATTGTTGTAGTCCTCCATTAACAAAATCAGAAGAGCTGAATTGCTGTGGGTTTTTCTCATACTCATCTCCTCTATGGTAAATCCATTCTGGCCACATCCTTCTCATGATGCTGACAGGAGGGCTGGGCTGTCCAGCAACAGCAGGAATTGTCTGGGCTGTGGTCAGTCACCAAGTACAAAACTTCTTGAACCTGGAGTTAAACTGGGAACAAAGCCACATCCAGGAATGTGTATATTTTCCCACCTGTTTTATCTCCAGTGCAGTTGTATCAACGAGCTTCTGTTTCCTATTTGAAATCAGTTTCCTGAACACACAGTTCCTATCCTGTAGATCTCCTGGCACCATATGCCTAGGATTCTCCTAAACTCAGTAAGCTTTTGATAAAATCAAATTAGACATGAGTCAGAAGTTCTTAATGTTCACCACAGAGCTGATTTCTACTCTGCATTTTCCCAGGATAAAATCCCAATTGGTTTATTTTTACAGACTCACAGGACATGTCCCAGAATCGAGCGTTTGGAGGGTGAGTAGACAGCAGCATCCCAGGTCACCTGTCAACAGTACAGTGGAAAGAGAGACAGGAAGATGGCTCCTGCTGGGAAAACAAAAATGCTAGAATGTCAGTTTGTTCGTTATGGAAACACAGCCACTGTCTTTTCCATCTTTGAAAAACAAAAAGACAAATCAAAAATATTATTATTTGTTCCAACAATTACAGTGACCTTTAAACCTGAAATTTGGCCTGCTAAGGATTTCTGGCCTCACGGTTTCTTTTAAATTCCTATTCCAAAAAATGCTTTCTAAAAATGCATTTGGAACAACTGGAAGTGTTCCACTGTGCAGCTGCAGAGAAACCCAATTTCCAACAAGCTGGTTCCAACATCTGCCTCCTGTTTTAACCTGGTTTGAGGGAGTCAGTCCATTGGCTGGTTGCCCCTGTGCAGATCACAGGTTTTGCTTGCTTTGACAGTTCATTGTATGCAATATCCAGTTAAATTCCCTGGCAAGTTCAGAACCTTTGGAGAAGTCAGCCAGGAGAGTCATCTTTGTGCCAGCAAGGCACCGCCTGCCCTGCGCTGTGCTAATGGCCTTTTCTTAAATTCACTAGCTGCCTCAGGAGTTCAGAAGAGAAATACGAGGCTGTGATCTAATGAAGTAATTTGATTACATAGAAATCAATCCCCTGCTAGGACTGGATAACTGCAACAAAAATGCCTACCAAATTTGACACAACTTCTGCTTAAATTATTCTAAAGTTTGTGCTTAAGCACTTTGTTAAATGTAGACTTAAGCAGAGGAAGACAGTGCCTTTGTGCTCTCTTTGGGATAACAGTCCGAAATGCTTTAAATTGGGTTTGCACCTTTTATGTAGTTTCCTAAATCAGAACAATCATCTGCAGAAAAAAAAGAGAAATTATGGAAATTTCTCAAGCTGAAAAGTGTTTCAAAACTAGATTTTTCTTGAACATGATTCTGAAGTTGTATATTACAACTAAGTTAGGTTTAAATATTATTGTAATTGCAAGCGACCCCAACATCTGGGAATGATGATGTACAGAACTCCATATCAGAAGGCTAATTAATTACTTTATTATACTATATTATACTATAACTGTATTACAGAATATTACAGAATATTACACTAACAAGAACTATCACTAACTACTGAAAAATACTAAAGAAAGCTCATGACTGTCTCCCGACAGTCAGGACACAGCTTTTTGTGACTGGCCAAGGAAACAAAACAATCCTCAGCAGAATCCAATTACCAAATTCCTTCAGGTAAATATTCTTCCAACACATTCCACATGTTCCAGGAGCATGCTCCACAAACACAGGAGCAGCAGATGAGATAGGAATAGTTTTGATCATGCTTTTCTCTGCTTCTCTCACAGCTTCTCTCAGTTCAGAGGGCGTGTGAATACCACAAAATATTTTGGGTTGTAAGGAGTCAAACTTACCAGTGTGCTTTGCACACTACTCCTGAAATGCTTGTAGTCTCCATATACTTTATTGCTACTTAACCATATCTATGTGGGGAAAACCCTTGCATATTTTAGGTTCTACCTCTTCTTTAAGATGTTCAAAGTTTTTGGTGGGGATCATGTTATTTTAAGAATGGGAGATAATATACAGACTTGTTTCTCTCTCGCACTCTTATGTTTCCAGCTCTGCATCTAAACCTCCACAACTTGAAATGAATGTTTACAAGACAAAATACTTGGATTTTTCTTGTGGATGTGCGGAGTCAGCCCAAAAGCTGGGATTTAATGATGCACATAGATTTAATGCAGAGATGGATGCATTTCACCAGAAATAAAAGGCAGGAGCAAACCTGGTTCTCTGCATATTCCTTTGTACATCATTGGCCTGCCTCAGTTCAGTAGACAGAAGCACACATATTTAGGTTAACACCTGCAATACAGCTTTGGGTAAAAACTTGTAGAATACCTCGAATGTGTAGCATTTTCTTCATTTTTTTTCATTCAAGTGAAAAAAGCCCTCTTCTCTAATGCACTGCTGGTGGAAAGGTGTGTTCTGTGTGAGATGTGTTTCTGAGCAAGCTCCCACATTCCAACAGCATTTTTTTGGTGGTCTAAGCAAAAATGATTAATTTCCTTGGAGAGTCACAGATTATCACACTTGGGCCCAGCCTCCTGAGGTGCAGTTCAGGTGCTTCCCCTCAGTCTTGCCAGGAAGAAGGGGCTTTGCATGCAAATACTGAGGCACCACGAGGTGCTGAAGCACAGCAGCTCATCCTCAGTGGAGCTGCTTGCAGCAGAGCTGCTGGAGAGATGATCACACCTTCTTTTAAACATGGCACATAATAATGTTGTTTTCGTGAAATGATGAACTATTAAATCTGTATGACATATAGATGAGAGAAAAAGTGTTCACAGGCCCACTGTAATTTATGCACATGTGGTGGGCAGATGTTACATGAGATTTTTCTTTCCTTTACTTTTGAAAATTTGGATTACATTTTCTCTCCTTCTCTCAAGTGTTCAAACTTTGTGTTTCATGCTTTATTAGATACCTCAGCAGGGTAAATGGATGATTAATAATTGTTGATGACAGATATTTGGTTTCTATAAGCTGTGGAGTGAAAGATAAATATGATGGGAACAGTTGTGCCTATGTATGACAACTAAGGCTCTTTAAGACTCTGTTAGAGTTATCCATGATTTATGGGAATGTCACCACTGACCCTAAATAGGGAAAGCCTCTTAAATTTCTCTTATTGTAGTCATCACTTTTTCTTCAGATATCAGAGGGAAATGTCCTGTTTAAAAAAAAAAAAAAAAAAAAAAGACAAAGACAGAAAAACGTAACTTTTTCAGGGTTGGGAGATATTTCAAAGAACACCCAGTTCCTGATAGTAGTACAATTAAAGCTTTCTTCAGAGAAATACAAGTTCTGTGCTGCCATCTCTCAATTAAGCCTTGAGAACAAACCATCAAAACAAGACCATAGTGTGTGTGTGCTGGCATCCAGGGCTGCACTAAAGGCTCACCTCCCACTCTAGTCCCTACATCACTAGAAGGAAAATCAAAAAGACAGTTCTGAATCCCTCCTGAGGCAAGATGAGCCACACTGTCCTGGTCTGGATCCTGGACAGTCATATACAGGGGTAAGGTTCTGCTTCAAGACCGTGTCTTTGTAATGAGAAGCATGTGGCCACAGCAACTTAAATTCAATTTCCAGTGTTTTAAATTCAAGAAAAAGATTGTAATGGATTAGGTAGATGAATTGACAGGAATAACTCAATGCAGTTGTCAAGCTGAAAGCCTTACCTCATTTCTAGGTCTATCATATACAAAATCCTCATTTACAGAAATACATCACTTTGTTTCTTTGGGTCATATTTGTTGGAGAAACAAACAAACAAGAACAACAACAAAAATCCTTACCAATTTTATTAGGAGCTCTTTCTAATTTCTTTAGGTCTTCTAAAAAATCACATAAATGCTGCCAATATAATAATAATTTGTTTCTAATATCAACTCCTGATAACTGCAGAACCCTAAAGTGGAAATTCTGTAGGCAACAGGTATGCCAGACAGGAACATAGATGAAGGAGAAGAAAGGTTGAAACAAAACGAAGTGAAGGCAGCTTTTTCAATTGAAAAAAAAAAGGAAATTTGTCTTACAAGTATATACCTATAACAGTACTACATGTGCTAAAAAAATCCATCTATTACTCATTATTATATAATAAAAGAGTTTTTTATATATAACCAATTATTTATGTTATTTTTCTCATTTAAAACTTCTGCTCCACCACCCCTGCCCCGGCCCCAAACCCCACTTCCTGGAAATTTAATTCCTCCTGAAGTTAAATAGTTTAAAGACCACTACAAATTTCTCTGACTCTTAATGTTACTGCAGAATGATGGAAACTGTGTTTTTCTGCACCTTTCTTCTCAGCTCCATGAAGTTTTTTTGAGTTAAATTTGCATGTAGAAAGAGAATGACTCCTTCCCACATCTGGTAATTAGTCTGGGAAACATATTGCTATAAGAGATAATCTGATTAAGGACCACAGATGAACTCTATTCCTCTTAATTTATTGTTATGCATGTTGATAAATGCCGCCTCTGAATTTTGGCCTGATAAAGGGCTTTAAAAAAAAAAAAGTTAGGAAGTCTGCTTTCTGTTAGTGGAGAAAATATCAATCATGTTAAGGTTTGGCCCTTCTGCTGTTGCTTTGAGTCCCAAGCCCACCTACACCTGGAAACCTAAGGCAAGAGGCAGGAAGCAAATTTAATTTGAAGGGACA
Organism: Onychostruthus taczanowskii; assembly: GCF_017590055.1. Taxonomy (NCBI): domain Eukaryota; kingdom Metazoa; phylum Chordata; class Aves; order Passeriformes; family Passeridae; genus Onychostruthus; species Onychostruthus taczanowskii. The sequence goes on along the minus strand of NW_024501459.1, from coordinate 24,764,656 downwards.
GTGAGGGAACTGTGTGCTGTGAGAGGCTTGAATACTCTGCACAGACATACTGGCTCCCTCCTTCACCAGGACTTCAGAAAAAACAGCAGATATATATTCTCCTATCTGCCACTTTGATCTGAGCTGCAGAAGAATATAAATTAACAAAATCAATAGAAAACTCCCCTTAATTGTAATTGGGTTTGGAGCAACTTATCTTAAACATTACTAAATTAGTTTTGATTTTGATCATCACTTAATTGTGGACAAAAGGAGTGGAAAACTTAGAAATAGGGAATATGTGCCAAATGTTCCTCTGACCCACCAGGGCTGGTTTCATTACAAAACCCCACTCCATCATGCTGAAGCAAAGCAACAGCTCTCAATTGCTGAAGCAGACAAAGGAGTCTGAGATGCAGCTCCACTCAAGGCAGCTTTGTGGCTGGGAGGAGGCACTGTGGGGACACCCAAAACTGCTGAATTTCAGAAGAAATTCTGAGAAAAACAAGCAGAAAAAATATTTTAGGTTAAAAATGGGATACAAAGCTCTTTTAACCTGTTCTCAGTTGCTGCTGAGGACTGGGAGAAGCCCTAATGCCTTGACAGTGTGCAGTCATTCTGCTGCAGAGGCTGCACAGAAGGTCCTTGCAGTTGGCTGCAGCAACTCCTCCACAGCCTGTCTGGATGATGGCAAAGTCCTTCACATCAAGGATATGTGATAGCCATTGTTATTATACCAGTGTCTCCAGAGCTGACACTTTGTTTCAGCTACACAGGCAAAATTCTTCAGCTCTGCTGCTAGCAGCAGACTGTATTTCAACTCTGCCCTCCACTTGGCACAAAGAAGGATTGACAGAGAATTACCCAGGGGGATAGAATAAGCTCCACTTGGAAAAAAAAATGTTGTTCAGGTGGGAACAAGTATGTTTTAATTCAGAAATATTTCCCTCTGGAGCAAAACTCTCACTTGACAGCTTGAAGGAGGACATGTGCCTCTGTGTGTTTCCAGGCCAAAGCAGAGGAATGACCCAACCCTAAAGCTCTCCAGGTGTTTCCTAGTGCTGGATCATGCATGTCAGGTTCAACAGCAGGGACAAAGGGATGAGACCTTTTGAGTTTCTCCATCTTCAAAAAATGCTCAAACTAGCATGTTCTCAAGCATATAGAATAATAACCTCCCACTGTCTGAGGTTACTGAGCAAACTTTAACTTATTTTAGGATTATCAGTAGTTTTCAAGCCAGTGAAAAAACTGGATAGGCAGCTACCCTTGTATTTTGATGGTTCTTAAATTTTCATGCCACCCACAAGGCATTTATCTGGACTTTTGTAAACCCCCTCAACATTCTCTCTAAATTGGAGAGAGATGGATTTGATTAGTAAACTGTTAGATGAATAAATTGTTGTACAGTCACATCTGGAGGCAGTGGTCAATGTTTTGGAGTCCCAGTGGAATCAAGTGTCTAATGGTGTCCTTCAGGGTTCCATATTAGAACAAGTGTTATTAAATATCTTCATTAATGATATAAAGGATGGAGTGCACCCTCAGCAAATTTGCAGATGACACCAAGTCATTCTGAGTGGTGTGGGTGACACACCTGAATGATGGGATCCATCCAGAGGGACCTGGATAAGTTTGAGAAGTGGCCCATGGGAATCTCATGAGGTTTAACAACACCAGGTGCTGGTGCTGCATCAGGGTTGGGGCAACCCCTGGTGTCAGTCCAGGGTGAGGGATGAACGGACAGAGAGCAGCCCTGCTGAGAAGGATCTGGGGTGCTGGTGGATGAGAGGCTGGACATGACCCAACCACCTGCCCTTGCAGCCCAGAAAGCCAAACATAGCCTCTGCTGTTGGGCTGCAATAAAAGCAGTGGCCAACAGGGCAAGGGAGGGGATTCTGCTCCTCTACTCTGTCCTTCCACATGGAGAACCCACCAGTAGAACTGCATCCAGGTCTGGTACCTCAACATAAGAAAGACATGGACCTGTCAGATCAAGTCCAGAGGAGGCCACCAAGTTGATTAGAGGGATGGAGCATCTCTCCTACGAGGAAAGGCTGAGAGCATTGTGCTTGTTCAGCCTGGAAAAGAAAAGGCTTTGGGGTGGCCTACTTGCGGTCTTCCAGTACATGAAGGGATCCTACAAGAAGGTTGGAGAGTTAGTTTTTACAAGAGCATGTAGTGACAGAACAAGGGGAATGGCTTCAAACTGAGAGTGTGTTTAGATTAGATATGAGGGGAAAAGTCTCCACTGTGATGGTGATGAGGCACTGGAACAGGTTGCTCAGAGAAGCTGTGGATGGCCCATCCCTGGAATCATTCAAGATGAGACTGGATGGAGCTCTGAGAAACCTGGCCTAGTGAAAGATGTCCATGCCCACAGAAGGGGGTGGAACTAGGTGGTCTTTGAGATCCCTTCCAATCCAGGTGATTCCATGACTCTCTAAAGGCTGAGATGGATGTTCACATTAATTCTAAGACAGTGGTGTTGAAGTTAAAGAGTAAGTAGATTGGACAGGTTTGGAGTCTGACCAGGCATGGTGGCTCCTAGTAGTATGGAATCACTTACAACCTCTGAATTACGTTATCTTACAGATTAGTCATATGTGTTACTTTATAACCAATAGTCCTATATTCTTTTAGACTAGTTCTGAAGGACAGGGACAGCTGGAGAAATGTACTGGAAGGAATTAATTTTATAATGAATGTCCAAGTCAGCCATTCAATGTGCAAGACAGGTGTGCACAGGAATACATTTTTGTCATTCCACACATTGCTGTAAATCCCATATCCAAAAGCTGACTGGCTCTGGAAATGTGCATTTTTACAACACACAGTAACAATATGCCAGTATTAAAAATATTGACAACTTGCCCCAAATCAAATCTAGTTCTCATTTCCAGTTTTTCTCTTCACTGCTCAGGCAGTGCAATTCTCTCAAGTGGACCAAGACAATGGATAGTGCATTTTTTCCATAGAGGCTGACAGGTAGAAGGACAATGATTAGGGTAAAGCTATAATAGAGAAAAGAGTTTTAATATTCTTGCTTTGTCTGATACATTTCAAATATGCTGCAATGTGCTAATGAGATGATAAACAGGGTAAGCATTCCCTTTTCCCTAGCTGATCTGATCTGCCTTTAAAAATGAAGCTCTAAAAAAGTTTAACTGGTTCCATCTGGATCCTATGCAGCCTACAAAGACCTAGTTCCTCTTTGGCAAATTAGAGCAGTGTAAATTCTTCTTATGTCATGACAGTGGCAAGTGCTCAGAATCTCTACCACTGGGAAAAGTTGTGAAGGGCACTACAAGAGCACATAACAGAGAGAAGAGAGATTCTTGTAGGAGGATTTACAGACTTACAAAATACTGTAGCAACTAGATGCGCAGAAGAGTAGACTTCATCAGGAAACTACAGAGGACCATATCCCATGGGTCATTAAAAAGTGGACAGGGCAAAGTAACAGAAAAAACATGATATTGGACAATTTTCATTAGAAGCTGGAAGGACATGGTGAACTATTAAGTAGTTTATTTTATCATGCATGTCTTTTACTGCTTTTGAAAACAGCCTAGGTTGCCAGCTAGATCCTTACTGTGGGACAGCAGCCTCACATTTATAATAACCTCACATTTTATAATAGTTCAGAGAATATAATCTTCTTTCAATAAAGACACAGTGCATGGGAACCCTTTAAAAATGCATCATTGACAGCAATTTGCAGGTTGAAATGTGTTGCTTTTATTTTGTCTTTCATAAGCCAATATGAATCCAACATTTAAGTTTTAATGGCAGGCATGTTGTACATAAGTGGAGCAGTTTCATGTAAATATATGAACATATTTAAACAAACAATCTAATGCAGGCTTACCACAATGAATAAAAAAAATGAAAATCAATAAAATCCCAAGTTACACTAGTGTGTGCTCATGCAATATACACCTACTGGGACTTAGTTTATAAGTGTTTTGAAATATTATTTCTCTGATATTTATTTTAATGGAAACTTTCCCAACTGCTGATGGCAGATATCATATGCTTGTGGTGATAAGAAAAACGGCAATTTTTCTGTTCCCGTGGAATGTCTTGTTTTGGCTGTATGCAAAGAAATACCATATTGTAAAGCTGGACTGGAAGCCTGTCACTGAAATGAAAATATGGAAGAAATTTAATTGTTTCCATAATTCCTTATTTGAGTTAAACAAGTCTACTCAGACATGTAACCCCTGAAAACCTGACAAAGCTGCAGATGTTAAGAATTTAAACAGTTTGTGGTTCTCTTGATAGCAAATCTTATTAAATGTGAACTGATATGGTCTATGCAAACATACGAGATACAAAATAGTATGATCTTTTAATTTAACTCTGATAGCAGCTTCCAAATATAATCTGTAAATATTTAACCAGGGACAAAAGGTACTGGGTTTTACAGCATTTCATTAAAAACAAACCAAATAACCTAGTACACTCAATTATAGTATAGTGCTGGCAATGACTGCTGCTCTTTCCAATACTTTTTCATAATGTCTGTTACTTTCTCCCATTTTGTGATTGCCCTGAATTTCTTCTCTTATATTATCAAAAACAGGCCTGAATCACTTAAGTTTATTTCTTTCTTCAGACCAAGGAAGAAAAGGTAGTATAATTCCTACTGAATCTTGGAATACTTTCCTTTGTACTAGCACGTATTTTCTTTTTCTAAAAATACAACATATATCCAATGTTAAGCATGTTGTAAAATAGAAACTAAGCTGGCAACACTCACTAAAACCACATATCCAAACCAATTCCTTTGCATCTGCTTTCATTTCTTGGACTTCTTCAACCTTCCTCAGATTTCAGCTCCATGTACCAAGCAAGAATTTTGTGAAGGATGAAGCTACCAACCGGCAGGAAGAGGCAGAGTTCATCAGGAATGTTCTTAGCACAGCACCAACACAAAGTCCCTGTGTACAGACAGCTCCAGCACACAAATCACAGTTTACCTCCAGAGTTATTTTTTGACTGGTATCCCTAACTAGTAGCCAGTCTATTCCTGATGCTGTCACACAATCACAGTTGAGAAGCAGAATGTTACGGACTTGGTGTCTGGGTGAGCTTTCCTTATGTGCCTTTGGAAAGGAGGTAAAGCTGAACCCAGTAACCTGAAGCCACGAGAAGGAGGTGTACCAGCTCCAGAGCTAACCATGACTGGTCTCTGTGCACGTGGCTGGCTGAAAAGGGGCAGCCAAAAACCAGCTCTGCCACAAGCATGGCAGCCCCACAACAATGGAATATTGTTCCCAAGGGAAGATGGGTGATCACAGCAGGCACATTGAGGGGCTGGTCTGTGAAGCAGAGGGAAGATTTAGACCTGAGACAGAATTCCTCCTAAAGTCAGCAGTGCATGTACTCATCACACTCAACATACCAGGACATAAATCCTTTAGCCACCTCATAGAAAACCAAAAAAAGATCTCTCCAAGCAACTGCATTTCAGATATTAACTTTAGGCTCTTGTTTTTCTGCTTTGTTCTCCTCTGGTCAGTTAAACAAAGAGATGTAGAAAAACCAAGGAGAGAAATACGAGCAGCTGAAAAAGAAAAGTGCTGTCATGATTGTACAATAGGTTGCTGGTATTTACAAAATTCTGTGTATTCAGATTCAATATTTTCCATATGAAGATCATCACTTAGTATTAATGCTGAAGCCGTAAGGAGGATAGGGCCCCTCTTCCAATAAATAATTTGCAGATACAAGGAAAAGTACAATCCCTGCCCTAAGGACCTTGGAAATAATATCCTGCTTGTATAAGTTGAAATAGAAATGTGTTTATTTTTACTACAGTAAGTGCTTAACACACAATAACCAAACCAAAACTATTATTTCTAAAGGATTTCGAATAATATTTTAATTATCTCAATGTTTATAGAATTGAAAAAGCAGGAACTACTAATAATGACAGTCTCAAATACTTGTATTTTTTCTTTGGAAAATACAGAGACTGATATAATGATATGCACTTGTAAAAAAGAAAGCAGTTGGACAGATGAACTCTTCCATTATAGGATTTGGCAGAGAGAAGAGTAAACAAATCAGCATTCTCTTCAGGGCAATTTACACCTATTGGTCTCCAGAAATTTATACTATTGAGGAAATTTGGGAATTTTACTATGCCAAGTCAGAAAACACTGCAAGTTATTTATGAGACCAGCAAAGAAACAGTAACCACATGAAAGAGTATATAATATTTTACTCAGTTATATAGGAATACAGAATATAAAAAGTAACAGAGAAAAAGAGCAAGATGCAGAAAATAAGTATTGTGGGAACCCACATTCTCTTTTCAGATAATTTTTACCAATATGAATTCTGAGAAGCATCCATCCTTCATTGTCTGTCAAGATAGACTACATATGGCTCTGGAGAAATGTTATCACATTGTGTAGTTCTCTTATTCACAGAATATCTGTGACATGCATAGAATGAGAACCTAAAGGTTTGTTCTTAAGTTACTACATCCCCCTCCCTGCCACCCCCCATAACAGCATGAATAAAGCACGTTGAGGAAGAGGTTCAAGACAAGTGCACATTTGTTGGAAAAAAAAAAAAAAGGAAAAAAAAAAGATGTGTTATTTCATAGAATCATTTAGGCTGAACAAGACCTTCAAGTGTGTACCTACAGACTGAGGAATGAGGCTGAAAAGCAGTGTCATGTGAAGGGACCTGGGGGTCCTGGTCAATGGCAAGTTGAACATGAGCCAGCAGTGCCCAGCCAGGAGGGCCAAGAATGTCCTGGGGGCATCAGGCACAGCATCACCAGCCAGGCAAGGGAGGGGATTGTCCTGCTCTGTTCTGCACTGGGCAGCCTCACCTTGAGTGCTGGGGGCAGTTTTGGGTGCCATAATAAAAGACAGAAAACTACCAGAGAGTGGCCAAAGGAGGTCAACAAAGGTGGTGAAGGGCCTTGAGGAGAAGGTCTGTGGGGAGCGTCTAAGGTCACTTGGTCTGTTCAGCCTGGAGAAGAGGGGAGACCTCATTGCAGTTACAACTTCCTTGTGAGGAGAGGAGGAGGGGCAGACACTGATCTCTTCTCTGGGATCAGCCAAGACAGGACCCGAGGGAATGGCTGAAGCTGTGTCAGGGGAGGTTTAGGTTGGATATTAGAAAAAAGTTCTTCAGCCAGAGAGTGGTTGGGGCACTGGAACAGGATCCCCAGGGAAGTGGTCACAGCACCAGCCTGACAGAATTAAAGGAAAGTTTGGAGAATGTTCTTGGGCACAAGGTGTGACTCTTGTGGATGGTGCTGTGCAGGGAGTCAAACTTGATGATCCTTGTGACTGCCTTCCAACTTATTCTGTGATTCTATGATTCCAACCTTTGACCAGTCACCACTTTGTCAACTAGACCATAGACTCAGTGCCATGACTAGCTGTTTCTTGAACCCCTCCAGGGATGGTGGCCCCAATACATCCTTGTGCAGGCTGTTTCAATGCTTGACAGCCTTTTCTGTGAGAAAATCCTTCCTGATGTCCAGCCTGAATGTTCCCTGGCACTGCTTGAGGATTTCTCCTCTTGTTGCTAATTGCCTGGGAGAAGAGAGAAATATTTGGAAAATGCTGCAATATGGACAGCACAGAATAGCATATGTGAGATGAGCATGAAGTGTAGGCAGGACCATCCCCACGAAGGGAAGTGCTGGCCTCCCCAGAAGTGGTCCTTGGGCTCCCTCTTTTCCTTGCTGTGCTCCTCTACTGCTGCGAGCAGTACCGGTCTTTCATGCATGGGATTTGCTCTCATGCCTGTCATCCAGGGCCTTTGCTGGATCACCCATCCCATGGAAGAGCCCAGCACAGACACCATAAAAAAGGTAAAAGAGGAAAAGACCCAGAAGAGAAAGGACTACAGAAAGGAGAGGAAATCACTGTTTTAATCTACACCACATGTACAACATGGCTGAGCTACAAGCTCTAGGGAGTCATAACTCTGAATGTCCTGACTTATGTGTGTTTAAAATCTGAACTGTTGCATTACAACATGGGGTGGGTTTTTACGCATTTAATTTAATTTTTTTCTTTGGGGAAAAAGAAAGTATGCTTTACTGTCCAGTCAAAGAAACACCGTGACAGTCAAATAAATATCATCCTCACATTTATTTGCATGATTAAGCCATCAGACAGTCAAGTAATTGGAATGGAGTGCATTTATTTGAATAAGCTCCAAGGTATTTTTGGGCACATAAATAAAATAGGGATGGCAAGTCATAGCCCTTAATTTTTCCATTGTTAAAACAATGCAACTTTAAAATAACTCCTCTGAAAAAAAAGGTAAAATCAATGTAAAAAACAAATTAACATACATCTGAAAACTGCTCTGCTTTTCCCATCCTCCCCCTACACAAAGAGGTTTTTAATTAGGAGGACTTTAATTAGTTATGAAGGGCAACATGCAACTATGTGTCTAGACAAGGTACAGTGCCGGATACTAAACACCAGATAGTAGAGTGCCCATACATTCTTCTGTAAAAATCAGGAAGCTCTTCTCATAACTCCAAGACATTCTCTTCTTCAAAAGCACCTAACATCTGCATTGTGTGTCATGGTTTCCACATCCACAGAAGACCAAGAGGATAGCATTGGTAGAGCAGAACACTCAGAGTGAAATACTTGAAACCCACAGTACTCACATTTAAAGGATTTTTTTTCTTGCTTTTGTCTTGACTGTTGTTTCAGAGACTTCTAGACTAACTCTAGATTGGCCCCACAGACTAAAAGTCCTATTGTGGCTGGAGTCCACTAGATGAGCTCTGGGAGTCCACACTCCAATTTAGTTTCACCCAAAGGCATCTAGCACGTGTGCCAAAACCATCCCACAAGAGAAGCAAAGAACAGTCAGGGACAATTGGGAGTGTTGTTTTCAAGTGCAATCCTTATTTGCACTGAAATACCGACATTGGCACATGCTGTGAAGGAGAGGAAAGATAACTTAAGCTCATAAACTATGCCTTCTGTATTCTTAAAGTAAAAGAATATGCCCTGGAAAAGCACACAGTTCTCACTGCTTCCATGGCAAGGACAGATTAATGCACTGAGAAAGCTTCAAGAAAAAATTTTGGAAAATTTTGGAAATGAACCCGAAGAAGTGCATATGAATTCAGACATTACTTATAGTCCTTTATGACTCAGACCCTGGTATGAAGCTTTGTCATGTGCTTGGAGACGACCAAAAACATTTTAGTATCCAGAAGCATCCAAATACCAAATGAGTCCTATTTTTACCACCCAAAACAATAGTTTCATTCAACAATGGTGAGAAACATGAACTGAGTTTTGTTTTAAATCAACAGTGAAGGCTGTTCAGTACAATATTACAAATCACAAAATTGGAAGAAGTGTGAAATGACCCAAAGTGATAATTATAAAGCAAAGTAACAGTTTTTAAAAGTTATAGCAAGCTAAGGAAAATGTTCTTTAAGTTTCTTGTGCGGTCCTAAGCCTTATTTTCCTTGTGGGTAGGGTCATGATCAAGACCATGAAAACAGCAAAAGTTATACTTTCCAGACCTGGTGAAACCTGTTGATTTACATTGGAAGCACTAACAACTCCAGGAAACTCCTGTAGGAGCTGGGTATTCTGGTTTGTATCCTGCAATACCCCAGTATGATATCATATCTTTTAGCAGGTGAACTGCATCCCACCAGCACCTCAGTGGACATGTCCACATTATGCTTAGCTCCTTGACAATCTCCCAGGTAGAGGTCACCTGTCTACCTTACTCTCCAGTTTTCCTTTGAAGGAAATTAGCTAGCTCTGTTCACATCAAAGCAGGAGGGCAGCTCTGTGGATAGCTCACTAGCAACTCTTCCCAAAAGACAGCACGGACCAGCCTACACTCTGTGGGTCCTGCTCAGTGTAGTCCTCCAACACCATTGCAAATAAACCCACATTCCTTTCTGTCGTACCCCTCAGCCTGCAGCATATACCTTAAGATTCATATAATGAAATCTCCACTCTAGAAGACTGAAATACAACCCACATGTTACACTTTGATCAGAAAAACACATAAAAAATAGCAGCTTGTAAGGCCACCCTGTGAAGCTCAGAAAACTCATGCACTATGAACATGACCAGTCAGTTTCAGAGGACAGTAGCCCTGTAAAACATGGATGCTACCATCCTGCACCAGATGGTCTGTGGGCCAGGCATCACAGACTTCAGCAGACACATTTTGCACGAATGTACTGGGTGAATTTTAGTTTCTTTACAGGAAACTCCTGGATAGAAGTTAAGTGAGGAGAGCTTGATAGACTACGCCCTTCTTGGATCTGCGATGTCAGTGGAGAGAAGTGAAAAGTGTTTGGTGGTAATATCCCCAAGTGCACCAGTGAAAAGAACAGACAGCGGAGTCACTTCCAGAAATGGTAGCACAGCTTCCCAGAGAAGCAAGAGAGATAATTGTCAATGGACCGTTTCTGTAGCCCCTTGACCTGGAAGACTATAAAGAGGAACTCCTATATAGGTCTCCTATGGAGAGGGGATGTGTCGAAGTCTAGAAAGCCAAGCATGGCAGGACAGTGATTCCAGTGCCAGGTGGCTATAAATTTTCACCTGTGGTACCAGGGTGCCAGCCTGGAAGCCTGTGAGTACAGAGTGAGAAGTACTGCATTCCCATGGCCCTCAGGAAGCTTGCACCCATCATGTTTAACTGGTGCCTTTTGTGTGATCTCTTACATATTTCAACTTTGACAGAATAAATGGTCTAGTAAAGAGATTAAATTAAATGTCTATGTCTGTATTTCCACTAAGGACTAATCTAGATTAAACCCATTATAATTAAGAATAAAATTTTAATCCTATATGAATGGAACTTCAGCCTGAGTAAGGATGTCCTCCAAACTACACTGCCATGCACTTTTACAGATTAAAAGTGAAAGATGCTGTGAAAATAAGAGTGTTTTTTGGCAAGAAAAGAAATTGAACTTGTTGAAAATATCTAAAGCAAAACATTTTATCCTAGTAACAAACCTTAATTACTCTATTACATTACCAGAAGGGATTTCATTAATCTCTCTGAAACAAATCGTATCAGTCATCCAAAAAAAATTTTTATGATCAATCTAAGATGGAAGTGAACCAAGCCATAACTTCTCAGGATTCCTTGTAATGACTCACAGAATATGAGCTGCTAGTAACACGTGAGCTGTGAGCTTGACATACAGGCTGCTACTTTGAAAGCATCTCAAATTCAGTAGACATTGATTCAAGTGCACTTTTAAAAAGCCGTTTGCAGCTTCCTGGTGAAGAAGCAAAAAATCAGTTGCCAAGATGAAAAGTCAAGGGAGGGTCAAATGCAAAAAACACAAGAAAAACTTTTGTTACAAAATCTTTAAAACTCAGTACTCTTGTTCACTACAAAATTAAGGCTTGATATAGCCAGTATATGTACATTTGTTTAACTTTACCAGCAAGAACTTGCAATCAGTTAAGCAGATTCCCTGTGGCAAGCTGTGAGTGAGCTTTGCTCAGTGGGGCACTGACTTGAGTCTCTCTCCTTTAGTATCAATTTTCATGAAGTGTGTAAGACCTTAATAGTTTTGGGACCTTTAATCCTCAGTCAAATTTGGTTAAAATTGGCTGCCAGTTCAGAAATTATTAGAGGACTGTTAGACAAGCACAAGAATGGATAGAGGAACTAAAGAGCATTAGAATCAAGTAATTTCTTTCCTTACAGAGATTGAAATAAAAGGGGCACATTGAAAGTAGGCTGTGAATCAAGGAAAAAGTTCATACTGATGTTCCTCTGTGTTTATCAAGTCTTCCAAAGATGATGGTAGAAATGTCATCCTCTGAAACCTTTCAAACTTCATTTGTCAAAATTTTTGTAAATAAATAATAAATTACCCTGTAGAAAAAGCTTTTTAACAATGAATAATTAAGTATTTTCAGTAGAATTGATAAACTATATACAAAAATGGTTCTTTGTCATACCTTTCTTCATGTGAGCAAATATATATTCATATGTAACATACAGAAATTTATAAAAGTATGAAACTGTTTTTAAATTTAAATCTTCACTAAGTCTTCTTATGATATAAAAAATATCACTAAATCAGAAAGGAAACCCATAAGGCATTAAAAATGACACTATGTATGCTAGTCCAAAAATCTGTCCCAGCTGGGCTATATACTAAACCATCATTTCAGACGAGTACAATGAAAATAATTGGATTTATTTGGTACTCGTGTCTGAATGACTCATCCTCAAATTCAGCCTGGGTGTCTGCTCTATGCCCTTTGTCATCAATCATCCTAAGGAAAAACAAACTTAACTATCTCCTCAAAGCATATGGATAACTTTATTGAAAAAAATGCATCCTGGCAGTTAGTAACAATCTCTTAACTAGTACAGCTATTTTCCTGTGTTTGCTGTATGTACATTTACAAACTAAACCTCAGGCAGTTCACTTAGTCTCTCTGTCAGTATTTAACAAACTATTTTCCTCATGAAAAACCCAGTTCAAATTAGTTTCTCCTTGGCATCCATATTGTTAAACACAAACTTTGCAGAAATACCTCACCTAAGAATAAGAGTTGTATTTTATTTCACAGACCTAACTTCAGCAGTCTTCAACTGATCTGAGCCCCACAGCACTCACGGACATATGGTGATGAGATTTGGTAATGTAAATGCAACATTCATTATAGGGTCACTGGCTGGAAGGTGGTGTTAAGATTCTGGGATCAAAAAAAGCTAAAGTATGATCATGTCGTTTATTGCAAAAAGACTCAGAAACATGCACTGGTATGCACACCCACAGAGCCATACATACTGCTTACGTTCAGCAAATATTGCCTCTCTTTAAAAAGAAAGGCAAAAAAAAAGCTCTTGAATGTCATATTCACACACCAGTTCTGATTTTCACAATTTTATTTTTATATTGAGCTTTTTATTGACATCAAGAGCAAAAAGAGAAAGCAGGCAATAATACAGCAGAATAAAGGAAATGCCAGCCGACAGCTGACTGGTAAACAAGTAAGAACATCTGCACTTTCAGCAAATTGCTAAATTGCAGTGCAAGGTTGTGGGGTTTCTATATGCTCACCTTAGTAGTAGCTACATGTAGGACAGGTACTACTGACTTCCTTAAATTAATGGAGTAGCTAAAAGATCAAATTTAAAAGTCTAAAATTGCTCTTAAATTCTTATCTGAAGTTAGTAGATAAAAAAGTTTGTCTTTTGAAACGTGAACATCCTATGAAGGTCCTACAGAAAATCAATGGGCACCACACATTTTCAGCATCTTTAAAAAGAATTGGAAATTTACATATAAGCCACACACAGATCCACAAGGCAAAAGTCTAATCCTGGTCAAGTCAGTTGTAACCTCCAGCCTTCAAACTTCCCATTGATGGGAACATGGTCAAGCTTTCACCAGCAGGTTAAAAGAGGCTTCATGAGTGATTGGAGCCATATCTTTCTGTCAAGCTTTAAAATCAAACCAACTTTTTGGAACTCAGAGCTTGCTCGGAATTCCAAAAAGTTGGTTTGATTTTAAAACTTGACAGAAAGCTGTGTGCAAACACAGAAACTGTCACTGAGAAGGTGACAGAAAGGCTCCACCCCAGTACAGGCACACTTTTCCCAGGTCTGCCTGCATGGGCCAGGCACCAGGGCCTTTTACATGCTTTTGTACAGACAGTAAGTGATTTCCTTCTCTCCTGACAGCCCCTCATAAGAGCTATCAACTGATCAATGGATGACAGAAGGAATCCTGCTCGTGAACTGTGCCAGGCTTGTGACAACAATGTTTAACTACCCACTTAAAGAAAAGGTTAGGGAATATGGGGACTTGGTTACAGTACATGTTAATGAATCTTCCCATCCATACTGCCTACAGGTCCACTAAAAATATTTATTTTTTCAGTGCAGATGATGAAAATTCACCAAAGTCTGCAATTTTGCTATGTACATTTGGCATGCTGCATTATGGGACTTGCAGTCTAAGACCACAGAGAACTGCTTGGTTTTGCAACTCTTCCTTTAGGAAAAACTCACAGCAGCATCACAGATTTTCCTCTTTCCAATTACAGTCCTGCATGGATGCACTGACACGAGGAACATTCAATAATCAAGACCTGCAGTACCAAGCCACAGGTATGTGATAAGGATGATAGCAGAAAAAAAAGTATTAAAAGCTGCCATTTCAGCCACATATTCCACATCTTTAGTAATGATTAAAACAATTTTTACATGCATTCTCTGCACGTCAGTGAATTAGATTACTCAGCCTACTAATTATTTGGTTACCATTCTGTAACATGAATAATTCTAAAACTAAGGTCCTAAGAACTTCCTCCAGTTTAAAGGCAAAATTCTGATTGGCATGCAGGAAGATTTGACAGACTAGTCAATGGGGGCAGCTAATCAGTCACTTGACTTTTTGTCCTACTGAAAAAATTCCCAAAGCTACAGCTCAAGTTGGTTTAACAGTAATACACCTGCAGTGAAATTTTTCTCCTCCTTGCTCAATGATATTATCAGAAAAGGGATGTCTAAAAATCTCTCTCTTTTTGAGAGGAGTTACACTTATGGTGTCAAACTCAGAATGCTGTGACAGGGTTTCAGAGATGGCCACTACTTCCCAAGCTTAGGTCCTGAGGTTTCATTGAAATTCAGTCATTTGGTGTCCTTTTGTTGCTAAGACCCACCATGGTGATTGTGCCAACAACCTTATTAATCACCAAGGTGATTAGAACATTTAAAACTCAGAAGGAATGGATGAAACCTGATCTGACTGCTCTTCCATACTTCCATAGTAAGTTGTATCTACATTGTACTTGAAGCACACAAGAGAAGTTTTGCAATTTGCCCTAAGTTCAAAGTCACATTCCCACAATCACAGATGAGAGGGCAGGTTCAGATTTGGCTTTGGAGAAGATTAGCATATACCAAGATATATACTGACCTGAAAAGAAGAAATACGGCATCTCTGAACATATGTGCCAAGTTAGGACAAGGAGCTTTACAATTAGAGGACAAATAAATCTGAAAGATGCTTTTTTTCTACTAGTATGCTTCAGGATGGTTCTGTAAGATATCTGCCTTGTGCTAAACACCTGGAATTCTCTAGAAGACAAGATTCTTATATCCCTGATGCTCCTATAATCTAGATCTATTGTATTAACTCTGAGCTCTGAAAGGCTTTCTGCAATACTGGCAAGTGCTTCCTATACAAAATATTTCTGTTGCTCTACAAGGAGAACTGTGAATTTCTAAATCAACATTTTGGATTGTTATAATTGATCTGTATTTGTCACACTGCATTTCTATTTATTATGTTTGCTTTCAGTGGCAAAATCAAATTTAAGGAACTTTAAAGGAAAAGTTGATCAATCAAATGATGAAAAAAGTATGGCCACAGAATTACACTTCTAGCATGATCAGGGCCAAAACGTATTTCCTGTATTAATTTCATTTTGCACTCCCTTCTCTCAACTTAAGAGACAATTCCTTTGTTTTACATGAGATACATCAGGATCATTTTAATCCTTAACTAACATATCCTGAAGTTAGCTATTCTTTGATACAAAGAGCTGCAGGAACAGGACTTTCCTTTGTATAATGTTCTTTGTCAATGAAAACTGTTACACTTGAGCCCATGGACTTAAATGTGCATTAATCTGTCTTGTTCACACTTGTTCAGTGACTAGTTCTATTACAATTAATGAGGCAGATAATATCTTGATCCAGATTTTACAACTCTTTTAATTTCAGCATAGCTAATATAAATAGGATGACATATGAGCTATGAGCAATGAAACCAAAACACAAATACACTGAATTGCATTCTAAACTACTCTGATGATTAAAACCTGGAAAAGAGAATTTTTAGTGAACTGAGAAGACTTGTTGCTTATTAGGCAGCCTGTGGAACCATCCCTTCTTTTCAAGCTTGCATGAAACTGCCTAACCAGTTCTTTTGTAAGCTTTAGAAGTATACTGATTTATGGAGGGACAGAATAGCTAGTAGCACACATGCAAATATGAAGACACCTTGTAAGGCATCCTATTGGTGTTTTCTAGTCTGTCAGCTAAGGTGTATTGTACACTCTGGAACCACTGTCTGCAAAGTGTTCTGCTTTGGGCGGTTTCACGTGAGTTTCTGTTCTCAAGCAGGCAGCCAGTCTACTGGCTTTTCTATGAAAATCAGACATTGCTCCCATTTATGTCAACATTTAAGTCAATCAGCTCAAACATTTCCATTAAGGG
Organism: Onychostruthus taczanowskii; assembly: GCF_017590055.1. Classification (NCBI taxonomy): domain Eukaryota; kingdom Metazoa; phylum Chordata; class Aves; order Passeriformes; family Passeridae; genus Onychostruthus; species Onychostruthus taczanowskii. The sequence goes on along the minus strand of NW_024501459.1, from coordinate 24,748,429 downwards.
ATATCATTAAATATTTTACCTATATAAACAGTCCAATGTTTCAAAATCTATACCCTTTTGTCCTTAGGTAGGACAAAGCAACACGTAGTTGAAAAGACATTTTAATTTGCAGAACAGCAATAGCTAGAGCCAGACAGTTTTTGTCCAAACTCAAGAGTTTACAGCTATTGAGTGCATTGTTATTTTATTTGTAGTAACAGCTGGGATTTCTACACACATTTTGCCAATCGGAGGACAAGCATTTTCTTCTGAGTAACTAATCATGCCTCAAGGGCCTGTGTTAGCAACACAGACATCCTTTTAAGGGAATAGAAAACCACCTTTGCTATAGCTTTGACCTAAACCCAAAAGAGCAAGGCCCTTGGGGTCATGATTTCAAGCAGCACTGCCCATACCTTTCCTCTCAGTCATGAATTAGATCATTACTTCACCACTATGGGAAAAGAAATATGAACAAGTTCACTTCTACTTTTATATTTCTTGTGAGTTCAGCAGTTCCTAAAGTCTGATACATAGAAAGGTCTTGTTGCAGACTGATTATAGGCTGGTTGCCAGAAAGATCAAGTAAGGTATTTTAAACTTCATCGACCATATGGATGTGCCTTGTCTTTTTAGAGGATGTATTTTTCCATGAGGATTTTCAACATTTTAAAGTTCTACTATTTAGATTTTTTAATAATTTCAGATAAATTTAGGATGACTGAGACTCAGCACAGAAGTCCACAAAACTGACAGTAATTTTCCAAGAGTGCTAGGTTCTTGGATGTTAAATTCCTTTACCTTGTGTGGCTATATATTCAAAGAATGGGTATGGTTGGAAGGGAACCTAGTGGGTCATGTGGTACAACCTCCCACCTCAAGCAGGGTCATCTAAGAGCACATGGCACAGGATTATGTCCAGATGGTTCTTGAGGGAAACTCCACAATCTCTCTGTTGGCGAGAGGACAAATCTGTTTCAGTATGTGGTCACCTGCACAGTAAAGTTCTTCCTCATGTTCAGGTAGAACTTCCTGTGCATCAGTTTCTGCCCACTGCCTCTTGTCCTATTGCTTGACTCCACTGGGAAGAGCCTGGATCTACCCTTGGATATCCTCCCTTCAGATACTTGTAGACATTTATGATGTCCCCTCTCAGTCACCTCTTCTCAAGGCTGAATAGGCCCCTGTATTTAAGACTTTCCTCATAAGAGCTCCAGATTCTTAATCTTTGTAGCCCTCTTCTGGACCAGCTCCAGGACCTCCATGTCTCTCCTCTAATGAGGAACCCAGAACTGGACACAATATTCAAGATGCAGCCTCACTAGTGCTGAGTAGAGGAGCACATTGTCAACTGTAGATACATTAGATACCAATTAACAATAAGAATTGAAAGTTTGTTGCACTTGATTAGCTGCAATCAAATATTTCTTGAACAGGAAAAGCTGATTTTGTCTTTGCTACTCAGGGTTGAACATCAACAGTTCCTCCTGCCTCTTAACGTAAACGCTTTTTGAAATCCTATCTTCAAGTCCTCCCTATCTACTTGTCTTTGTTTTCTGTTAGGTAAGAGACTCTTGTATTGCTCTACATTTTTGTCACTAGTTACCTGCCCGATGATCTAAGGGCAGCTCTACTTGGCTGCAGGAAAGCCTGCGGAAAATCAAGTCTCTCATTCTCTGGCAGATGAACAAGTAAGTGCAGGGGTTGTCTTCAGTCCCTGGAATTACTGCAGAAGATTTTCCCTTCTGGTATCTCTACCCCACTTTTAAACTGATTCGACCTGCAGGTTACAAAGGGATGAACAGGGGTCCCTGTGGCATGACAGCAGAAGCCTTGCTTCTTTAGTGAGCCAGCTTAAAAACTGACTCACACGTGATCTCAGAAATTACTACATATGATATAAAGGCTGTTGCATGCAAGAGCAGCTGTCCATATGAGCATTTGCACTAAAGATTTACCAGATCATGCTCATAGGAGGCAAAAATTTTAACAATCCTATCTTAGTATCTTACTATTTCTACTATTTTAAATTCTCTAAAGCCAGCAAAGCCCACCTCAAAAGGTTCCACTATGGACTGCCAGTTTAAAGCTCCAGCAAGAAACAATCCTCTTTCAAGTCTCTCCTACACATACCTGAGGGAAAATGTGATGAATTAAACAAGACACATCCCTTGTACAGCGCAACTGAAATTGGAAAACTGGAAATTTCTCAAAAAATAGAAAAATGTCTTGAAAACATTCAAATTTTAGGTAGAAAAATGGAAATTTAAAATACTGTAATTAAGCATACAGCATAATTAAAAGCAGCCCTCAAAACAAAGCCCCAAATCCTCTAGAGAAAAATATATATTAAGTGCATGATGACATTCGCCAAATGTATTTCTCCAAAATGTGTGACCTGAGAAAAATGTCAGGAAAAAACTGGAGTTTTTACTATTTCACAGCAACTTCAGAGCACACAAACAGCACAGGACCAGTGACACAGTCTGTAAGTTCTTTAGCAATGACATTGTTAATAGTATATTCAGAGGAGGTGCAGCATATCCAACTCCATTTCAGTCCCTGAGAAGTCTCCCTGTAACTTCCAAGAGAGCTGGACATTGTTTCATATGAATTATATTTCTCTTGCAGACTGATTTGCATTTTATTGCCCAAGTTAAATAATATCAAATCTCCTAAGAGGCACAATATTTCCTAGAACCTATGTCCTGCCCTGCATTCATTCCCCAAAAGCAATCCTGAGTAGAGGGATACAACTGTAATAAACTAGATTTTGACAAATTTTGCTCACCAATTAAATCTATTAAAGTTAAACAAGTGTGTTTGATCAGAACCGAAGCTTGGAAACATTGCTGGGAATCTATCTCCTAAAAGGTCTAGTAAAGGAACACCAACACAGTTTTGTAATAACTGCTAATTTATTGCACATCACAGGCTTTTCTTGGAGGAACACAGAGGACAAAAATTTTCAAGTCAGTTATAATTTTACTCAAATGTCAGCAAGCCTTAGGGATAGTCTAAGTCACGATGAGCAATACGTGATGCAACACACGCATGGATGGCACAGGAGCGGCCATCCATGTGCAGTCTCTCCCATTCCACCTATTGCTGCATTTGGCATCAGGACAAAACAGGGTGTTGGCAAAGGCAGAAGTTCAACAGGAAACCATGGCCTCTCTAGAGTACAGAACAAGCAGCCCCTAGAAACAAGTGCATAGGCACTGGTCATCCACAGCAGCAAATATATGGTATAGAGCACACCTGCATTCAGCAGATGCAAAACTTCTTCCTGTGCATGAACACAAAATCCTTCCAAATCCTTCCACTCATTGTCCTGTTTCGTTCAGGGAGCTCATCCTTCTCTTAGCAAACAAAACATAAACCTAGAGCTCTATTTACATACTACCACAAAGAAGTTTACCCTTAAGATTAATACCCCAATGAATCCCCCCCACCCCAGTGTAATTACAAGAAGAAAACATCATTTGCTCTCCTACACAACTACACATGCATAAAGCATATTCTCCAACATGGGGACTGCTAGGACAATTACACTTTGCTGAAAGCATATGCTGTTGCTTTTAGATGGAGATGTGCTCATATCATTTGAAGAGTAATGTAAAAAAATATTATTGCTGTAGTTGTGCTGTGCTTCCTGACCAAATTTGCTTAAGCTGTGACGCATCACTGACAAGATTTTCCTCCACTCCTCTAGGGATATATATTCAATATCTTGGGAACACACTGCCATAAGCAATGGTTCTTTTCAATATCCATATACAAGAATACATCCCACAGTTTCACTATCTGGATTTGTTCCCAGAATAGTTTCAGGAAATTTCTAGGCCATTCTATACAAGTAAGCTTTTCTAAAATACTCTCTGGGAATAAACTTCTAGAAGCAGATGGATCACAAACACTGGAGCCCAGCAGGAAACAGATTATTAGCAAAGTCAGCAATTGCACACTTGCTCCTCCTTAAGACTTTTTATTTAAAACTGATGATTTGTTGGTAAAAAAATAACATCATCCATTTTGGTCCATTTCTGAGCAATGTCTTAGTCATATCTGTGGCATCCAACTATACTTGTCCAACACCTTCAATTCTTACCTTCATGATGTTTCCAGAGTTTGTGCTACTGATAGAATGCTCTGCCTTATTTGATTATATAAAGAATTAAATTTCACATCACCTTCCTGTCCATGTGAGAACACCAAAATGATTCTTGAATAAAAATGTGCCTTTTTTTTCTGGAAAAAGAAACTGCCTTCAAAGATTCAATGAGTGGGCTATTGGAGAAAATTAAGTGGCAAACCAGAGAAGTCAGTGATGTATCAAAAGACTTATTAATTCCAGTTCCCTTGGGAACTGTACCATGTTTTGCTTGACATTACAAAAGATTGATAGGTGTGAATTAGATTTTACTGGAGGTGAATACCAAGTATATTAAAAAGCACTACCATTTCAACTAGATTTCCCATGTCCTGCCCACTGAATCAAGTTTTTTTTCCATTTCACATATAACATTTATCAAAACTTTTCAACACTGAAAAAAAAGATGAAAAATATTAACAGGAAACTGGAGTGGCCAATATTTGGAGAATAGATCCTTCATTCTTAAATATTTCTAAAAGACTGTGATAAGAAGTGATTTTTAAAAGTATTTCATACATTAAAATAGAATATTTATTTATTTTATTTGACTTAAACTTACTCTATAACTACAGTAAATTCATATTCACATCTGATGTAACTATGGATCAAAATTTACATGGAAATATTTGCTCGAACATAATTACACTTGCAAGCATTCTCTCCTACTAATAGTCAAACTTTAATCTCAGTCTATTCTGACACAAACCACTGATGTACAGCTAAACAACTTGGCAGGCAGGAAAAGCAATATTTCAACAATTCTTCAAGTTATTGTTGTCTCAGCACAAAAAAGCCCATACTTACTTAATGAAAAATATTACCAATCTCTAGGGTGTATAAAACAAATTGGTTTTAATGCAGCAGTTTTGGCTCATATTAAAAGCATGTGGAGATTAATTTCTTTCTTTTTGAAGGTAAAATCAGTTAACTCTGCCAACACTTACAGAAAAAGTTCTAATGTTCTTATGCAGTCCATAAAAACCCCCAGGCCACAAAGTTCTCTTTTGGTGACAATGTAGGTATCATGTGAAACACTAAACACCTAATAATTAAAACTTACTTCCAAACTAGATTCTTTTTTGGAAACTTTAAGGTATAAGCAAGAAATTTAATTTCTACATTCAGTCCAAATTAGTCCTTTACATAAATGGACACTATTTTTAGGATACAATTATCCATTTTGATCTGATATTAGAAGCAAAGTGTCAATAAATACACACATTTTTATACTGTTTTGTAAATGAATATTGAATAGAATACTGCCACCTTTTGGCTATGATCTGGCCTTAAAAATACAACTTCTTTGTAAAATTTCTAAAAATATTAGATATGTAATGATTGTTCTGAAGAAATCAGTCTGTCAACAGGTGAATGTTATGCTTATAATTAACATATTGTTGATGTAAGAATAAAATTTTTCATACTGAATTGCATAGTGTTACCCTATTATTTCAGGATAATGAGCAAGAACTTTCACAAGGGCTTTTGTCTTTAGCAGAAAAAACGCATCCATAGCTTTGACAGCAAGCTAATAGAATTACTACTTTACAATCACAGCAATTCTACTGCTTAGAGTTAAATAATACTCCAGTGCAATTCATGCATTCAACTTCACAAATACTGAATCACAGACAGATTCTCAGAAAATTCTTGAATTGAGTCTAATCATAAGCATTTAAAAATGCTTATATGGTAAAAGGTTAAAGGCATGTAAGTATTTCAGTAACCTCTGAAAGGAGGACTCTAAAGTATCTTACCATGAACAAATGATGCTACTAGAACAGGCAGTGAAGAAGAATTGGGATTTGGCGTTAATCCCTAGCAAGTGTTCCAAGTCATTGCAGAGAGATTCTCCTGACTGTGGGCTAATCAGGTCTCAATTTAATTCATTTATGCCAAATAAATTAAATAAGAGGATTTGATCCATCTTTAGGGAAGAGTTTGCTCATTAAAAAAATCAGGAAAAATAAGTACTCCCTTTTTTGTTTCAGTATTTGTTTTATCTATTGGGGTGTCTGGTTATCAAGGTACACAGAAGGACTACCACTTCTCTATGGACTACTTTAAATCAGATCCTAGAAGTCTACAACATATTTACTATAAATTCAGCTATCTCAACTCTCCAGTTTTGCACTGTCAGACAAAATAATGAGTAACTTGATGAAAAATACAAAATCCCCACTAGACTGCTCTAATTAAAAGGAGAAAGGTTCTTACCCACCTCCCTGTAAAATGCCAATGCCATAGTGAAATGGAATACAATTTTCATTTATAAGCATTTTCATACCATTATGCTTTAAAGAACATGTTAAAAAGCAATAACCACAAATCATTTTGCTACTTTACAGGCAGCGTTCTTGTATCTTTTTTCCTACTACTGTAAATACTTTGTATGTCAAAACTTTGTTAAATCCTATCAGAGTTAAGTAGAAGGAATTCACTAGACTGGAAGCTTAATTTCTATCAACAAGTATAAACACTTGAAACTATCCTAACAACATTTTGGAATTTCAAAATAGCATTCACATCTAGAGAAGAATAAGCAACAAGATTCCTATACATTTAGCCACTAATGCAGTAGTTTCCCCTTTTAAACCAATCCTATTTAAAATACATTTTTCCATGTATCGGCTATTGGCATAGGGAGGTTTTACACAGAGACCAAAACTGTGCAGGCTCAGTTGAAACTTTTTATACAGCAAATTTGTTCTTCAGAATTAAGTAAGTGCATAAACAATTTGCTTCAGACACTTTCTTCCCCATCTATCCTATTTCAAACTTTTTTTTACCAAGATAATATGAAGAAGACAACTAGGAATATTTACAAAATGCCTGGTTTTTGGAAACAAAACCTAAAGCAGCATTTAACTTTGACAAATAGCCCTCACTAACCTTTAAAAATTTGCCTGTAGGGATAAAATGACAAATGACTCTCACAATGGGACTTATTAGACTTTTAGACTATTGTGCTAACAGGGCCCTTCAGGAAATACTGTTTCAGATTATATCAGCACTTCCATTTTTCAGGGCCTAATAACTCAGTTTGAAAAAAATAACCAACCAAAAGAAGCAAAACAAAAACCACACATGCACCTTCCTTCAGGGACGAAACTTAGCACATGATGTCATGAATAAACCTGCCTTCAAAATTTAAAACACGTAAGTTTCACAACATCCTGTGCCTCAATGCAGCTCATGATGCTCATGATATTTCAGAAATAAGAATACTGAAAAAAGATTAGCATAGGCTACTGAAATGTTTTCAGTATTTTAGGAGGGGAAGAAAAATTTGACCTCTTTAAATGTCTTAAGGTGATTTAACATAGTGGTGAAAATGCTGTGCTGCTGCAGGCAGTATTAGCTGTTAAACTTATGCTCTGGTCCAAATCCTCTATCTGTTTCAGACCCCTTAAAAACCACTGAAGTCAACAGACAAATCCCACTGCCTTCAACAAGTTTGGATCAAACTCCTTAAGATTATATCATGCCATAGACAACCTGTCTATGGGATATACCAGACATTTAGAAATACCAGTCTTGTTAGGCAGGAGGGCGTAATTATTGAGATCTAAGACATCATAGTCTGTTGACTGAAAGCTGTAATACATATTATATACAACATTTGTATTAGAAGTTCTACAGTGAGACAAGAAAGTCAGCTTCCCCTTCACCTTCCTGGCTGAGGCTGCATTCAGAGCAGGGATTCTGAGCAACCTCACAGAGGCAATCACAGCATTATGGAGTAGCTATTGTTCTCAGATGGAAGAGAAGCCCACAACCACAGGGTGATCAATTAACAGAAATGCCTAAACCATTTCTTCTCCCACTGCATTCTCCTGAAGCAGCCATGTTTATTACATATCTGCTAAAAAACTTAAGTGGTGGACTCAGTAGAGGAATGTTAATAATAAGTGAGTATCTTTATTTCAGACACTCCTTTAGTAGTAACAATTGCATCTTCCCTTTTTAATCTACTCTTTCATTACAAAAATTTTCAAGGTGTTCTTAAGACTACATTCACTGAGAGATCAAACTGTCAAGACCATACAGTATGATTGATAAATACTGAGAATTTAGAAGAGTTGGAAAATGTAAGAAAGCCTGTCTCTCAAACATCTTAACGTGGAACTGGCAACAAATTTACAAAGGGTGCCTCAAAAAAAAATTAAAAACAAAATAAAATAAAATAAAATCCAAACCAAACTTTGCCTGTTCTTTGCTTTCTATATCTTACACCCTTCTGACAGGAACACCAGTACGTGTTCTACTTCGAAAGTATTGAGTTCACCTTACCTTTTGTAAGGCAGCAATCTTTTTACTATGGCACCTTATTGACTCTTTGAATATGTCCAGACTGGTCTGCAAGCTTTGCGGTGACTCTTGGACTCAACCTCCTAAATATCCACACCCATAACTAAACCTGGATTTCCTACCAAAAGAAAGTGCACTTATACCTCCTTCTTATATGGAAAAAAAAAAGATGACAAGGTACATAGCCAGTACAGAGCTCTTCATGAGCACAGAGAATTTATTTCCTTTTCTGCCCATGAGCTACTCACCTATCTTTAATACTTTAACTCCTGTCCTGTTATATGACTTGTTCTAGCAAATGTTTTAGTTGCTGTTTCTCTTACTCATTTTTATCCCTATTTGGATCTGCTGTGCCATCTCCCACACTGTACCCCACTAAAATTGTCCTTAGCTTATTTCTTTGTGTAATTTATTATCTCCATATGATTGTCTAGTAATATTCTTACACAACTTTATCTCATGTATCAATCATCCATTCTGTGTATTGTCCCACAATTATCACAATGAATGTAGGCTACTGCAGCTGTGGAAGAACAATGCCTTCAAAGACAGCTCTCAAACAAAAGGAGAGAAATGAACATCTTCACCACAACCCCCGCCCCCGTGAGAAATTGTGCTTTCCACTGTCTTAGACTCATTACCGACTGGAGGCCCCTACAACAATTAAGTACTCCAAGAGACCAGAGTGAGGTCAGATCTCTTCCTCTTTTCCTGGTCCTGCCACCAAGCTATTGTGCTAGCTCTCAGTAAGTCTTTATCATCTCCCTGCTTCAATTTTCCTCCTCAACAAATGCGCCTAAAATGTTATTCCTCCTGGAGAAGTTAATTTGAGATGAGTACAGGGAACACTGTAAGATTGGAATGTTTTTCTTGTGGTTAGCATGGTGACTCAGTCCACTTCCCATGGACAAAGCCCGAGAACAGGCAGGGTTTCTTTTTGTATTTTCAGGCATCTTTGGTGCATTGCTGTTGCAGGAAAAAAAAAAAATTAAGCAATAGCAAGCAGGTGATGAATGTGTCTATACCAGCGTGAATATCTGAAACTGAACTTTATACCCTCAGGAAGACTGCTAGTTTCCACTGGCAACCAGTACAACCTGGATATAAATTTTGATAACATTGTGACTGAACAGCAGCACATCCCAACTCCTCCAATTAATACAGAGACAGAACCCCCAATTAGGAGGCTGATCATGCATTGTGTTTATACACAGACTACTTGAGAAAATGGGAGACTAGGGGCCTCAAAGAAGGTTTAAAAAAAAAAAAAAAAAAAAAAAAAAGGCGGTTGGGAAAAAAAAAAAAAAAAAAAAAAAAAAAGACATGGCTTTGGAGAAAAAAAACAAAAAAAACCAAAAAACAAACAAAAAAAAGGCCTGGAAAGAAGGCAGTGAAAATCTCAGCTGGAGTAAAGATCTCAGGGGTCAGGGGGTATGTGTGGAAACAACTGCCAGGGGGTGCTCAGGGACCTTGGTCTGTAATGACTGAGACCAGCAGCCTCGAGCAGTGGCACACAAAGATCCAACATGGCTTTGGCTCCAGCATTCCTGGACCAGCCATGACCTCTCTGCTGGGAAGGGAGGCCAAGACTATGGCTTCCCTTCTCAGCTGGGAAATGCTGGGGGTGAGCACGTCCATGTGAGATAATCTAATAGAATGGAAACACTCATCTTGTTGGTTCTTGAATGAACCCAAGTAACCAGATCCACTCTGGCTGTTGGTTGCACTGCCTTGCCCATGAACATTACAGGGTAGTATTCTGTCATGTATCCTGTTGCACAGTCCCATCCTTTCTGAACAAATGCTGTCTGACACTAATGCACAAGGCTGTGGATGTATTAGACTATTGTGAATACAGCTTTTTTGTAGGATTTGCTATGGTGACTGTGACCATTATGACCTCATGAAGACAGGTACAGTAAGGTACAACCCTCACCCACCTGTGAAATATACTGCCTGTATTTATACAGCATGCTCAGCTGACATCTCCAGATTGCCCTGTAACCCATTTTATATAGTCCAGAGACTCCCACAGGAAGGCACTTAGCACTGCCTGCAAATATTCACCACCACCCCTTTCCAAGCTACTCATTTCTGTGAAACTACTACAGGCAGGCAGAAAATGGCCTGGCAGCCCTACAACAGAACTGGAGAATGGACATGGGGCTCTGACTCTGACACCCCATCCTCCATGCTCCCAGGGCCAGCTTAGCCTCCAATAAATTGAGAAGGCTGACAGCAGACAACAATTCTGAAATAACAAATTCTTCCTTCAGTAAATGCAGCTAAATATGCAGCTGCCAGGAAACATAAAGACTGCCTCTGGTTTTAATTGTAAGCTCTTCCTAAGTTACCTGAAATGAATGTCCAGTCCATATGCTCATATGCCCTGTCCACTTTCCTGAATAACAACCCTAAGTCTCTCTTCTCTTAAAATTCAGCCCTGCTACATGAGAATGCTACCCCATGCAGACGAAATTATGTATTTGGCAACCTAAGCCAGGGTGTAGGGCTGGTTTTTTTAAAAAATTGTACGTAGAAAAATAGTAAGTAGAAGAAATACAGCTCCCTTCCACCTTTTTCTGACTCTGAACTGTTTTCTGATGTGAAGTTTTTGGCCAGGTCCACCACCTGATTACAGAGCTATGGATTCTGAACCTAAAAAAGACAGAACATGTATGAAGCATTATACATCTCTCTTTCCCTGTTCCTCCTTGTTTCTCCCCCTAAGCTCTTTATACAGCTTACTTGAGCATTCATTTACTGTGGGATTGGTCTATCTATTTGTGTTCCAGTTAGCAGGGCTTCTAAGAAGGTTGTGTCATGCTTGTGCTAAGAGCTGTGGACTTCTGGGTTAGAGCTGACCAGATCCTAATGAACCTATAGGGCAAGCAGAGCATACAATGGTTGAACTTGGGTATTACTTTTGCTTAGGTACCTTAGAATCTTTTACTTAGGAGTCAAATTTAGGATTGTGAATGTTACACATTTGCAGCCCTTATTAGACCAATATAGTACACATGAAGTGTCATAATTACTGAAAGGAAGATGACCAAAAACACAGTAAGAAAATAAAAACAAATGCACTAGCAAATAAAGCAGTAATAAAAAGTTTACAATATAATAAAAGATGAAAACATAATGAAAATTAATTCCACAGAAACTGGTAAACTTCTGCAGGTCCTGCCTCACATACATGAATGTGACAAAAAATTATTTTACCCTCCCTTACTCAGAAAAAGCTCAGAGAATATCTTACATTTCAAGAAATGTACACTTGCTACATAAAGCTTAAGGTTTACAACCCTTTTACCAAAGTCCTCATGAAAAAAAATCCTCTCAATTTTCTATGAATTAAAAAGGTCCTAAAAAGATTTTAAAATATTGAAACTTGGAGTTAAATGTCTTAAGATAGTTTCAAGCTTCATTTCCTGAACACTGAAAATGGAAGCAAGTATTTAAATCCAAAGACAGACACTGTATCTGAAACAGAGGTCATGAAACTCATGCCTATAACCAGATTTATATCAACTTCAGATGGTTTACAAATTATAGTTTCGAAAAGTATATTGATATATATATATCACCTTCAACTCAGATTTTTCTGTACAATTATTCTATAACTGCTTAATATTTCATAATTGAACCTAAACTGATCCAACAGCCAAGGATAGAAAAAAAATATACAGTAAGCCCTGCTCACTGTTCACTGGCATGTAGTCCTTTTCAGATGTGAAGCTACCAGGATCCAAGGGAATGGCCTGAAGTTGTGTCAAGAGAGGTTTAGCCTGAATATTGGGGAAAGGTTCTTCACGTGGAGGCTGGTTGGGCACTGGAACAGGCTCCCCTGGGAAGTGGTCACAGCACCAGCCTGAACAGAGTTCAAGCAGCATTTGGACAATACTCTTGGGCACCTGGCGTGACTCTCAGGTATGGTCCTGTGCAGGGCCAGGTGTTGGACTTGATCCTTGAGGGTTCCCTCCAGCTCAGCTTTTTCTGTAATTCTGTGAAAATAATATTCACTTCAAGTTGTTGCACATTCATTATATTGAAGTTTTTTCATAATAGCCTATTATTTTTCCCAAATATCCCGGGGATACAACATTTAAAGATATTTCCCACTGGGAAATTTCACTTTTCCCCTTCCTTTTTATTTGCCTTTTCTTCTTTTTTATTTAACAAATCAAAAGAGGGAACAATTCCCAGTTACTTAATGCATGCCTTATTGTACTTCTTAATGTATAAAGCTATTTTGAAAAATAACTTTAGAGCATGCTTATTTTGAAAAGCCTCATTTTTTTCTCTGATCTCCAGCTCAAGTATACTTGAACTGCAATGGTTTTTCTTCAAATCTCTCTCCTGTGAACAACTTGGGATGGGAAAGCAAAACTGGTTTATTTCATGCTCTTCCATCATCACCAATAATAAAGATCTGAGATTAAATTATGCCCTTCCTTGTTGATTCCAATACTCTGGGATAAAAAGCTTTACTTACAATTTCCTTTGCCTTGTTTTGTATATTTAAAGTACACTATGTCATACTTACAGAGCCAAATGCATTTATTCCTTAGCAATCCAGTGAAGCTCACTGAGGTATTCTGTAATTCCCAGGCATAGTTCTGCCTTACAACAAGCATTTAAAGTCTCTCTTGAAAGCACAGAATTAGACAAGCTGGTAATACTTGAGATGCATATGTTATTTTCATGCAAAATTATACTTCCTTCTATCTTTTCTTGTTACCATGCTGAACATAATTGTACCATAGGGTGGAAAGGAAGGGACTATTCCTGTGTAAAAGGTTCCCCTCTCCATTCCTTTCATATTACTATATTCTCTAAAACAATCAAGGTAATAGACCAAGAGCAAGCCCATTTTATACAGTTTTTAACAATTATCATTTTAACCCTGTCATGTATCAGTATATTATACCTGATGTAACCTTTAAGAGGGTATTAGTCAGCAGAGACATCTGCATTTGTAGGAGATTCATCTCTTAAAACTTTTATTCCAACAGGCATCTTGGAAGTATAAGTCATGAGAAAGGGAATATTTTTCCTTACAAGCGGAATATGAACATAAATCCCCTTTCCCTATGAAATAACTATCTTTTCACTTTGTCTTGTTCTTCCCAATCCCCTTTGTGGAGGAAAAGGGAAAGCATTTTATTTACCTGTTTTAAAAAAACTTAAGTTCGTTGGAACCTTGACAGAGAATATATTAGAACTGATTGACTGACTTCACTGGATTCAAATTATCAGTGAACCCTGTAACACAATAGCTTTATAAATTGTTTGGGTGTTTTATAAGAGAAATAATTCAAAAAAGACAGAAAACATCACACTGAAAGTTGAGGATAGAGGCTAACACAGTCTAGAGCCCATTGGTAAAGTACTATCAGGTAAGCATTTCTGCCCTTGGCTTTTTAATATATTCACAGTTTCAGGTGAGGAAAACCTGCTTATCCTAGTTCCGCTAGAAAAATGCAGAGTGACTCCACTAAGTTAATTATAATTACATTACACAAGTTCTTCAATATTCTTAAACCAGAAAAAAAATGTATCAAATAATTATAAAGTTATAATGTGGTACAGAATCACAGAATGAATTAGGTTTGAAATGACCTCCAAGATCACTGAGTCCAACCTATGACTGAACACCATGGTGTCAACTAGACCATGGCACTGAGTGTCAAATCCAGTCTTTCCTTAAATATTTCCACCAGGGATCGCCCTTTCTGTGAAGAAATTCTTGATATTATAATTCAATTCTTCAGATATTACAATATTCAACCTAAACCTAAACCTTTCCAGGCACAACTTTAGACTCTGTCCTCTTGTCCTGTCCTTTGTTACCTGGGAGAAGAGCCCAAACCACACTTGGCTCCACCCTCCTTTCAGGGAGCTGTACAGAGTGATCAGATCCCTCCAGCTCTCTCGGCCTCTCCTCACAGCACTCGTATTCCAGGCCCTTCCTCCCCTCCATAGCCCTTCTCTGGCCCCACTCCAGCACCTCAGTGTCCTTCCTGAACTGAGGGCCCAGCACTGGATACGGCACCAAGGTGAGGCCTCACCAGTGCTGAGCACAGGAGGACAGTCCCTGCCCCGTCCTGCTGGCCACACTACTGCTGACACAGGCCAGCTGTCACTGGCCTCCTGGCCACAGGCTGCATCATGGTCAGCTGCTGTTGACCAGCACCCCCAGGTCCTTCTCCATTGGACCACATCCCACAACTTGCATTTTGGACTCTTGTGTTTCCTCATTTTTTTTTTCCAGATAATTTGAATAGCACATCAACATAATCATGGTTTTGATGATGATTCAGCTGAATTATGAGATACCATTTTTGTAAATTTGAATGCTATCCAGAAATAGTTACCAGCACTGAATTCCTCTAGATGATACATTCTTGATTTTAGAAATATTTCTGTTTTAAGCAGTGTAAAAATATTTATGGAATGCAGGATTTAAAAATTGTTTTCAAAGTCAAAAGAAAAAAGATAGAAGTATAATTTCTCAATTACAAATAAATTTTAAAAAAGCCCAAGACAAGTTACATAAGGTTTGAATCATAACAAAGGATGTGGAAGAAGTTAATAGATTCAATTTCCCTTTGATAATGTGAGACAGAAAAATACTTTACTACGATTTCCTAGTGATTATTTACTTCTAACAATTCAAAGAATGTTGGATTCCACTGTCATGTTAACAATAGGATAAAAGACAACCAATTATGTAAACAGAATCCTTCAGATAAAATTTCTTCACTATTTAGGAATTACGAAATCAAAAGACTTAGCCCAAGCAAGATACATTCCTGTTGATTTATTTAGGATAATCTTCTAGATAATTCTAGCCAAATGGCTTTAATTTCATTAACCAAACTAGCAATCTTAAGGGCACTGGTGCTAAGAATCTTAAGTACAGAATTTTCAGAAGGGAAGAACTTCACTAGGTTAGAGGACTTCAGCCTCAAGCCTGTTCTTTGTCAAAAATGAAATTTGACCTAGAGGTACTATGCTTTGTATAATTCCTCAGTCAGGTGTCTGTGCAAGAGTTCAAAATAAACTCACATTTCCTGTTTTTCAGTTAAGACTGGCTAAGACTGTTTTGCCATGAAAGCTTAAATGTATTTTAGAAAAAAATTACCAAGAGGGTGAATATCTCACTAGATGATACAGACAAAGCAGTTAAACACCCTCCTCTTAAAACAGTCATCATCAACACAGTGCATGTTTCACTGAGGGAATTTAAAACAGTTTTCTTGATATTTTGCCTTGGCACAGTATTGTTTTACATCTTACAGTCTTTCTCTAAAAGGCTCTCCCCAGCTATTCTTGACACCTTTTCACTCATTACTGTACCTGTTTCTTGCAGACAGTAATTCATCAGCTAAAACCAAGCACTGTACGGGACCTTGGATGCTTTAGCATTTTGTAGTGCTGAGGGTCTTCCACTGACAGCTCTGTAATCTGACTGTCATGAGGAGAAACCAAGTTTGAACAGGCCTTGGTGAAACCCACACTGTTATTATGGGAAAAATAATACAGGAGGATAGTTTTCACCATTAGAGATTATCTATGCCATCAGTGATATGTAGGTATCAAAGTAAACAGTATCTACAACTGCTATGAAAAATCCTAGGCTGTCTTGCTGATAAAAAGGAATTCTTTCTCATAGCTGATGCTCTGAGTATTACTAATACAAAATTATTCATATCACAGACTTACACGAAAGTGTTAACAGTTCAGTGTGATGTGAAGAATTAATTCATGCTGCATACTTTTTTTCCCTTACAGGGCATCATTAAGATGCAATGAAGTCTTACCTCTAAAAACCAGCCTGTCACATCCTTAATTCTATAGCCTTTACATCTTTCTGTTAAGGTGGGGTGAATAATGGCTTAATAAGTGTTATGATCTTCTTATTCCTCACCTCCCATTTACACTTAAAACAGACTATCCAAGTCTAAACTTAGCCTGTACTACAACTATACTAACTTGCTATTCCACATGAACAGCTACCATAGTCTGTAGTTATGTGACTCACTAAACAAATTATTATACCTCTGCTCATGAAAGGAAAAGTTTCCTCATGACAAAGGTTTTAGTCATGCTTTATGAGAAGAGATGAGGCTTACTGAACTCAATTGTGTGTCCTGACAAAAATCACTAGAAAACTTATGAACAGGAAAAGAAACCTTTTATCTTTCTGGTGAGTTAACAGGGTGAATCACAGAATCACTTAGGTTGGAAAAGACCTCTAAGATCTAGTCCGCCATTAAACCGTGTCCCTAAGTGCCAGACATTTTCTAAATACCTGCAGGGATGGGAACTCCCTGGGCAGCCAGTACCAATGCTTCTTTACCATGGCTACAATATGGAAGTTATCAGCAGTATTACTGATTCTTCCATTTCTGCGGCTCAACTCAGCAATGCATTTCTGCACTTGCTTGGATTTCCCTGTGTAAGCCATTGTCCAGCAGCTCCCCAGCCTTCTTCCATCTCATCTGGCACAGCCTCCCCACGGAGAGCTTGGAAACATGGTCAACACGTACCAACCCTTAACAAACTTTTCACTGGCTGCCAAGGACAGCTTAGGCCCCTTTTCAGATTCTCTTTACCACATTAGATCAAGTCAAGCTCCCACACGGTGCACAAAGCGTGGGGGCTGGACTCACAGCTCACAGCTGCTTTCGGGAGATGCCCACCTCTCCAGAAATCCCACTCTGCCCCAGGGTGCCCGAACTGTCGCCCAGCATTGGCTCACGCTCCTTCACCGCACGCAAGGCGCGAACAGGGCCGTGCCGCAGCCCCGCACCGCGCACTCGGAGCGGCCCCGGAGCGGCGCGGGGACAGTAGGGGAGAGAAAGGGGAGAGAAAGAAAAGTCTCAAAGCTGACACCAACCCCTGGCTGCTCGCCGGAGCCCTCAGTGCGCAGGCGCCAGCTCCTCGCCGCTGGGGGGGCGTGGCCGCGGCCGCGCAGGCGCAGCGCCCACAAGAGCCGCGTCGCGCCTTCGCCTTTCCTCTCTCCCGGCTCCAAGATGGCGGAGTACGACCTGACCACCAGGATCGCGCACTTCTTGGACCGGCATTTGGTCTTCCCGCTGCTGGAATTCCTCTCTGTCAAGGAGGTGCGTGTCTCTCCTAAGGGTGGGAAAGCGGGCTGTGGGAGTGGGAAAGTCGTAGGCCGTGCTGCCAGCTGCCGGTGCTTCCCGTGGGCCTTGGTGCGCCGCGGCCGGGGCTTCCTCCCGTGGGCCTGGGCGCTGCGCGGGCCGGGCGCGGCCCGTGGGGGATTCCGAGCCTCCGGAGGGAGGAGCTCGAGGCTCCTGTGCCGCGTGAGTCGAGGGGCGAAGCGTGTGGGGCTGCCCGGGGAGGGACGGCAGCAGAGCCGAGAGGAGGCCTGAGGGAGCTGCTCCGTGATCAGGCCGCGCAGCTCCTCGGCCCCTCGCTGGCGAGGCAGCGCAGACTTCCTGCGCTTCCTCTTTCCTCGGATTTGGCGTAGTATCTTTTCCTCACCTGTATTTGAAGACAGGAGAAGTCAAAGCTCTCCCTTGCAGCCGCAGTCCCACGGCGTGGTTCACCCTCGGTAGTCCTGCGGCTCTTGGTGCTCGGGCTGTGCCACAGCCGGAGCTCAGGGCGGTCTGTGGGGTCACGCCAATGCTACTAATTAATTTTAATTTGAAACCCGTGTCATCACGAATTTGTGTTGGAAACAAATACAAGTCCTTTCTGGAGTTTTCCCTTTTTGGTCTCCTTATGTATATTTTTAAGTTCTATTCCTACAAAGACCATGGTAATGCTGGAGGTACCTTAGATGAGTGCTTCAGGTACTTTAGACTAAACTCATCAGTCTAAGCTGTTTTAAAATGGGAGCGAAATGTGTAAAGTTACGTAAGTTTTGAATTTAAAGTGGGTGTTATTTTACCCTTCAGAAAGGAACTGCTGAACCATGCGTGCATTGGGACAACTTGACCTAGCCAGCTGTCATCTCTAGCGTGTGGAGTTTGCCTCATGCCTCTCATCTTGGGGGCATTTATACATTAGCATTTTTATGTCACCTGAAGTCAATTCGACAGTTAATTTTGTGGTGTTAGTTTTGACAACACAATGTTCAGAGCTGAATTAAGCTTCTACAGATTCTTTATCTGAGATGTCCACAGGTGTGGTGTAGTGAGTTGTAATACAGCTCTTGTGCAAATACGTTTTTGAGGAATGTACTGGATTTGGCCCTTGCCTACATCTTCAACATCTAACAGCAGTTTGCAACTCACTGATAAATTATGGAGTGTGAACTCTTAGAAACAATTTGAAAAGTTTAAAAGTATATCATTCAATTACAACTAAATTGTGAATTTAATCTTGTGCAGCTCTTCTGAAATCCACTTTAAATAATTTAACTAGTCCTCACTGTTCAGCATTTTATTTTGTGGAAAGTATTCAGTACTTTGAAAAAAAAAAGTATGATTAAGTTTTTTAATTTTTAATACGTATGTAATTTTGCAATAGGAATTACTATTCCTGTTAAGAGCCTAGTAATAGTTACTTGACTTCTAGTTAGCTTTTGAATTACCTGCTTTCATAGATAGCAGAAAATATTTGATATTTTGTCAAGAAAATGCAGAAAGGCTTTATAGCAATTACTCTTAATGATAGAGCAGTGAGATTTGATACTTAAAACAATTCACTTGTACAGAAGTCCATAAGCTGTGCCATAAAAGTAATACATAATATGAATTGAAACTACTCAACACTATTCAGATGAATCTGTTAATAATTCCTGTTTCAGATATACAATGAAAAAGAGCTGCTCCAAGGAAAACTGGATCTCCTTAGTGATACCAACATGGTGGATTTTGCTATGGATGTGTACAAAAATCTTTATTCCGATGAAATTCCTCATGGTAAGCTGCTCATTAGATGTAAATCTTGTTTTTCAACTTTTCTGTCTGACGTAATAAATTACTAGTGAAAATTGCTTGTTGTGTTCAAAAACTGGAGTACTGTTTAATTTGGGTGTTACCAAGAGGATGTGCAGTACTGAGACTAACAGAATGCCCTAATCCTGGGAAGTTTGGGTTGTTGATCTGTCAGGAACTTAACCTTTGAGTGAGCTCTTAAATATTTCAATGCTGATTTGGTAATTTCAAGCACTTTGAAGGTGTTGCACTGCAACTAATGGAGTTGCAGTAGCTTTTAACCTGTCAAATTAAACACTTGCACAATGATTTGGTGTTATTTGGTGACTTTTTCTTTAAAGCATCCAGTGTGTTATGATTAGAGTTGCATTGTAAGTAATTCTATTGATTTGTCTGTCTGTGGCTGATTTTTAGACTTTGAGAGATTTTTTTTTTAAATGTGTGTTTTCTTCAGTTTTGGCAATATAAGAATTGCTGGTTCTCTAGGAAGCAGCAATTTAATATTAATATTATAATTAATGTGATTTCTTACTGTTTTGTCCAGATTTTGATAACTTCTCTGTTTACTACTTCAATTTCTGTCATCTTGAGGAGCATTTGGGAATGGAAAGAAAATAGATTATATAGCTTTGTCTAATTTCCATTCTTCATGGGTATTTTCATTTTAAGGGTTTTCTCCCAGTTCTTTTTTTTATGGGTTGTGTGTTTCATTTTGTTGGTTTCTTCCTGATCTAGTCTTTCAATATCCACTGTCTTCCTATTTCTCCATCTTTTTTTCATGTTGATGAATTCCTCACCTTTTTCTTAGCTATTGGGACTGCAGTCTATTTTGCCTGCATCTTAGGAGGAAGAGACTTGGGTGCTGTTGCATTCTTCCTCTGGGTCTTGCTCTTTACAGGCTCTTGACTCTGCAGAGATGGCCACTCATCTCTTTGGAAGAAGAGAATTGATAGGTTTATGGACATAGGAGCCAATGCTTTGACCAAGTCTGTGCTAGCGTTGGGTGGGAATTGTTATGGGCATGTGTACCACGACACATGGGACTGGTAACATGTAATGAGAACCAGAGGGTTCACTTCTGTAATCTAAGAAACAGTTGTAATAATAGCTTCACCTTTAGGCTACTTAACAGTTCTACTGATTAAAAAAGTCAGGCTGTATCAAGGCTATAAAAAAAAATCTCAAAGCTGAATAGGTGCTCCTCTTTCTTTCCCTGCTTCAGTCTTTTTAAACTGTTGAATATTACTGTTATCAGTGGTAATTAAGGAGTAAAATACTAAAGAAGTAAGCAAGACAAGAAATAGCAATTCTACCAGACTTCCACAGAGTAACTACTCCAAATGTCTTCAGAATTCTGATTGTAGCCAGTCACTTAAGCAGATTGCCTTAGAGTATAACTTTATAAGGTCACAGCTGTAAGAAAGTTAAATTAATTTTTTCCCTTGGAGAGCTTTGCCTTCATGAAAGAACAGAAATTTCCACACTTGTTTGAAAATAGTACAAGAAAAACACTACATCTCTTAAGATTTTAAATCATCAGTTTGGCAGGGTTTTTTTCTTTTAATGATGATTTACTGTTGTTTGATGTGTGGCTTTTATTCAGTTAACATAAGCAGAGCTAGTTCTTTCACGCATTTTTCAGGGTGCTTGCTTGCACAGTTTCCTATGCAAAGGCCTTAACTTCTGAGATCTTTCTGGTCTGCGTCATCTTCTTGTATCAGCTCTTACCAGAATGTGTGTATGGACAGGTGGTTCTTGTGGAATTGCTGGCATCCTTAGAAGTTTACACTGCCCTTTTTTAAGACTTCACTGTGTAAAGTACTCAAAACTAAGTTCACTTAGATAGTTATAATTAGAAATGTCCCTGCACAATTTATAGTTGCTTTTGTCTTGTCTTCCATGAGATCACCTTACAATTACACACCCAGGAGATGTCGCAGGAAAACATTTTCATATTCTTAGTAAGTCTGCTGAATGTTTTTTCTTTCACCTGTTTCTTCTTACTCTTATAATTTCAAGAGTCAACTGAAGGTGGAGATAATTTCTCCTTATTGGAACACTTCCTGTCAGGCAAGTCGTTCTCATATTTAGGTTGGGTCTCCATTATGGTGTTAGCCACTTTGGATGTCCTTTTCAAATATCTGTGTTGTCAAATCATGAAAGAAATGTCGACTCTGTTCACCGTGGCATTGAGTGTTCTGGTGTGTGGCTCACTTTCAGTTTCCTGCATTTATCTCCTGGGATTTAGTCTTGGCTTCTCTGATCCCATGTGTTTCACATAGCTAATGTCAGGGTGATTTTTCTTGTTTTTTTTTAAACATACACACTTTTCTAAATTTTAAGTCTTCATTTTATTGCATTCTAGCACTTGGTGAGGAATTTGGGGTCTGTGTAAAATAATGACCATAAAACTCTTAGTTGAATTTCCTAACAGGTTTTCCTAAAGGGCTTAATGTTGCAATTAAGCACAGAGTGTTCAAAATCATGATTTTGCAGGTTGAGCTGCTTGAAATTTTTACTGTCAATTCTTAGTTAAGTATGCTCTAAATGGTCTTTCAGAACCTGAACATCAGTCAGAAGAAAATCAATCTTCGTGGTATCATTAGATTGTTTAGTTTTTTGCAAGTTTATTTGGAATAAGTGAACTTAGTTAAAGGTTGTTTCTCCCTTAGTGGAAGCCTGAAAGTACCTTGTCTAATAGAAGTTTTTACTGAGTTACAGAATTGTTATACACAGCTGGATTTGAGGCTTGACTGAGAGGACGGGTGAGGTAGGAATTGGGAAGCGTTCAAGTGTCAGCACCATGTAATTACAGCTTGGTTCATGTAAAAACTTAAAGATTGTTTTAAAGTCTTTTTGTTTGTGTTCAGCTTTGCGTGAGAAAAGAACAACTGTTGTTGCACAGCTGAAGCAGCTTCAAGCTGAAACAGAGCCTATTGTCAAGATGTTTGAGGATCCTGAGACTACGAGGCAAATGCAGTCCACTAGGTAATTTCTAACATAATTTGTCAGGATGGCTTGTTGGTTGGTGCTGCTGGGAATGCTTTCTGTGTAGGAAATGCAAGAAAGACATTTTTATTTTCATTTTTAAATAGTGCTTGTGGTATTTAAGTAGTGCTTGTGATCAGGTGATTGAAATTGCTGGACACAGTTTGCTCTTCTCAGTGCTTTTCCCTGTTGTGCAAAAGACATCTGTTGTTTTTAATGTTTGTGAATGAGCTTGATACAAGCGACAGTCATCATCCAGTGCAGTCCAGTCACAGGCGCTTTTTTGTTTGGCTTTGATTGGGTTTAGAGTTTTTTGAGGGAAGATACAGGCTGAAACAGTTCATATTTTCTTTCCTGCCTTCCAAAAAAGGTTATGGAGTGTCATATTAGTCAGGGAGGCCTGATGGATGAGCATCCTTTCATCCTCAGAGCACATATTTCTTCACGGTGTTCTGTCCTTCCCACTTACTCTATCCACCCCCAAACTGTTCCAACTTGTTGGTGTAAGGTTGTGCTCATAATAGTCTTTTCAAGATGTATCCAATTTCTTTTAAATTTTCTTATGGGAGTAATTAAAGTTTGTCTGCACATTGTACCTAAGATCTATCACAGTTTCACCATGGTTAAGTTTGAATTGGGCTCTGTAGGAAAGAGTTCAGCTGTAGTTGCTGAGGAGTAACTGCCCCTTCAGCAGAAAGGTGGGCAGGTATTTGTTTGGCATAAATTACTCCTTGTTTCCTTTAGATAAGAATCACTGTTACTGCTGTTGTAAATGTGTCTGACAAACTGGAATAATAATTTGATCCCTTCTTCAGCCTTGCCTGCCCATAAATTTTAAATAGAGCATGCTGTATCAGGCAGAGAACCTATGGCTTAACTTGAATTTGAAGGTGAAGCCTGTACTTGGATTTATTGTTGGCAAGCTTTGTGCATCCACTGATACTGTAACATTAGGAAGGCTGTAACATTGCTTCTGGAATTTCTTAGAAAAGCATTGAATATACAAACTCTTCTTTCTAGTCTGTAGAAATCTAGAAATCGTCTGTATGAATATACCTTTTTTTGTGAACAAATTCCCTGAAGAATGTGTCCCTCAAGGGAGAAGAACTTGATTAAAATTTACTGTATTTTGAATACGCATTGTCATTCTTTTTTTCTTGCCTCTGTTCTTTGTTCCACTCTTTGTGTTGTTTTCACAATTTGTTATAGATCAATTTAGATCTTGGTCAGTGCAGAAATTGAGGTTCAGTGTATTATGTCTCAATGCACACATGGAACAAGATGTCAGTAGGAATCATGAAATCTGTTAGCTTTACAGCACATCGGGAGAAGTTTGTTTTCTGTCCTGATACCACCAGAATGTATGTAAGCTTCTGCTGTAAAACCATTTTTTATCTGAGTAAACTGTCTTTGCATCTGATTTCAGAACGGATGTTCATGTAAGGCAATTACATGAAGAAAAGGGAATTGCATTTGTTTATGACTTGTGATTATGCAAAGCCAGGAGTCACTTGCTTTTATAGGTGTAGCTTTGAAAGTGAAAGTTACTGTGGCAATTGAGCCTGTCTTAAAACTTCATATCTAATTGAACATACAGAGGTCTTGTCCAATTCTTGCTTTGCCTTTAGCCAGTTTTTTTAATGATAATTAGCCTAGAAAAATGTTACTAAAATACCAGCATTTCTTGGGGAATATGCTCTGTTACTTGACTTTAGATTCACAAAAGTTGTTCAATAGTATGTACTTCAAATTGGAGATGCCTTGTGTGGGAGCAAGAGCGACAATACAGTCAATAAATGCATGGAGTATAACTTGCCTAATGCTACAGAATATTAGCCCTACTACTCATCTGCAGCAAGTTTTGGTCTTGACCTGGTATGTGATTTGTGTTTGTAAATATCTGGAAACCTCACAGCTCAGAAGTTCTGGTTTTGGTTATTGGCTCAGGAGTAGTTCTAATCCAGATTATTTGGGTTAGATAGTAATAGAATTGGGCTGAAATATGTCCCATCTGTCTAGACCTGAGTAGTGTGCTGTAGATAGTAGAAACAAGTTTTGATTATTTTGGGAATTACTGCAGGTGATTTTAAATCTCTATCAAATTGAGATAGCTGCATATAATCAGGACTTCAGATCATGACTTTTGGTCCATGATGGCAGTGTTGGGAATATCCAGCTCTGGGAGATAAGTAAAGGAGATTTTGCAGGTAGAAGTTCTTTCAAGAATAAACGAAAACATTTCACTACTCTAAGCAACTGTTGGAGGATGTTGACTTAAAAATTACAGTGATAGTGTTCCTCATCCTCAAAGTATGTTTTACTGGAACAAATCCATGAGATGATTTAGTTGTTTTCAGAGGTATGACTGAGGATTGTCATTCTTGGTTCACTTGGCAATTTGCCATTTCCCTGTAGAATCTTGAGCTATAAGTTCTAGTCAGACAAACTCCTATCTTTGCAGTCAGTTGATTTCAGAGTAAATGGGAAAATACTCGCATACCATTTTTACTGTATCTTTGTCTCAGGGAGTTTACAGTTTGCCTCCTGGAGGCTTAAACTTCTCTTTGATATAGGTAATAATGCTTGTTCTTTTAGTATTAATATTAAATAAAAACCCAGTCTTCAGAGATGTGATCACATGATCATAGAAGTTAAGAACTTAGTAGTATGATTATGTTTTATGGTTCTGTGTTCTGCACATACTGGCTGTGGTAGAGATATTCTTGTGACCCACTCTGTCTCAGTGCTAACAGTAGGATAAGTTTCCTTTCTACTTCTGTTTACTTTAGTCTTTGCCATTTTTTTCCCATCTCCTGTTAAAATCAAGGTTGTCCGGAGTAACTGCTCTGGAATTAGAGCATGAGAGTGGGAATAGCTCTAATTCAGAATTTAACTTTCATATTGAAAGCTAAGGATGCTACCAAAGTTAAAACAACTTTCCACTCTTTCTTAAATGTAGTTATTGTTGCAGGTGGCATTCATTACTTAAAATTAGAATGATTTTAAGATTTTTGAAACTACATGACATAGTAATAGCTGCAGCTGCTTTTGAACAAGTGGGAGAATTTTACTTCAAATTCATGCTCAGTTGTTTTCTCTTTTACCTTTAAAATTGTGTTGCATTGTGTAGTATTGCATGGTGGCTACCAATTTATTTTGTAAAACAAGTGCTTTCTATCCTTTTATTATAGGGATGGTAGGATGCTGTTTGACTATTTAGCTGAGAAGCACGGGGTAAGTGTTGCAGCTGCTGGAATTCTGTTCTAAGTGTGTCCACCCAGCCTCCCTCACACCTGACAGCATTTTGACCAAGTATGGCCTAGCATTTTGGCCTGTCTCCTGTCCAAGTAGCTAGTAGGTAGAATTCCTAATACTAACATATTTAAGCCTTTGAACTTCTAATTTTTATAACAAAAAAAGAGCTGAAAGTTAATGCTGGCTGCACCTGTGTAACTTAGGTATGGTTTACTTTGTAATGCAAGATTTTACCTTTTTTTGGTGTTGGTATAAACTTTAATTCTGTGGCATGGCTTGAGAATATAATAGTTTTCTATTGTCTTTTCCTATGTACAATGTCTTTTGAAAAGCTACAGATTTCAAATCTTACTCTTCCATTAAAATCACACTTGTGACAGTGTGGTTTTTTTCCTAGGAAATAAAAGCTTTTATTGTATTCCTTTTCAGTTTAGGCAAGAGTACCTAGATACACTCTACAGGTATGCAAAATTCCAGTATGAATGTGGTAACTACTCAGGAGCTGCAGAATATCTCTACTTCTTTAGGGTTCTGGTAAGTTTGATTGGTTGTTGGTTTGGCATTTTGTTTTTTGGTTTGTTTACTTGGTGTTATTTTCAGTGAGATACTTAAACCAGTAAATTGTCTATATTCATTCTTAGCATATAATACTTTGTAGCTTTTTGAGGCAATTACTGTATGCTAAAGTTTACAGTAATGATTAGTAATCGTTACTATGGTTCAGCAATTCTGTTATTTTCAAGTAGAACTCAGAATAGTTCTTTGAATTTGTATGTCTTGTAACATTTAATTATATAATACAATGAAGTAAATACTTGTGTTTAAGAATACTTCATTTTTTGCACTGATGTAGTCAACAGCAGTGGAAAACTTGCAGGTGGATTGAATGTAATTACTGGTAATGATGAACTGCTAGCTTCTTATCTGAACTCTGATCTGTTCTCTCTTGAATTCTGTGATGGATTTAAGAGTATAAGTCATCTCCCTATGAAATGTAGGCAGCTCAGATGATAAATGTATAACCAGATCCATCGTCTCTGAAGCAACAATTTTCATCTTGTTGTAATTCATGTCATTTGTTACTGGTGGGAGTGAATTTTGAGAATAAAGATTTGATGTCTTGTAAGAATCTCAGCACAGTAAATTTATTGTTGGTGGTCAGTGAATGTGCTGCTTTACTAACAAATGGAAATTTAAGGTAACTGCCAGATAATGTAGCTGGAACAGCTGCAGTACCTAAAAGCAATTATTGTGAACAGCTACCTGTAATTAAAGTGACTTGGAATAGCACAGAGCATGTGAACCTTCTCAACTCGGTATCTGCTAAACTGGCACCTGGGTTGCCTGGAAGATGCACTGCTCATAATTCAGTATCTCATAGATTTGTGCAGTAGTTGTTGAAAACATGTAGTGTGGTTCATACCTTGATGCTTTTTCCTTGCTTGTTTGTATTCCCATCTAAAAGTAATCTTAACTTTCTGAAATACTGCTAGAGTAAACCACAAAATTTTCTGTAATTGGCTGTAATTAAAGAAGAAAAATTGGGAAATGTATCTTTGATCGGAAGAACAGGGCTTAAATTACGGACGAGTTGAGTTATTAGTCTAAATTTTGATGCTAAAGCTGACTTTCAGTGTTACAGGTTCTTTTAATGTGCCAGCAGGAAGTGAATGTTACATATGTATGTTTGTGGGTAACTGCCCTTAATTCTTCATGCCTTTTTTCAGGGCATAGCATTATGTTCTTGTATCTCCAGTAACCTCAAAAAATGAAGTACTGATTTTGTGCTGGTAATAGCTTAGTATAAAACTTTTGTTATTAATTCTCAAGGGAGAAGATTTGTTTAAAAGCTCTGTGTGATGAAACATAGTCTGTGAAAGAACTATTGTAACCAGTCTGAGAACAGAATTTTATATTGTGAATGGCACAGTGCAAGTCATTCCCGTGTAAAACCAGCAGCTTGACCTTAGGACTGCCCTTCCAGGCAGCAGGTTCACTGCTGCCGAGTTGCAGTTCCACTGGACATTGCTGTATCGAGTACACTTCTGGGCAAGGCATTAGCAGGAAGAGTTTGGAATGCTAGCTTTTTGAAGGTGATTACCTTATGAGTAATCATAAGGTTACAAGTTCTTTAGGAACCTGCCTTGTAATGACCTTGTTTTACTAGTTCAGAAGCATTTTTTTATGGTGGAACAAAAAAAAAACCCCAATATAAATTTGGAACCAGTATGTCATCTGGTGCTCAGCCATTTTTTTTTAACTTAAACTGCAGCAGCATAGATTTTTGTCTTTCCTAGTTTCTATTTTGAAAACATTTACTACTGGGTTTTTTTCCTGTGTCTGAACTGTTTTTCTGAAAGAAAAACTCACTGAATTTGGAGAGTTAGAATTATGCAAAATTGATATCTTGTAAATGAAAAATACTGCTAGAAAATATCGTTTGTAATTTTAAAAGTAAATAATAATTTTTGACAGAATACTAAGAGTCTGACTTCGTTGCTATTGTTGAACATAGGTTCCAGCAACAGACAGAAATGCTTTGAGTTCTCTTTGGGGAAAACTGGCATCTGAAATCCTGATGCAGAATTGGGATGCAGCCATGGAAGATCTCACAAGACTAAAGGAGACAATAGATAATAATGTAAGTAAAATCTTGGTCATCTTAGCAGGGTGAAAGGTTAGAGGTGTTAGTACTGAAGTTTTATTATAAATCACTTCCGATCTTATTTGGGAATAGGTTACCACCTTTTCACTTGATACTTTCTTATTGGCAGTGGGAAAGTCAAAGGGTGCTAGTGAAGAAATAATGAAACATTCTTTTTCAAATTGCTTGCCTCTTAACACCTTAGATTCTCATCTATGTTTTCAAATATATTTCCAACAAACAAAAAAATGTTAAGGATGTGTTTGAGGGCAAGGTATCATTGTGTGAAACTGCTGTTTAAATTTCGAATACTTATACTATTCGTCTTCTGGAAAGAATAGAACGCATGTGAATAAACCAGATTATCTGATGAAGACAGTGTTTTTGACAGAAATTGCAATCAGCTTGTATTTGGAAACAGTTTTCAGCTAGTGCAGCTTTCTTAACAAAACTCTCCTGAGTTCAGATGAGTACCAAGAACTGAAAGGGTGAGTGGGGCTGCAGTACTAATTCAGAGCAACTGATGAGATTAGGGACCTCTCAGTCTTCCTCTTTGCTTGTGGAGCTTCCCTGGCCATGTCAAAGATGTGACAGTTTCACTCTCCTGAACCAGAATCTTGAGAAAACAGGTTTTTTCTGTCCCCCAGTTGTTCTTTGTCTATATGGCAGATTATTAGTGTTAACAAATTTTCTTCTGCAATTTTGTTGTCTTTATGATTCTGTATGGTTATAATAGACTATTTGACTTATTTATTAAACTCCCAAGATTTTTTTAAGATTGAATCAGAGCAGTTTGTTGTCACACTCTTCAGAGTGAGGATTACTTGCCATGTCAATTCATCCCCAGTGTGTTGTTTTGCAGTCTTGTTTGAAGTGCTGTTGAAATTTGAAGCTAGTGCAGGTACTTGGAGCTGAACCCTTGTTTGTCCATTATCATCAGGTTTAAATGAAGATAATAAGTATTTTTTTGGCTGAAAGTGATTATAGAGTTTCATCATTGTCTGAAGGTCTGTGGCAAAAAAAAAGTCTTGTGAAGATTTAGAAATGAAGTAAAAAAGAAAAAGTGAAAAAGCCAAGTAGTTACTCAGATCACATCTGAAGAGGGAATACAAGGAATTCAGAATTAAGATGGGAAATAACTTAGGTCGGTTGCCATAAAAATGTGAATTTCAGGAAACAGTTTGGAATATAATATTGGAAAATTTATCTTGCTTATAACTTTCAGTAGATTTATCATTGAGATGACAAAAAAGCTGGAGGTCAAACTCAGCCTGACAGTGATGACAGTTATAAAGAGCTGATGCACGATCACAAAATTTTGGGGAATTACAGGTTTCCATGGATTAGTATTCAAGCAAACTTTGTGTTGTGTTTGACTTGAACCGATGTTACATTTTCTCCTAGTCTGTCAGCTCTCCACTGCAATCTCTTCAGCAAAGAACATGGCTCATCCACTGGTCTTTGTTTGTGTTTTTTAATCATCCTAAAGGGAGAGACAACATCATTGACCTTTTTCTGTATCAGCCACAGTAAGTTGTGTTGTACCATTTGGGGGGTCTTTAAATCAAATTGATGGCGAATGATAAAAAGCTTCCTGAGCTTAGGGCTGCAGGGTGAAGGTATTGTTCTATTCTGATTGTAGAAAACTATTTTAAAAGATTCTTGGGAAATCCCAGAATAAAAATGACAACTGAAGCACTATCTATTTGTGAGAGAATTGAATTACGTGTAGATATAGCAGTCTTTGTTGCTCTCCTTTGAATGAATGCTCTCTGATAGCTTGATACTTTTCTTACGCTGTGGCACCCAAAACTTCACCCAATACCCAGGTGAAGCTACCCCAGTGCAGAACAGAACAGGAAATCCCCTCCCTTACCTGGCTGGTGATTCTGTGCCTGATGTCCACCAAGACACAGTTGGCCCTCTTGCCTGCCAGGACACACTGTCACTCACATTCACCTTTTGTTGACCAGGAGCCCCAGATCCCTTTCTGCTCTCCAGCTTCTGATTCCCCAGTCTGTACACAGATCCAGTGTTGCCCTGTTCCAGATGCAGAATCTGACACTTGCCCTTGTTATACTTAATGCAGTTGGTGATTGTCCAGCCCTCTGATTTTTGTCAGGATCTCTCTGCAGGGCCTCTGTGCCTTTGAGGAGTTAAGAGCTCCTCCCATTTTAGTGTCATCAGCAAATTGCCATACACCTTTGAGTTCTGAATCTTACCTATGTTTTTTCTTTGCAGGTATCTCAATGCAATTCAGACAATGTGCCCACATATCCTCAGATATTTGACTACTGCAGTCATAACAAATAAGGATGTTCGTAAACGTAGACAAGTGCTGAAAGATCTAGTCAAGGTTATTCAGCAGGTAAGGACTGCAGTATCTGTTATTTTTTGCCTCCTTTTTAAGGAGACTTCATTATAACATTCTTCTAGTAATATATCTGGGTTAAGATTTCAGGTACTTTGATACTTGATTTTTGTCAATGAAAGTTTTTACTGAAGTAAAATGAATATCAGTCAGTGGGACGATGGAATAATTATTTTTCTCCTTTCATATACATGAGCAGTGTATGTACACATACATGCAGTAGAGTATGCACGCTGTTCTTACTTCCTGTATTATTACATGCTAAAAATTCAGTGAGATGTGAAATGGCTTTGGACCCAATTTTTCTTTTTCAGCTATCTGTACAGTAAATTGTTGTATGAATAAGAGTTCTTTCGTACATTTCAACACCACTGAATTGTGTGTGTTGATTTGAATTCACATGCATTCTCTTGAAAATGGTTCTGTTGTCACAGTGACATGAGGATGGAGATACAGAGAAGAGCAATAAAAGAATTGCTTGGTAGCAATCAGCAGGGGTTTAAGGCCCAGATTTTTATCTGAAATCACCAAACAACTTGTATACAAACCAATGCACTTCAAATACTTGATAATGTTGTGAGTAATAAACATTGTATCTCTGTATATATATATATATATATATATGACAGTACAGTTATTATAGGCTAGCAGTCAGTTATAACCACTTCAATCATTTGGGAAACTGTGCAAAGCACAGTCAATGCAAAGATCACATTTTAGCTACAACTTAATTTGTTTTGAAGCATTAGTGTTCACAAAAAGTATCATAAGCAATAAATCAGTGGTGTTGTGACTCAGCTTTTATCTAAAATCTGATTGTTACATTGAGCTTCTAATATAATATGAATTTCTAATACTTGAAGTAAGTAACATGTTAGAACTTCTTGCTTTTGTTTAATCATGCACACCATTAGGGTATTCATTTTGAAAATACCAGCTTGGGCTTTGGTTTTGAAATCACCTATCGGATTTCTTAGTACTCTTCTAACTATGTATGATTCATGATATTAAATGATGTGGTAGAGGTTTTATAGATTTGAAATAACTTGTAGTTCTGCTTTAGTAGCAGTAAAAGATTGTTTATACTTGCAACATCTTTGCAAGTATTGAACTGATAGGTAGGCAGTCTGTTTATTGAAATTGAAAGATGCTCATTCTTAAGACCATTTTGCAAATAATGGTTAACAAGTGCAATTCTGATGTGAAAAAGATGTATAGAACTGAATTTTAAACCTAAATAATGAGATTGTAAGTACAGTTCTTTGGAGAAGGAAATAACTGGTCCATAAATAAAAATATCTCCTAGGAATTCCCTTAGTCTGTTGATTTTTACTGTATGCTAAAGCAGATACTGATTCATACTGATTTAAGCTGTCTTGTAATATGCATTAGGAACACTTAAAGACATGTTTGTTACACCTGAATTTACACAATTGTATATAGATGTAGTGTTGTCTCTGCCTGGTAATTGAGAAAGTTGAGTAACTTCTGTAATGCCAACATAAACTGAAGTAGTTTGTGTATAGAAAGTAGCATTTTTGTTAGCTGTGTTTTCTATGAAAATCAATTAATCATTCAGTTTCAAGTATGAAGGATTTCGTGTTGAAGTCGTCTTTGAAATGAGAATTTAGGAAGACTGTTCTATCTTATTTTATGAAATTTGGAGGTTTGATACAGAGACAGCTCTAGTCTCTTGACAGTTTCCTAGCCCAAGGATTGCAGCAATAAACGCTGAAGGTGAAACTGCACCTCTGGTTGTTTTACCAGACTGCTGGGAGGAAGCACATTTTTGTAACTTTTATAAGAGGAATTTGGAAGTTCAGCTTTTTTAAGGTGGTATATTGACTTGTTTCCACTATTAATTTTTTTAAGACTATAAGGAGTACTTGAGTGACCATGTGGCCTTGATTTCTGATGTTGTTCCTAATTTTTTTTTATAGGAGTCCTACACATACAGGGACCCTATCACAGAGTTTGTGGAATGCTTGTATGTTAACTTTGATTTTGATGGAGCGCAGAAGAAGCTGAGAGAGTGTGAAACAGTAAGACTTAAAATATTTATAAGACTCCTTTTCCTTTAGCTAAAGAATTCTAAAATTCACAATGGACTGCTAATTTGTTTGAAGTGATGTTTGATTACATTGCCGGTGTTTTCTGATAAATTCATGGTTGGGTGGTGTTGAGTTTTATGGCAACTCATTTTGTAACACTTAACACATGACTTACTGTTAAGGATATAGCTTTAATGTTATAATTAGGGAGTTCTAGAAAAAGCAGCAAATAGGTAATCGTGCATTTGGCTGAGCTTCAGGTGTTCCATTAAAGTCTGAGAAATGCTTGAAGAAAAGCTCAGATTTGCCTTTTGTTGTGAAAGACGAGTGGGGGGTCAAATTTTGTGTTGAAGGGATCTTCAGTGGTTAGGGCAGCAGTAGAGTTTGACCTTCAGTAGAGTTGCTACAGCCTTCTGGAGTCAGACCTCAGTGATCATGTTAGCATGCAATTTAAATTTAGTAAGATGCTGAACCATGAAAAATGTTGTTCATCTGTAGCTTTTTTGCCATATCTTTGAACATAGCAATAATGTTTGTAGGTATACTGTAGCCTCCTCTAAGTTATTGGCGTTATTTACTGGCAGTGTCTCCCAGTAGGTTTCTACTGACACGTTTGCTCTCATGTTCCCTTTCTGCTGATGCTTGCAGGTGCTTGTGAATGATTTCTTCTTAGTGGCGTGCCTTGAGGACTTCATTGAGAATGCCCGTCTCTTTATATTTGAGACTTTCTGTCGCATCCATCAGTGCATCAGCATTGGGTAAGAGAATATCTTTGTTCCTCAGTTCAGAAAATCAGTCATGGAAGGCAGTTTGACAAACAGTGCAAACTTCAGGAAATATTCAGTTGTTAGGTAAAATCCTAACTGAAATCTCATTTGCATTGTATTCTTTCTAGTTTTATAACTCTGATGTGATTTACTTGAATTATATTTCAGAATTTATTTATTGTGTGTAACTTCAAAACAACATCTCTCTACCAACCCTAGGCCTCCCTCCCCCCCCCCAAAACAAGCAGTACTTTCAAGCTAAAACTGCTACGGTTTTAAGAGGGATTTCTGCTGGATTTAATAGGAACTTTCATACCTAGTGTAACAAAAATCCTGGTGACAGTACCTCAGTTGGGCCTCATTTGGGCCTCAATTCACATGTTGAGGTAGAGTGTTAATATTAAGTCAATGCAAACTGCAAATACAATAATTACTTAAATTTATTTTTATTTGGTAGATACAGATACCCATATCTCTCTTATAGGTATGTTCTTTGAAATTTATTGAGTCACATTGCCTTTTTCATTAATTAAATAGAAAATGGTGGATTTTATTTCCTGTGACACAAAGTGATTCAGCTGTAGGAATTGTTATTAGCAAATATGTTTGTTGGTTCAGATTTATTTTATAAATGCAGGCTTTTCAAATGGATGAGCTCTGATGCCTCTTGTATATATATTTTTAAGAAAACTAAATGGGAAGATATTATGTATTCTTGAGATCTCTTTCCATTTGCCCACATTTCCCATACTTCCACATCCTTAAATTAAAAAGAAGTGAAAACTCTGAATGCTATAAAAATCTCACTGACAGAGAGCAGTGCAGAGATCCTTGAGATAAGAGAAATGAAGGCTGTTGAATCGATCAAGTTCAATGGAGTCTTGTTACTAGCTTGTATCCAGAGCAAATAAGTGCATCTGGTCCTCTGAGGAAAGGATTTAATGCTGCCCAATTTCAAAGGAAAGTATTTGAGAGAAAATTGTCTTAATATTGCAAACTTCTTGGAAGGATTGCTTTTTTTATGGATAGTTAAGGTTGGAAAAAGGACTGATTCTTACTACTTTTAATCTTTCGTCGCTGGGTGACATTTGTCTTCATTGCGTTTGGAAATTTTTTAATCCTCTGTAACAGCTTAAAATAGTCAGTGGCTTTGATGTAAAAGGGAAACAGTGAATTTGAGCATTTTAGTCAGCTGTGGTGTATTGGCTTTAAGCATATAGTCCTAATAGGAAATGGAACTACATACTGTGAGCAAAGCTTTTCCGTACTTAATGTTTGTTTTTATAAGAGGGCTAATTCTTTGTTTAAAATCACTTTAAGCAGAAGTACTGGATGCTTAGGCATAAAGGAGGTTTGAGGAAGTATTTGGGAAAAAAGAAACCCTGTACATACAGTGCTCTTAAGGATGAGTTTCTGTGGAATGTAAAGCCCAATAGTGTCTTGCTCTTTCTTACAAATTCTTTTTGTGGATACTGCACATATTCAAGCACAAGCTGTCAATGAAACTAGATGTTTAAGCTTTTTTAACTAGAGACTAGATGTCTTTCTAAGAAGTCTCCTCTTACCTGACTCCAGTCAATGGGCAAAGACTCCACAATGTGTACATTAAGATTTTTCAAGTCTTGCATCAAAAGATATTGATAAGTTGTGGTCAACATACCAATGATTCATTATGGCAAAAATAGCAAGCTTTATCAAATTTTGTGTCAGGTAATTGCCATTTATTTGGTTTTTATTACTTAGAGTAATAGTTCATATTTTTTGTGCTGTGTTTGGTATTTCAGCTTTAGGTATGATAAAATGTTGTAGTTGGCTGTCCTTGTTATGTGTGAGTGGTTCCTAAATATAGGTAAAGTGTCCTTTCTTTGTAAGCATTATAGTGTGTTCTGAGGGAAGTGATAGATGTGGAGTTGAGATGTTTATCTCAGAGTGACATGGATATTTCTACCATGTACCCCTAAGTTAATTGTACATGGAGTCAGTCATTAGTAATGAGGTGGTTCTCAGTAGGTCATTGTGTTTTTAATGATGGATATCAGCCTTAAATTTCTTTGCAACTTGGAACAATCATTATATTTGGGCTGATTAATTTAGTTACATAAGTATTCTTTAGTGTATTTCAGAGTTGCTTTTGAAGAAATTAGCGAGTTGAAATGAATGTTTGGCTGAGACATAGTTCATGCATTTCTTTGTTTGCAAGTGATTTCCACTACTAATCTTGGAGCAAAAACCTAGATGGTTGTAACACAGTGCTTGATGAGAACTGCTTAGCTATTCAGAATGAATTGGAAAACAGTAGGAAACTTGCCATTCCTTATATTTGCTTTATCAGTTGTAACTTACAAGTTTGCACATCCCAGATCATCCTGTGATTGGTTTGCTGTTTGAAATTTCGTGTTTAATGGGAGTGATAGATGAAACTAATTCTATTTTAATTAGTTTGATATGCCTATATTTAACTGGAGAGCTGGATAGGATTCATTCTTCTTTTGTGCTGGACATACAAGAAAACTTTATATAAGATAGGCTTGTTCATATATGAGCATGTGAGGAATTCAGTTAGTTTGCCTTTTAAATAAATGAAAACTTAAATAACACTAGCAGTTATTCACCCAAATAAGTGAATTTCCTTATAAAACTAGGGGACAGAAATGATTTTAAAATCTGCCATTTGAAATTAACTGTAACTAATGGTGAATTCTTTAAATTTTAATAGTATTTCATTATAATTGACTTAATTTTTATTGAATTGTATCAGGAATCTTTATAAACAGTGGTAGCCTATAATACAAATTCTGTTGCATTCTTTCCTTAATGTTAATGATGTTAATATGTGTTTGTAAATCTAAACGTGGCACTGTTACTTCAGCTGTCAAACTTCAGTGATGCTAAGCTGCGTTTTCTACCTCAATAGTTTTAAATACGTCCTTACTGTGATAGGAGAATAGTGGTGTTTGTTACAGAATTATAACCTGGATAGATCATCTGTGTATTTGCTCTGGAAAGACAGAGTATGCTTTTTTGGCCATGTGTGTTACTTTGCCAGGAAAATACCTCTATGTTATGCATCCATTCACTTTGGGCGGTCCTGGTTGCTTCAGGGGAGGCTGCAAGGAGACTCTGAAGAGGGAATCCAGTTGCCACAAGTGCTGGAGGAAGGTCATCACTTGTGTCAAAGATGTGTTCAAGTTCTAGATTTTTTAACAGATTTACTCTTTATTTACTGAAAGATAGTTGGTACCTGATAACATCAGTTATGTACTAAAATTTTAAAATTGTTTAAGTCTCAAAGCTACAAGGTGAGATAAAACAGATTTTACATACTTTTTACTCTGTCATTTTCATTCGTTGATTTTTAAGTTTTCGAGACATATGTGCAGGAAAATAATACTTGGGTTACTTCTGTTATGTTGCTAGATAAATATTTTGTTTGTTGAAAAAACACTTTTTAGTTAAAAAAAGCCACTTCTGAAGCAGCTGAGCTAGTAGTAAAATGTAGATATAATAGAAAAAGGTAAAATTATTTGCTAGTAACAAATGCAAAATACTTCATAGTTTCTGGCTTTGAATGATTCTCTAGAAATCTGTGCCCTCTTACTACATGAGGACTTTGTTAAGGAAAAAGGGAAGTGTAGGTGCTGTAGATTGGAACTCGTCTGTTTAATCCTGTGAACCCAATTCCAGCTCTGAGCAGGTCCCACAGCAGTATTCTATTATGCTGCTTACTCAGGAATCCACAAGTAAATCCTCCTATCTCCATGGAGGTTCCACACAGTAATCCCAAAGCTCTGGGTTGCTTAATCCCCAGTGTAGTGGCAATAGCCTTTCTTGTGGTCATCTGGAAGGGAATTTACTTTATTTAAGTCTTACTAAGGTTTCTAAAAGAGAAATGTGAGAATTATACGCACCCCCATGTACTTCCAGTTTAAAATGTCTTTAGTTTCAAGTCCAATGCTTAACATCACTGGTTGGGGGTAATAAAATTATTGTACTTTTTTTGTATTAAAGTATCTCATATTCTGTCCAGGTGACTGATAATTCCACAAAAATTTCCATCCCTAGTGTCTTCTGCTCTCTTCTGCCTTTACAATTGCTCATTCAAACACTTCTTACCCATTTGCTGTGTTATTTTGCTTAAATTAGTCAGTGTAAATCCCATATTTTAAGTTATTTTGGGGTTTTTTCTATTCACTTCATGTTTATCTGTGGAAAAAAATGGAATTTGTCTTTATAGTTGGGAGAAAGGTAAGAGCTCAAGACCATATAGGAGAGACAGCTGTATAAAGAGGTGTATGTAGAAGTCCAGTCAGGTAGATGAGCTAACACTTGATAGTCCATGAAGTATTTACTTGATGCAAATAAAGAAGAAAATCACTTTTTCAGGTGGAGAAAAAGATGTTTAGGCAAGATTCTGTAAAATGGTGAGAAATTGACCCTTGTGCAACTCAGTGTAGCCAGCTGGCTTTTTAGTCATGCCTGTGGCCTTTACCTCATGTTTGTTACCTTAGTCTGCAAGCTGATGGAAGAATGAGCGTTACTAATGCCCTGTATGAGCCAACTGCCAGCAGGAAGCTGAGGGAGTTAGCTGGAAAACCACAGGAAGTACTATTAGGAGGAATTATTCCTGGACAAGAGTGCTTGTTTGATTAAGAATTTTCCTTTCTCTGTTCTCCCCCACCTTCCTTCCTTGAAGTTGCACAAGTTTTAACATAGTGCATCTGTCATATCTTCTATACCAAGCTCTGTCTCAAGGGTCTTGTTCTGAACTTTGGAATGAAGTTTTCTTGCTAGACATTTTTTTTGACTAGGTAATCCATACTTTCTTGACTGCTGATTCCATTTAAGTAAGAATAAAAGCAGTTTGGTTGGTTTTTTTTTTTTTTTTTTGTTTGTTTGTTTGTTTGTTTGGTTTTTTTTTTGGGGTTTTTTTTGTTTGTTTTATGATAGTGGTGCTGGTTTTATGTTAATAGTGAAATTACTTATATGACAGTTTTTCCAAGAATGTTTGTGTAGACAAGGTTTAATAGAAACATAGGAAAATGGTGCAGGTCAAGATTTAAAAGCAGTATGGTGTAGTTCAGAATGAATAGGTATATGCTTTGGGATACGGATTCCTTATTTGCAGTGGGGGTAGGAGATGTGTAGGAGAGCATGTAAAACCATTTCAGTCCAATTACAGTAAGCTTCCCAGCTATGCAGCATTTATTGAATCTTGGACTGTGCCATATTTTGTGTTGGAATATGAACTTGTGTTCCATAGTCCCTTGTTACGTTTATCAGCATCAGAGAGATTGTTTTGCCATTTAATAAGTTGTTTATCTTTCAGTATGTTGGCAGATAAACTGAATATGACTCCTGAAGAAGCGGAAAGATGGATTGTCAATCTGATCCGAAATGCGCGATTGGATGCCAAATTGGATTCCAAGCTGGTAAGACTGTACATAGAATCATGGAGTGGCTTTTGTTGAAGGACCCTAAAGACTGTCTAGTTACAACCCCCCTGCAGGGACGCCTCCCACTATACCAGGTTGCTCAGAGCCTCATGCAGCCTGGCCTTGAGCACTTCCAGGGATGCAGCACCCACAGTTTTTTTTTTCTGGACAGCCTGTTCTATCCTCATAGTAATCTAGTCTAAACCCGCTCTCTTTCATTTTAAAGCCAGATGGATCCAAGTGAATTTGTTGACTTTTTCATTAAATTTATTTTACTTCATGGGCAAAGAAAAACAATAGAAATCAAAACTTTCTGTTCCTGGATAAACTGTGGTAGATTTCATTTTTTGTGTTTTGTGCTTGTCTGTAAGTCCTGTGAAAGTTCTGAAAGCAGAGTATTACATTAAAGATCCTTGCATGCTGAGCAATTGTTATATTTGTTCTGTTTTTGCTGGGTTCTAGGGACATGTAGTGATGGGCAACAATGCAGTCTCACCTTATCAACAAGTGATTGAGAAGACCAAAAGCCTGTCTTTTCGTAGTCAAATGTTGGCTATGAACATTGAGAAGAAACTGAATCAGAGTGGTAGATCTGAGGTCGGTATAAGTTTTGTTTTTCTGAATTCTTGCTGTCTTTTATAGAGAGATAAATT
This sequence comes from Onychostruthus taczanowskii, assembly GCF_017590055.1. Classification (NCBI taxonomy): domain Eukaryota; kingdom Metazoa; phylum Chordata; class Aves; order Passeriformes; family Passeridae; genus Onychostruthus; species Onychostruthus taczanowskii. The sequence continues at coordinate 24,708,906 of NW_024501459.1, read as the reverse complement.
TAAGTATAATTCTTAACCTATGCCTTAATTCACCAGATGTGCTTACTCCTAGTTCTAATACTAGGAATTATGTTGGAAAAGACTTTGTCATGGGGAGAATTAAGACAGTGGTTCTTGCTTTCTTTTGGCCTTTCTCTTCATCATTACATTTTATGCTGTTGCATAACTATTTCTGTCATTTGCTGCTCTGCTTCTTTTAAATGGTCTCCTTCACCACCAGGAAAGGGCAGATTATGAAGTGTGACACGAAAGTAGTTATAATACTTTTCCAAGTGAGTTGTACTCAAAAGTATTGTAGGTGCTTATGTGGTATTGAAAGGAGAATGAGTGGTGCTTAAGATTAGAATATGGAGGAGGAATTGTGCAAAACCCTGTTAAATCTTTTAAGTGAAATTCTAGAAAATTTAGTTAAGTCATTGAAAGGTTTAAGTAGAGCCAGTGAAAATGAGAAAGTTGGCTAGATGATCTGGTTTTGCTTTCCTCCACATTACAGTGTGAGAAGCTCTGTGAGGCAGAACAGCACTGTAATAGGGATGGTTCTCAGGCTCAGCCATACCTCTTTAAAACTAACAAAAAAAATCTGAACAAGCCACACAGTAAAAGAGCTTAAGCATTATAAGTTTTATTGTGCTTCCTCAGTGCTTGGCTGAAATACTGGTGGAACTTGGACAGGCAGTGCACTATTCTGTTAATGGGAAGTTGTATGAAACTTGTGTGTCGTTACTTTCTTTTAAAAATACAGCTGAAAAATTATTCCTATATTTATACTGGCATCTTCTAGAACTTCTTTTTGAAACTACTAGCTTGGAGGACTCTAGCTGTACAACTCGATTGTAGTATGTGTGTCTTTAATCTTTATTCTTATTGGGTATCCTTTATTATTAACAGCATTCCCACTGTTTAAATTAATGTGTTATAAATTTCATTAAGTGTTAGGTATATAGTAATTTCTTCTAATCTTTATTCATTTTCTAGGCACCCAACTGGGCTACTCAAGACTCTGGATTCTATTGAAACACTTCTACCATGGGGACAAATTTATTTGACTAAAAAGCACATAAATACGTAATCTTTTTGAGAAAAGTAATTATGTGTTAGGGCTTATGTTATTCAAATAAAATTGGCTACTTTTATTGGTCTGTGTGTGTTTGATTTAAATAGATTCTTATAAGGACTTTTTAACATCATAGTATTCTACAGCATTTTTGATCACATTTTGCAAAATTTAGGATGTCAGTGTGTTAGGTCTGTTTGTACCAGGGGATGCTTTTGCTCACAGGGCTGTCTGAGTTTGGAAGCAGGGATTTATAGGTTTTTAGTACCTATTGCAAATGTTGCATGTTAAAAAAATTAGAAGTGTGTGGAACAAACAAATAGACTACGTTTGAACATGTGGTCAGCCAAAATCACCTTCTGTGCTTCCATGAGGAAGCATGGAAGAGTGAAGGCACTTGCAGCCAGTATCTTCTGTGAAACCCAACATAGTCTACATGTAGAATAATTTGACTAGACTTCTTGTGTTCATGCTTCAGAATTTCTCCTGTTTGAAATAATTTTTAATCTTGCCCTGTGTTGTAAGCTTTCTGGAGTATTTTTGGTTGGGAGGGAGGATTACAAAAGGCCTGACAAGTGAGCTGCATATGGTTTAAAACTTTCATTCTGAAATTTCAAGTTCTTAAGATGAATGATGCAAACATTCAACATCAAGGAACAAAACTAGTTCAGCTGTTGGATTTTGGAGAGGGTTTGTAAGTTTCTGGGGTTTTCAACTAATGTTTCACACTTGCTTGGATTTCCTTAGCACCTTTGCACTGCAGAATACGCCTTAGTATCTTTAAGAGAAAATCACAGATCCTTTTTCTGAGTTCTCTCAGGTATAGTGGCTGGTCACTGAGGTGAGTGTGGATGTTGGAAAGGAAGAGGCATTATCACTACATACAGTTTTGTGTTTAAGGTTGAGGGAAATGCCAGTGGCTCACTTTTAGCTTGTTCCAACTGTCTGCCTTCTTCCCTCTTAACTCAAGTTCTGGGATTCATCTATGTGTGTAAAATTGTTTCAGCTTGCCAACACTCCTGCTTACTGTCTGGAATTATATGTTACCTGGGAAAGGAGAAACAGTTTAGTGATGTTCAGTCTTAAGGCTAAGACGAGTTTTACTGTTGTGTTACTGGGAAGATTCACAACAAGACAAGTCTTCAAGCAGCAAGGAGACAGGATCATTGGAAGTGGACACAAAACATGGGAAAAATCCAGTTAGATGTAACTGGGAATAACAATATTTTGTTTTATTACCTAAAAGATCATTAGGCACTAGAAGCAGCCACCCAGAAAGGATATGCAATCTCCACCTTTGGATTTACTAAGTACCTCAGCACCCTGATAGACCTAAACCTGCTTTGAGGAGGGAGTTGAACTCTGGCCTTCAAAGGTCCCTTCCTTGGCTGAGCAACTGGAATTTAAAAAGTGGTAGCAATAAGCAGTTAAAAGTAAATTGCTGCTGGTCTGTAACCATGGTTCAAGAAAGATGGTCTACAGCACAAGGATTCATCCTAGGATGGGGATGAAGAGTGAAACACAGCTGAAGTTAACAAGTTGCTTGTTGGGAGAGCAGTTTCCTGGTCTACAGCACAAGGATTCACTTTATGTATAGGATTAGTTCCTAGGATGGCGATGAAGAGTGAAACACAGCTGAAGTTAACAAGTTGTTGTTGGGAGAGCAGTTTCATAAGGCTGAGCATACTGTATGCCAAGTTCCTTATTCCCCAAGTTTTCTATCAAGGGATTGATTAAATTGCAATCTGTAGATTCACTCTATATTGTTACAGCCCCAAAGCAGTCACTTTAGAACAATCCAGATTGTGTAATAGCCATGTTCCCTGTTAACACAATCATAGAAGTGCAGTTGTGTAATAATTAAAGAATTTTTAAATGAGATAAAATAGGAATGTTTCTTTGTAAACAGCAGGGAAAGGGCTCACATGCAGCTTTTCCCTTGGACTGGAAGAATTTACTTAAAAGTACAGATTTACAACAATCTCATCCCAGGAATGAGATATTATGTTATCATAGTTTTTGGTTCTCTGTGTTTTGGACCTTCCGGCACAGAAAAGGTGCATGCAGATTGTAGCGCTACTGAAATACTTGGTAACTTTGTGTCATGCCAGTTCCATGAAGTCTTTAGGCTTGAGAATGTTCTGTAACTGTGAAAGCCTTAAAGGAAATCTTCCATTCAAAATGATAACAGTACCTTCTGTAAAAGTATTGAGCAACAAAATGTCTTTCTGTCATCTCTACCCTTAATTCTTGCACCACCATGATTCTGTATCTGTCAGAGGGTCTCCCATTAAAGATTTCAGTCCAGCTCACAAACCCCAACACTTTTATGACTCGTATTCACTAAAGAAACAATTGTTACTCTTTTATTTGGTCCTTAGGAAGCTCAAAGGGTGGAGTTTATTCAGCTTCTGGATGTAAAACCACTGCTTTGTGGGTTGATTCTATGTTTTGGGTTTTTTTTAAGGAGGGTGGCAGGCTAGGATTTTCTTGGTTTTGCACTGGCATTTAAATCCTGGTGCTGTCATCACTGATGATTATATGAATACAGGTGGATGTAAAACCACTGCTTTGTGAGTTGATTCTATGTTTTGTTTTTTTTTAAGGGGGGTGGCAGGCTAGGATTTTCTTGGTTTTGCACTGGCATTTAAATCCTGGTGCTGTCATCACTGATGATTATATGAATACAGATGGGTTTCAGGACAGGAATTCAAAATAATTCATACTGATTTCCAGAAGAGACATTTGCTAGTCAGTTTACTAAAATAGAAATCATGTAGTGGATGTAAGATTCAGAGCAAACTATATTCACTGGTGGCATCTCAGGTAGATGTAATTGTATTGTATGTAATGCTTCTCATTTTCTGAAATTGTAATTTTAGATGAAAGGTTTTAAGCAAATGATTTATTTTTAGTACTTCTGTCAGTACCCCTCATCTCTGCTTAGAAGTTTAAAAAATGTTCTTGTCGCTGTTTAAAACAAAGAAACAGAAGGGTGGTTGTATAGTTGGAGAGTGGTGCATGTGTTCTGAAGCACACCTGCTGCTGCACATATGAAATAATGTTTATAAAAATAATTCTTGTAAATTGATAGATATCACCTGATTTCAATGACTGAAAGGGAAATGCTTCATTCAAAATGTTGTTATGAAGGACTTTAGTTCCAGCTACCTCTTGGTGAAGTAAATCTGCTGTGCTTTCGGCAGCCCCGTAGAGAAAAAACCCAGCAGTCTGAATTCCTATGTCCCAATGCTGCTGTTCAGAGAGGAAAGCTTGGTTGAATCTCAATCCCCAAGAACAAGCCCTGTCATGGGCTCTCCTGCTGGTGCTGCAACAGCCCTTGGCTCTGCCAGCAGTCACCCAAGGGCTTTTCCGTGTGGCTGAACGTGTGCTTGGCTGGGACTGTCCCCGTGGTTGTGGGGCATGTGCTGCCTTCCCTGTCGCAGATTGCGACACCTTCACAAATAACGGAGTTATGATTGAATTACACAGGCAGGGGAGAGCAGAAGGGGGAAGGCAAAGTTTATTCTCAGGCAGAGGGTGATGCTGGCCAGAGTGTGAGTTTGCAGTAGGTTGGCGGTAGATGAAGCTTTCTTCAAGCATGACAATTGTAAATTCTGTCATAACTTTCCATTGACTAAGCTTTAGCAATCTCATTAGTAGCAATATTTTATAAACATCCAAGAATAGTTGTTATCTAAATTACATGAAGATAAGGTCTACTTTGTGTCTCTTGTTTTGGCTTTGCTTTTACAAAAAAATATTTGTAGTAACTGCTAAAAGAAAACTTGGAAAGGGGAGAGAAAGACTGTTTTAAGACTTCCTTCTCTTTCCTTTAGTTTTTGGAATGATGAAGGGTGAAAGATAGAGAAATATTGTACTTCTGCTCCAAGGATTGTTTTAAAATTAAGGGTTTTTTTTATTTTTTCCATAAACTTGTTCAGCAGATACAATGTTATAATATCAAATTTTCCCTCTTTTGGAGAATATAAAGATTGTTGTTTTCCCTTTAAGCAACTGTAACATGTAAAAACTATGATTGTCTGGGGGCTAAAATATTTAATCTGTCCTATTTAGAGAAGATGTGTTGTCATGTTTGCAATTATTTTAATAAAATTTTAATAGTTTCAATAAATGTCTTCTCAATTCCCATTGTAGAAATACCATCAGAAATTAAGCCTGCAAAAGCCATTCAAGGATCTTTAACAGGAGGGTTGTAGTAAGGCAACAGTGCTGCTTCTGGTAGAGTTCCTTTTATAGCATGTGAGAGTGCAAGAACTGTGTGAGGGACTTCCACTCTTCCCTGCAATTGTTTATGTAACCTGTGATGTCCAGGAGGGAAGCAAAATCAGATGACTGTAAGCTGTACATTAAAATAAAAGTTTTAACTAAATCCCACCTGTGGCTTGGAAAGGCAGACATATTTTCTACTCCAAGTTGTCACTAGGTTTTATAGCCTAAGACTCTGTTGTGCCAACAAAGAGCACTGACTGCAGGAATTGTTGTGAGTCAGAATGGGGAATGAGCAAATGTAGGAGATCAACAGAAAATGCCAAGAGCACAGAGGGGCTGAAAAGTGGACTTGGCTTTCCTTGATCATTTTGTAACTCAGCAGAGGATTTGGTGTACGAGCTATCTTTGTAAATAAACAGGATAGCAACAAGTAGGTGCCTTGCTCTGTAGAGCAAGACTTCTGAGGCCTGTGGGTAACAGCACAGTAAGGTGATTAGTACCAAGAACTGGCTACCCAGGAACTATGTGAGGTGCATGTGAGCTCCCTGCAGCTGGATTCATGAACAGGAGTGTCCTTAGAAAGGATGGCAACTGGTGATGGAAGCCAAATTGTGAAATAAGTTCCTTGCCATGTATGAGTAGCCGGCTGGTTACTTGTGTCATGCAACCCTGGCTAAATAAAGTGTAATTTAAAAATGTGAACATGCAAATCTGCAACCCTCTTAATTAATACTTTCATTTTGTGTGAGAATGAGTAATGTTTTGCCAAGAGCAAAACCACCACTGATGTACAGCTGTCCAAAAATACAGCTCTCCATTAATTGTTCACACAGAGGATGCCTATGGTTTCTGAGCAGCCTGGGCAAAGGAATAGGCCACATAACCACATCTTCCTTGACTTCACAGCACACACAACTTCAGAAGTAGTCTATTTGTTTCTTGCTCAGTGCATCCTCAGTGATAGGAGGATATTTTGAATGGAGGGTATGAATAATCCATATCTCCTCTTGTAAAAAAGTACTTTGCATGGTAGCAGACTAGACCAGGCATGGCAGGCCTCACCCATCTGCCCTGTGCCAGTAGAAAAGTCTAAACCTCTCCATCCCCTGTGTCCCAAAGTATCTTCAGTGTGAGGATTTGTGTTCATATGTGCACTGTGGCCACTGAGCAAAGCTGAGCTTTAGCAAGAGGTGAAATCATAATGCAGTATATTCATTCCACAGCTTAAGGCATTTAAAGGTGTATGAATTAGATTATTGTCATGTTGGATCTCATCTTCCTGGTAAACCAACCCTGAATATGCTAAATTGGCAATTAGGAGAAATTTTAATGCAAAGAACATAAAAGTTTAAGCTTGTTTCAGTAGGTTGAACTTCTTGTTGCAGTGGACGTCTACTGTGAATGCAAAAATTTGCCTTAAAAAAATGAGGTGCTTGTGAGAGCTTGCACACACTGCAGTAGCATCTGGAAAGGTGCTGGCCATGCTGCTCAGCTCCAGCTGCCTTGGCTGAAGTGGCCACAGGCTGGAAGCTGCATTGTGTGAGTTTGTAAGAGTTGGGAACATGCAGATGGTATTTCTCTTATAAGGACCCAGGGCAGGGCATGTAGAAGCAATTGTTTACAGCAATTATTTTTTACACCCATATTGAGAAGACTAAATTGTGTTCCTGCAGAGATCAGGAGTGATGGTATTTATGGAAATACTGTGCTGTGCCAAAGAGCCATTCACTGAACATGTAGAAGTATTCACCTTGTGACTGAACAGTGAGGCTGCCTGTAGAAGGATCAAGATTCTACATATGGACAGAGATTTCTTGTTTAATCTCATGGCAAAGAAATGTATGCTTTATGTCCCCTCTTAGGAATTAGAAGTCAAAGTACTTCTTTGGAGTTTTGAGGTGTTAATTATTTCTGTATGTTTTCATATTTTACAGTAAGGCACACAGAAACACATTGTGATATTTGATAATAATTGTTTGCATAACTCATAATTTGGGTGCTTTTTTCCCTATTTCTTCTGCTTTAAGGTGCATTTTTCCTCCCATAATGTCAGATTGATGTATTTTTGAAGAGACAAAAGGTGATAACATTTAGATAGTTTTTCCTGCATCAAGCTGCAGTTCCTCCTTCTCACTTATACAAACCTTGTGTTGTATGATTTCCTTGATGTAAAAACCCCTTTTCCTAATGAATTTAAATGAAGAAATTTTGTTTGCAATACAGAAAATTTTATAGTTTGCTCAGTGTAAGGAACAGAGAACAACCTGTTTATTTCTTTTCCATAGGTTTATTTTTGACCTAACTAATACTATTTTTTGGTGCTGTGCCTTTCTTACTGCATACGTTGGGAGACGCTTATTTCAACTTCATTTCTTCCCCATTCCACACTTCATATTGCCTTATAAATCTCCATGAAAGATCTGAAACTCACTCAAGGCAGTCAGCTTCCAAAGCTTTGAAAACACTTATTGGAAATTATTAGTAGGAAAAATATAATCCAATATTTTGTATAATTTGAACATAAAGCAAATGTTACCCAGAATGGGAAATGTCAGATAATTTCTGTGAGTCTCCAGGAGGTTCATATTAGGTTAAAAGTAACAAGAACACTCATCTATTTTGGCTTTCAACAAGGTTAGATATTAGTTTCCTGGACAAATTCAGTGAGTGTTTTCAACAAATGTAGAGTTTAAACTATAATTACAAGCCTTAAAGGCACTAATAATTTGCAGTGTCCCTGCCAAGTAAACAGAATTTATGAGAGGTCAAACACTTGTGATTATTGAGTTGTTACTGGTATAGCCAACTCTAGATTGAGGAACTTAATTTAGACAGCAACATCATTTCAAATTTTGGCTATGTTTAGTGGAGTGCTACAGGAGCCTTTTGGATCCAAGGTGCTTTGTGTCAATAGTACAGTGAAGGAACACCCCTCATGTGAAATGAACTTTCCATTTTGACTTCACTCAATCCTCATCCCCCCAAAAATTATCCAACTGCATCTTGTGTATATAATTTATCTGTCAATTCTCTCAAAAAAGAGAGCTTATGTTACTTGGAGGGCCTTCATGCCAATTCCAAAATGAAAAGCAATACACACTGCCAATGCAGCAATTGCCTGCAGGCTTATTGAATTTCTTTCTTCACTCCTACTTGCCACCAAAACCAGCTCAAGGAAAAAAAATCCCCCTAAAAATCTTGTTAGAAGTCAACAGAACTGAAAGCTGATAAAATACTAAGTGTTTTCCTGGGGTGAAAAAAAGGGAAAAATTAGATATTAAACATTATTAATAAGCTATGGTGTATATGCTTTGCTCTTGAATAGAGCCAGACTCAGCAGGACTGAGTGTATGTGTAGGCAGAGGGAGCCACAAAGAGATATATGTGGTGTTAGTTTAAGGCCACATATTCCAGTACCCCACCATGTTCTCTTTATCTTCACTTCCCCTACAGCTTCTGAGTTGGTCCCACGGAGAGAGAAAACACAGCCCTCCCTTTCCCTCTCTCTGTTGGTGCTGCACTTGTGAGAAAAGAAAAGAGGATATAAGGGGATATCCATCAGCTGGCAGGCTCCATCTAGGTGAGTGGCATCCATCCATTAGTTAAATATCCGTGATGCAGGAGCCATCAACTCAACGTCACTGCTGCTGGAGCAGCAGGGAATTTGAGATGCAGTGTTTTCCTCCTGTGGGTCTTTCCGTCTGTATTGTTCTCAAACTGAGGAATTATTATGGACCCATATAAGGGAGTAAAGATAAGGATGTGAAGGGAAGTCAGGGGAGAAGCCTCTATCCAGAAGAGTGTTTGAAAGGGATTTCTAAAGAAACGGGAGAAGGCAAAGGGAGGAGGAGCCTGAGCAAAGTACAAGGGGCAGTGTGAAACAACAAAGAGCATGTTATGAAAAAGAGAGAAAAGAAGCTGTCAGATAAGAAGAATCAAAAATAAAAAGAATCAAAAACTAGGCAAAGAATACCAGACAAAGTTAGGAAGAAATTAGAACAAAGATATAGACAAGATAAAAATTCCAGATAGCCACAAATATTGGGGGGGAAGTATTAGAGTTGCATCAGTGCATGGGGCACACTGGCCAATGACATTGGTTGAAATGTAATTTTTGAATTGTTGGTATTAGTGGTAATAACTGGAACATAAAACCTGGACAAAACATGATGGGAAAAGAAAGAGGATGAAACATGCTCTGCTGTTTGTCTCTTAATTTTATCTGTTTTCTGTGTATTGGCTCATTAGGTATCCCGTCTGCCTGCCAAGAGAGAAACCATTTTGGATTTGCATAGCTGTTGCCATATGGGGAAAAGATAGCGTTCTCCCTGAAAAAAATTTGTTTTCTCTCTAATGTAAGATAAGATATTTTGGACACACCATGCTGTTTGCATGGAAATATTACAGTTGAGGAGTTACATGGCAGAAACAGAAATGGAATAATAAACTTGAGGGAAGTAGTCTGGTTGGCAGCTTATTGGAGGTTTTGGTTAGTATTTATGACAATCCAAAGGCTTCTAGTACCACAAGCATATTTCTTTTCTTTTTGGTTTATTTGTGATGAGAGAAGAATGACAGAAAAGATCCAATTTTAAATTTCCAACATATTTATATTTTTTCTCTTGTGTTTGGAATGGTGATTTATTAAGTGACAGGGAAGAAGATTTGCCACTGGGGGAACAGCACACTGCAGCTCTTGCTATGCGCTGGACAAAGCTTCCAAGCTCTAATTTGCACAGGAGATCTTATACAAAATGCTACAAATAAATAACATAATGTGGAGATGGCTGAGAGCAAGAAGTCACTGCAGTCCAAATCTCCCCGAGCTAGAGAAGTCTGGCTGAATGATCCTGTGTTTCAACAAGGGATAGAAGGCTTCTCATGTTGGGGCAGCCTGCCAGGGACCTTAAGAATCAATTTATTATTGCTAGACTGATCTAAAATGAGGATAACAATTTCCAGTGCATAGTTGTTCCAAGCACTATAGGTGGCTTGTGTGTCTTGATGCTGTCAAATGGCCTGGAATATGGAACTAGAAATGTGGCTGTTGTCTTAGTCAGGAGCTTCCAAACACAGACCTGCTTTCAAGATCCTCCCACATGGTGCTTCCAGATGTATCTGTCAAACTTATAAATGGAAAAGGTATAAAGTTCACTGAAAAATTAGGGCCTTAAGCCTATTCTTTACATTCTCCTAATCTGCCCCTAAAAGTTTTAGTAAATAGCCTCAAGCTACCTCATAAAGATATAAGTAGCAATGAGGATGCTATGTCACAGGACTTGGTGCAGATGAAGAATCCCAGGAAGGCCTGGGTGCTCCCAGTAGGTGTGCACAGCCCATGGTGAATCCCAAACCACTGGTGCTCTGCTAGCACCCCTCTGCTAGCTTACCCTTGGAGTTTCACTTTCAGGAAAGACTTAATCTGTGTGTTAAAAATCCCCCAAACTATAGCAATATTGGGATTGCCCCGTAAATATCAGAAAGTAAGGAAGTGCTATATTCCTACAGCAGTATTGCCTTAGGCACACTGTGTGTTCCCAAAATTGTCTTGCTTTCAGGTGAACACCACAGCTATCTGTACTTCTACATCTGGCACCAAGTCTGTGACAGGTTTCCTGCAGTCTTTACTCAGATCTTCTAAAACTGAGAGAATGGTGTTTTATAATTTTTTGTTTCAACAATAGTTACTAATAAAGAAACCAGAAGGAAGAGAGGTGGTAGTTTGCAGAAAAGGTTATGTTAGTCTCGTGGGCAGAAATGTGTAAGAACACAGTATTCAAACACCTTTCTTCAGCCAGGTAGTGGGATTACAATTAGTGGGGAATATATTTGAAAACCATTACTCCATCTGTCATCACTGCACAGGCTGGATAAGTGTTAGAAAATCGTTTCATTTTCAGGTGCCTACATCCAAAATTTAAACCTGCCATGCCTTCTACAGCTGCAATCTAACCCTTGAGACTTCTGAATTGCCCATATGGCTAAATGCCCAATTTCATACGTGCAGGCTGAACTTTGCAGGAGCTGAGGTTGTGTTCCTTTTCCTGGAGTCCATCCTACCTGGTGGGCATTCTCTGAGATCGGTCCTATCAGGAAAACAAACAAAGAAGAGGGATTTGTCAGTTGTATAGCCTGAGTGCATGCCCAGGACATTTAACACCAGGCTTACATCCCTCTTTTTCCTGATTTTAGAATAAGGATTTGAACCTCAACCTCTCACCTCTCCCAGAGCACTAGGAGGCTTTCTGGTTTTGCAATTCCTAAATGATTTTTGATCAGGTCTGCCCCAGGAGGCTTGATAATCACTCCCTTATAATCAATGTTTAAGTTCTTTTTTTCAAAGCAAACCAGCTATATCTAAGAAAAAGAAACAATCTATTGTTTGGGAATCCAGTAACCCCAACACGAATGCTTTCTATACCTTGTATACAATATCATGCAGTTTATGGAAAGGTTTTGGTATAACAAAAACTCTCCAGCAGTGGAAACAAAGTGGATTTATTTTAACTGAGGTATCAGCTAGTGATATCTGACAGATATGACATATCTGCAACAAGAATCACTCTTAGCAAAGCTCTGCTGATTGCTTTCTTTAGGTGGTTTACTCAAAAGGTGGCTTTCTTCTACTGCTTGTTTGAACAAGTTACAAAGTATTGCAGGATTTTTCTGTCTGCAGTCTCACACTGAACATGTATGATGTATATAGTTTGGGTTTTAACATATATTTTTTTAACTAAAAATATTAATATTTTTTCATTAGCTATTCTGATGTGTTTTCTCTATTAACATATGACTTGCTGTTACGAAAAACTCTCCACTTACAGGGTATCTTGCTGGAAGGTTGAAAAAGCAAAATTATTATGTTGTGTGTGTTTGTGTTGCAGAATCAAAAGGAAAAACATTTGTTGACAATTTGGCATTTAATTAAACATGCTGCAGCTACCTCAGCCAAATCTCTCGCCTAGTGTAAACAACACTACCAGGTTAGATGTTAAAATAATATTTGTAATATAACTTTAATGGCCTCTCTTCTACTGGATCTGGGATTGTAAATCGTGACAGTTTATCAGCCTCATTAGACTGTCTCCAGCCAGGTTCAGATATTTTGTCCTCAGGCTTCCTAAGCAGTCTCAGACCTGACACCTCAAAACAAGCTGGCCTTTCTGTGCCAGCTCAGAAGACCCACGACTCATTTTCCCAGTTAAGAGAGGCATGGCTTTGCCAGAGTGAGCCCAGCAGAGGGGGACCAGAGCATCTCACTTGGGAGAAGAGGCTGAAAAAGCAGGGACTGTCCAGTCTGGAAAAGAGAAGGCACAGGACGTTCTTATATGTATAAATAAATACCTGGTGGGATGAGATGAAAAAGAGAAAGCCAATCTTCCCAGTAGGGTCCGGTGACAAGTTGAGAGGCAGTGATCAGAAACCTAAAAAAACAAAATTCAATCTGAACACAAAACCCCCCACTTTTTTATTCTGAGTATGGTCAAGCACTGTCACAGATCAAACTTTTTTACTCTGAGTATGATCAAACACAGGTTGCCCAAAGTGTTCCTTGGACATACTCGAAAGCCATCTGGCCAACCAGCTGCTGCTACACAAGCAGGGAGGTTGGAGCAGGTGACTTTCAGAGATCCATTCCAACCTCAGCCATCCTGTAATTCTGTGATAATTTCTTCGTACATGAGACCACTCAATGGAACCCAGATTTAATACAAAGCAATAACATGGCAATGCAGCTGTGCCAGAGCTAAATCAGGCCCCAGAAATTGCTAGCAGTGTATTCTCCAAGGCTGGCATGACATGGGTCCAAGGCCTCCCTTAGTACGAACCATACACACAAGAACAATAGTTGGAAATGTCCAAAATAAATTTCTCCCAGCAATTTCAATATGTTTGTGGCCAGGATCTGGTACAGGACAGGACAGGGCTGAGTTCTAATGCAGGTCTGAAAGAAAGTTGATGGGTCCTCTGAAGATGGAGTAGTATCTTGTGTCTGATGTGAGCATCTGAGTCATACCCTGAGCATAAACATGAATGGAAGAAGTCCTGGAGGAATCATCTTCATTAAAAGTAGTGTGCATTTTGCATTTTACAGGAGCAAAGGGTTTTTTTGGAGCAAAACATTTTTCAGGATCAAACTTTAATGTAACAATGATATATGGCTAGAGAGTGAGAAAAACATCAGTGGAATGGAAAAATCTGCTCTAAGTCTTGCCAAGAGTTTCATGCTTCTATTCTATTGCTGCTACCACCACTGGTAAACATGATTTGCTACCTTCCCTCCCCATAAACTCACATAAGCTTTTCAAAACTTCTCCCCTCTTTCCATATTCCTTTTTAATAATGGTTGATTTTGCATTTGTGAGCCGTGGTTTCCTTTGTTTTAGCAGCTGCTGGATGCCCTGCTGTTGGCTGGGCAAGAGCTCCTGCTCCTGCTCCTGTCCCCTCCATGGATAATGCCATTTACCTTTCTCTAGATATCCTCCAAAGAGGCAGTGGTCATTTTGGATAAAAAGTTAGCAGGATAGTTTCCTCACAAAACTATATGCTGTGATCTTATTGTCCTGGTCTTAGCCATCTTCTTGTGCCCACTGCTTTTTGCTCCAAGATCACATCCAAGCACAGAAAGAATTGAAATTTGGGAATTCAAATGCATGTACCCTCATAGCAGTCATTTCTTATTACAAAAAGAAGAGCATGGAAAAACCCACCTAGCTAGACTGGTTTTATATGCTGTTCCCTGCCTTTCTTTTCCATCCTCTTCCTGCAGATGATCATAATTTAAAGCATCTCTCAAAAAAATCTGTAGTGTTATGTGTGAATTACAAGCTGAGGTAGCAAAGCAATATTCACACAGTCTTTCACAGAGCCACAGCCTCCTCAGCTGACCCAGCAAGGGTCATTTGATGCACTTGGATCAGTGTTTCAAATGACATTAGAGAAGCAGATGCCAATACAAAGCATCTTGGCATGAGTTGCCTTTAACTTGCATAAGAAGACAGCTCAGTCTGAGGCACCTGAATGAGGCTCAGCAAACAGTGCTAGTGCTGGGCCACTTTTTGATCATGCTCTCATCCTTGACTTGTGAAGGGCATTTTTTAGAAGTTGTGAAACCATAGGTCGCTGTAAGCCAGTGATCCACACACCTCTGCTCCCATCACATATGCTCAAAATCTGACATGTCATCACATGGAGCTACTGAGGAAACTGTTAGGGGAGCTGGGTTACAGTTGCCTGTGAGTGGTGTCCTGATCAAAGGTGTTTGGGAGGCAGCAGTGCTCCTGCAGCTCTCCAAAGAGCTACCATAAGGGAGATACTGCTTTAACCAGTGAAGAGGGTTGAAAAATATAGTCACCATGTGACTTACCTACAGCCATTTTGTCAAAGAACAGACCCAAATCCATAATTTTCTTTTAAAAAAGCCTTTGATAGGTCATGTCTCTATTTGATACTGTCTCACTCAGCTGGATAAACACATCATGTGGTGGGTGAACAACTGGCTCACGGGTTGGTTACAAAGGGTTACAGTGAATGGGGTGACATCAGACTGGAGACCTGTCCCTAGGGGGGTTCTGCAGGGCTCCATCCTCAGCCCTGTGCTCTTCAACATCTTCGTAAATCACTTGGGACTGAAAGGGATACTGGGCCAGTTCACAGACAATGCAAAACTGGAATTGTGTCCCGTGAAGGCAGGGAGTCCCCACAGAGGAACCTCAACAAATTATAGAACTGGGCAATCACCAACCACATGCAGTTCAACAAGAGACAGCGTTGGATGCTGCTCCTGGGCTGCAGCAACTCCAGATGCACGGACAGACTGGGGAATGAGATCCTGGAAAGCAGTGCCATGGAAAGGGCCCTGGGGGTCCTGGTCAATGGCAAGTTGAAAATGAGCCGGCAGTGCCCAGACAGCCAGGAGGGCCAAGAATGTCCTGGGGGGCATCAGGCACAGCATCACCAGCTGGGCAAGGGAGGGTATTGTGCTGCTCTGCCCTGCACTGGGAGACCTCACCTCAAGTGCTGGGGGCTGTTTTGGGTACCACAATATAAGAAAGGCATTAAACTGTTAGAGAGTGTCCAAGGGAGGTCAACAAAGATGGTGAAGGGCCTTGAGGGGAAGCTGCATGAGGAGCAGCTCAGGTCACTTGTTCTGTTCAGCCTGGAGAAGAGGAAACTGAGGAGAGACCTCACTGCAGTTACAACTTCCTCATGAGGGGAAGAGGAGGGGCAGACACTGATCTCATCTCTGTGGTGTTCAGTAGCAGGATGCAAGGGAATGGCCTGAAGTTGTGTCAGGGGAGGTTTAGGTTGGATATTAGGAAAAGGTTCTTCAGCCAGAGGGTGGTTGGGCACTGGAACAGGATCCCCAGGGAAGTGGTCACAGCACCAGCCTGACAGAACTCAAGAAAAGTTTGGACAATGTTCTCTGGTGTGACTTTTAGGGAAGGTGGTGTGCAGGGCTGGGAGCTGGATTCAGTGATCCTTGTGGGTCCCTTCCAACTCACCTTATTCTGTGATTCTGTGCTGTAACTCATAGGCTGAGCCATTCAACTGCGAGGTGAGAGATGGGTACTCAAGAACATTCTCAGCCTCAATGTACATTCTGATCCACATCTACTGCTCCCCAGGCACTGGTTGTCATGTGCTTCCCTAGTTGGAATCATCATGGAAGGCATTGCTGCCTTCACTTACAGCAGCTTCATGGACAGTGTTTGTAGACAGAGCTTGTCCTGGGCTGATTGCTCCAAAGGCAATTTATAGCTGAGGGCTCTCAGCCCCCCATTCCAAGGCAGTTTTCTGTAGTGGGACACATGTAATATTTTAGGCAGTATCTGATGAATGCAAACATAAACCTTTTGGGGGACAGAAAACAGGAAGCCATGCATGGATCTTTCCTAGAATGTGGGTTTCTTTCTCCTGCTTCTTTCTAGTCTAAGAAATCCTGATTTCCTGGGATTGTTGAGATCACTTGATCCCCATTCTGCCTTCCACTACTAATTACTTAGGATACATTCAGAGACGTAGGTTTTGCTATCATGAAGCAAAATGGAAAATAGTCAGTTGTGTAGTGTCAGGGTCGTGTTGCTGTCTAAAAAAGTCACCTGCTGTGTTTTGTAAGGACACCATTCCTGAATATTCTCTCAGAATGCATCTGATCAACCACACTGGCAGAGCTAGGGGCATAGATTGAAAATAGTGATGTGCATTTCATGTTTGTTTTGCAATTAAGGTTTGAGAATGTGTTTGCTGAAGAGGGTCTCAGCCTTCTACATTTGCCAGTATGAGGCAAATGTTCCAGGGTCTTTGAAATCAAGCTAAATGGTCCTGTGGAGTTTAAAACCTCCGGCTGAGAAGCAAGCCAAGATTTATTATTATTATTATTATTATTATTATTATTATTATTATTAGTTATTTCCATTTTGTATTTAGGTGCAGCAATTCAAGTAAAATTTAGTTGCAGACATTCAAATATGTTCTTCGGGGATTTAGCCCCTAGTTTCCATCCCATATATATAAGGGGTATGAGACAAGGTACCTTGTCTTTCCCTAATATTAAAAAAGCATCTTAAGTTTTGAAGGTGACACTTTGTAAGGGGCCAGCAGTAGCACAACACAAATTCCCTTTTAAAAATCCCTTGCCTGAAACTGTCCCAACTCCATCCCTCTGCATCCTTCATGAGGAGCAGATAAAATGTGGATTTCGATACTTCAACAGTTGCTTACTGTGCAAGATGCTGTTCCCCAGAAGTACTAAACAGCAGGGAGTGGACTTGGGCCCAGAGATATTATTAGTTGTACTCACCAAGTCAGCTATCAGTCAGAAAATATTCAGCTGCTAGCTGTGTGCCAAACCAGCACTGGGGTAAAGAAGGTTTGGGACAGTCATGAGGGCATTGAAGATGATCAGTAGCTGTTTTTAGACTGAACCATGTGTTTTGTAATATTCCCTTTGTTAATTTTCATGATAGTTAAAAAAAAATCCTAACTTAGTATTTTCCCCAAGAAGACAAGTTGACATTAAATAATGAAAATCAACACAGAGGTCCAGCTGATCTGAAAATATCCCTCAAAGTGATGATAAAAAACTTCAGTATTGAGTTCAGGGAAAGGAAAGTGAAATATCTGCATTTGGCATGGCCTCACATACTCCTCTGCTTTAAAGGGCTCAGTGGACAGAGAAAAATGTCCAAACTAAAGTAGAAATTAAGTCTTCTAGATTATCATAAGTATTATTCTGCCAGTGCATGACTGAGTCCTTTAATACTTATTTAAGCCTTTCAGTCCCTAAGGAGAGTGATTTATGGGCTTTCTGCTGATCATCAGAAGATAGGCATGGTTATATGCTACAACTACTTACGTACTGTGGTTCATGCTTTTGGCTCCAGCAGTCTTCTCAGCCCCTGGGGTACTGTTGAAATGGTTGCCATCACAGTTTCTCTGCCCTATTCTCTAATTTAATTTTACTTTGAAGAATTGTTCTGAAGAATGATGACCTCAAATTTTCACTTTTTTCCCCTTATGCTTTATCTCTATTTTGTTTTAAGGACAGAAATAAGTCTAATTTTGGTTCCAGAAGATAGATATGGTACACTTCTCCAAAACTTGCAATGAAGTAAAAGCTGACATGCAGCTCCCATTGTGACTGGCAGGCTACAAAGCTCAAACAAAACAATATTTTACTGTGGTTTATTGCACTTTTTTAAAAATTAGAGCTGTACTTTGTGGCTCTCACATTTAAAAAATAAGTCTTCAGTTACGTCTATACAATTCCTCTGACAAAACTGACTGCAAGCTCTTTTGTTGCCCTTTCACCAAGACCCTTGGTTTCTGTACTTGTATTTGTACAAGGTCATGCAGGGGGCTGGCATCCCAAGTGCACTGCTCCCCTTTCCTATTCCAAGGAGTAAATATCCTTCAGTGTAGACTCACCTACTGCTCCAGGCTCTCTCCTGAGCTGCGCTAAAGGAGGTTACAGTGTTTCAGAGAGAATGCTCATGAGTTCTCTTTTAATTTGTTTTCCTGAGCTGTTTGTTCAATATATAAGACAAGGAGTAAGCAATGATGTGGCAGTGGAAAAGTATAATATCTTGCAGATTATAAAACTGCCTTGAACATACGTTTTTTTATTACTGGAGACAATTTTACTTTTGAAACTCTGTGTAGATTAACTACACAAATTTCAGGATTTTATCTAAGAATTCTCAACTGTCCAAAATTCTTTTTAAACTCCCTTCTTTATTATCATTTGGCAGAGATACTTCTTGTATAGTCCAACAAGTATTGCAATCACTTTATTGCTAAATAGATATGCTGGGGAAAACACGCACTTAACATCACAACATTTAACACTTAGCCTTTATTAACATTAAATAGTAAATATCTCTAAATTATACTTGGAAGACATCTCCAAAGCCAGTTACTAGATTAGAAGGCTATTGAGAAAAGTTGTTGAATACAACAGATGTCTATGCTGAACAATGCTTCTGTTACAAGAAAATAATCCACAAATTGTGACATTTCAATAAACAAGTTTCCATCATATCACTTTTCTCACTTTGAAAGCCCCTTTTGGTTGTCATTGCTCATTGTGTTAACAGCTCTGTGCTTACAGGTACACAATCATCTTTGCTCCCTTTCCTTCTGCAATCAACAGAAACAGTGGGTAAAACAAACTAAACATTTCAAGATGATAGGGTTGGTCTCAGGCATATAATTTTAAAGAAATATCGTAAATATTTTCTCCATTAGATGTATAAGTGATAAGGAAACAGAGGAAGAGCAAAGTAGAAATAAAAAGTACACATACATTTAAAACAAAATAGATTATAAATATATATATATAATATTTATACATATTTATTATATATATAAAATTTAATATATAAATATATATCTACAAACATATATATATATATTCAGGTATAAAAGGGAACTTATAGGAAGATGGAGATCACAGAGAAAAGCAAAAGGGCAATAATTACAAATTGCAATAAGGAAAGTTTTCTCTGTAGATATAGCAAAAATTTTCACTATGAGGATGGACGACAAGCACTGGAAGAAATCACCCAGAGAACCTGTGAAATCTTCCATCTTGAACTTTTTCAAACCTCAGCTAGATAAGGCTCTCAGTAACCTGACCTAACTTTGAAGTTAGCTCTGCTTTGAGCAAGAGATGATCTTCATGGTCCCTTCCAAACTCGGTTACTCCAGGACTTTTATGTGTATGAGAGATAAAGCAGTGATTGCATAAAGCTTAGGGCACATGATGTAAAATCTTTGTTAAAAAACTATGCCAATACCAGCTCACCGTTTCACCTTTGCATTCCAGATCCTTGTGAAGCTGTTCTGTTGAGGCCATACTGGAGCAAATTTAAACCCCTATATGTGTGTTGCAAACCTCCTCTGTAGCTGTGGTGCCATAAAAAGCATTGCAAAACAGAAAGCCTGAACTTTGGTATACATTAATTTTTCAGTAATTTTCTGATCTATATGCTGGCAAACTAAAATCACCATTGTCCAAAAGAAGTGGATTTTCTGCAGCTGCCAGGCTGGAATTTGAACTCTCACCTTCAGAATGCAGTATCCACACAGGAGGACACTGGCTCTTGCGCACTCCAAGAGAAACATTGGGTCCAAAGCTGGCAGGCAGGAACTGATAGTGCCAGTCCAAACTGGAAAAGGAAGATACACACCATTTAGAATATATTTTTCTTACTATTTTCTGTATTTCTTTATTTTTTTTTTCAGAAACAACTGAAAATTATATTTGAGAGCTACTGAAGTTATTTCAGAGGTGTTGACCCCTTTCCCCCATCTTTTCTTCTCTGAGCCCTTAATAAAAACATACAGCTTTGATGAATTGATGAACTTGTTCTTTAGGTAGCTCTGCAAGAGCAAAGTCTGCACAAGGAGGTAAAAAATCAAGGAGTTTGATCATGTTTCAGAGAGGGAGAAGAGTCAGAAGGATGGCAACCATTTGATCTTCCCAGGGTTTGAATGGAAGAGATGTGGGTGTCCAGAGGTGTGCAGCGCAGTCCTCTCAGCCTCTTTTGGGAGCTCATGGGTTTTACAGGATTGACAGGTCATGAAGCTTGGCAGGGACCTTGGGGGGAGTAAAACCCCTTGCTAAAAGCAAGTACAATCAGCAGAGGCCAGACCAGGCTGCTTAAGGCCTTGTTGTAGGAAGGAGAGTCCACAACTTGTCTGGCCAAACTGCTTCCAGTTCTTATTCATCCTCAGAGGGAAAATTATTTTCTATTATACCCAGCACAAATCTCCCCTGTTTCGGTACATGACCACTGTCTCCTGTTCTTCTGTCCAGCACCTCCATAGGGATCCTGGCACTTCCTGCTCAGTAACCTTCTCATAGGCGTGGAAAGGAACTGTTTGGTCTCCTCTAAATCTTCTCCTTCAGGGTGAACAAGCCCAGCTTCTTAAGCTTTACTTCACATGACTAGTGCTCTAGCCCCCAAATATTGTGGTTCTGCAGTAGTCTTCCTCTGATTTTGGGAGACAATATTCCATTATTTCAGATGACATTTTGAAGAACGAATGAAGTAAGTGTATTTTAAGAATTTAAAGAAGGTAAAAACTGACTTAGAAATAAAAAGTTTGAAGTTGGGTTTTATATAAATATATTTATTTTTCAAGGTTAGGTGTAAAGCTTGTCAGATTAATTCATTTCTTTCACTGAAAATAAAGATATGTCTTTTCTACTGCAATGTAAGGCTGCTAAGACTTACATGTTGTTGCTGAGATCCTGATCTTAGGAAAGATGATGACTTTCATGCAGCAATGAGTTGCCCAGTTATAAGAATATGGAGAAATTTCTTCTAAAGTAAACCTTAATGTTGCTCATTTTGAGATGATGAAGTTAGGATACTTACAGATCAAATCCTAGGGAGCCCAATAAAGAATGGAAAGATTCAATTACAATTACTTTATATCGCAAAAGCAGCAGTTCTTTGGCTTTAATACAACTGAAATGTAGAAGGTAAGTTCTTTTACAGTCAGTGAAACCTCTGTGGAGCACAGCACATAAAAATTAATTTTCTATGAACCGAAATTTAGTTCTAGAAAATAATATGATTTCTGAACAGTGTGTAATGAATCATCTCAGCACTATTCAAATACATTAATTTGGCTGCTGAGAGTTTTGAATGATCTATGTCAAATACACCCATTCTTAGCTATCCCCACTGCTAAAGCTGTTGCCCAGACTGTCATCATCTGGTAATTCAATCACTGCCACATCATCCACTTGGGCCTTGACTAAAGCATTCTTTCTATGACTTAATTGACCATGCTCAGATAATTTTCCCAGTTCCTCCCTGTGACAAAGCTGGCCTCAGAGTGAGTGCAGTGTTCATTAGAGCCGCAGTACACAAAGTGCCATACCTACAGTCAGTTCCTCTCTGGTAACTGAAGTGCAGCTGCAGAGACAGAGTCTACCATGTCCTACAGAAGTCATCCCAGTACTTTTCCTTCCTCCGATTTTTAATCTCTTGGAGCCCCTGACTTTTCCCCCTCTGACTGTAAAAATGGGCTCTGCAGACTCTGGTTTTGCTTCCAGGCCACTACACCACACTTTGACAGATGTCAGTCATCTTCAGTGCCAGCAGGACACCTGTCATAAAGTCCTTTCATACTTTTATTTCAGACACTTCCAGAAGTGGAGCTGTGTTAGTGAGGAGGTCCTGGTATCACTGTTTGCAAAAAGGACTCCAAAACTCTAGAAAGCTGTTGTAGAGTCAAAGACACATAACGGGTTTGTAAACATGAAACAGTAAAGGAGATTAGCTCCTGGAGCCCTTACGAAAGTGTAGTTAACACCTTTTGTTTCCCCTTCTTGTACTTTGATATCTCTCTCCCTGGCATTAAAGCTTGAGAGGATCTCTAGGGTGTTTTTCTTATTTCTGCATCAGAAAATCACAAGCACATACTCTAAAGATAATGCTAGTACAAAAAGGCTCACTTTTAGCTGTCTAGGGTACACAACATGTCACATGAAACATGAGTGGATACAGAGACTGCGCATCTTGGAGAGCTCCAGTTGACAGTAAACACACTTGACTGAAATAGATTATGGCATCAGTTGCAACAAGTTTTACAGAAAAGTTTCACTGTGTAAGTAGATTGGGGAAAATAAAGACCATAAACCACATATACACATGCCTTTTTTTGGCACTCTTTCCCTTAGCATCCACTCCAAACCCACTTGGATAGCATTGACACTAAGCTAGACTGACCTTGACTGAGTTCTTAGATCTGTGTTAATTAGTTTGACAGGTCACATCTTTGTAATTCTTAGATTATGACAATACTGCAAGATACTGGTGCTCTGCATAGCACAATGGAGTCTCACACACTGTAATATCATCATGACAGTTCTAATAAATAAATATTTTGCATCAGAAAATACTCATACCATAGAATCATAAAATGGCTTGGATTGGAAGGGACCTTAAAGAACATTTTAGTTCCAACCTTCCTGCCATGGGTAGGGACACCGTCCACTAGACCAGGTTGCTCAGAGCTCCATCCATGGCCTTGAGCATTTCCAGGGATGGGGCAGCCACAGCTTCTCTGGGAAATCTGTGCCAGTGTCTCACCACCCTCACAGCAAAACATTTCTTCCTAATAGATAATATAGAGCTACTCTCTTTCAGTTTGAAGACATTGCCCCTTTTGTCACTACAGCCCCTTGTAAAAATTCTTTCTTTTCTTGTAGGCTCCCTTCAGGTATTGGAAGGCTGCAATTAGGTCACCCCAAAGCCTTCTCTCTTCTAGACTGAATAATTCCAGTTCTCTCAAGCTTTCCTGAAAAAGTGCTCCATCCCTCTAATCGTCTTGGTGGCCTCCTCTGGACTCACCCCAACAGGTCAATGTCTTTCCTGTGCTGGGAACGCCACAGCATTCCAGGTGGGTTCTCATGACAGCAGACTAGAGGGATGAAATTGCCTCTGTTGACCTGCTGCCCACGCTGCTTTTGATGCAGCCCAGGACATGTCTGGCTTTCTGGGCTGCAAGTGCACATTGGTGTCCTGTGTCCAGCCTCTCATCTGCCAGTGCCCCCAAGTCCTTCATGATAGGGCTGCTCCTGTATTGGTACTGGGGGCTGCCCCAGTCCACGGGCACACTGCACTTGGTCTTGTTAAATCTCTTGAGATTCTCATGTGCCCACTGCTCGAGCTTGTCCAGGTCCTTCCGGATGGATCCCGTCCTTCAGGCGTGTCAGCTGCATCACTCAGCTTGGTGTCTTCTGCAAAATTGGTGAGGATGCACTCAATCCCTACAGTAACATGACTTTAAAAAATCATTATAATTTATACTATTGATTAAACCAGTGTAGTGCTACTATTATACAGTAGAAAAATATAAAGAAGGGCGGCACAGGGATTACAGAAATATCTGAGAGCTTGGGAAACTCAGGACACAGTCTCATATGCCCCTTTTGATTTCAGGCAAGTTATTTATCCTCTTTGTAAGTCAGTCTTCAGTATGGAAACTGATGCTACTGATCCTTCTCTGCTCTAGAGGAATATTATACAATAAATGAAGTCAAAAATTCTGAGGTCTCAGGATGGTATGGAAAACACCATACAGTCAGACTTCACTTATCTATGGTTAGATTGTTCATGGATGAAAAGCTAGCGTGGATCTAACATGACATATTAGGTCAGGCACAGTGCCACATGAATGCAGTTATGCTGTTTCTAAGGCCAGCTATGCTGTGGAAAGAGTACATCTGCTTTTGTGAGAGCCTAGCTGGCTCCATCCCGAGGCAGCTCAGGTATTTCAGCACCAAAATTATTGGCACGGGGTTTGGGGGGAGGGAGGAAGAAGGAGGAGCAGAAACACCCAGCACAGACCTAGCCTCGATCCTGGATCTAGCTGGGTTTATAAGACCTGGCTTTGCACCAGCTGTACCAGATCCACACTGCCTCCCAGCTTTTGCACCTGCTTCACAGAGCCCCAGGCCCTACGGGGCTCATTAGGTCAGGCACAACGGGATGAGCACCACAAGCAAAGAGTCACGGTCTGTCCATACCTGGCTGGGGAACAGGCTGTGAGTGAGGAGCAGAGAAATAAACAGCACTGTGGAGTCAGGGTGGTGGATGTTATGAGAAATTAACAGATCTTCCGTATCAAAACTAAATTCACTTGGAAACTCTTGACTTCCCCCTTGTTTCAGCCTTTCGTATCTGTACTATTGGGATTCCCATTTTACTAACTTTACAATACCTCTGCCAAGTGGAGATGTGGCTAGAAACAAGTACAAATCACTTACTGAAGTCACACTTTAGGACTTCCAGAGCCATCTTCCCAAGACAATGAAAGTGGTGTTTCAAGGAAGAGACTTTGAAATGTGTGAGATCAGACTTTAGGAAGCCAGAAGGAAAAGGGGGGGTGGGGGGTGGGTGGGCAGAATAAATCAATCAAGGTCTTAAATCCAGGCTTGAAACACATAGTTATCAAGAAGAAAATAAAAGGGAAAGGAAAAATAAAAAAAAAGAGAGAAAGAACAGGGCGAGAAGTGAGGAGAACTAGGTTTCCCCAGGCTGTAAGCAGGGCAGAGAAAGAGAAAGGACGAGAAGGCTTTGCGGGGAGAGGCAGAAGCCCGCCGAGGAAGAGCCGCCAAGCGAAAGCATCAGCGGCTCTCGGGCCGGCTGGCGTTAGGGCCGGCGGAGGCGGGGGCGCGGGCCGGGCGGGCGGCGCCAGGGCCGGGCGGCGGGACGGGAGGTAGGGGGGGACGGCTTCGCCCCGCCGTGCCGCGACCTGAGCGCGTGTGGGCGGGGAGCGCCCCGCGCCGGGATAAATAGCGCTGTCCCCCGGCTGACAGCCCGTCCCGGGGCGCGCGGGGCCGGCGGCAGCGCTCGCTCGCCGCCGTGGGCAGGCTTGGGGCTCTCGGCGACTCCGCTCCGCGACCCCGTTCCTGCCCCGACACGGGTTGTGACTTTTCTCTGTCTGTTTGTTTTTGGGGAGAGCTAGAGCAGAGGAGGACCAGGAGAGCCCGGGTCCAAGCTTTTCACCTCTCTTTCCCCGCAGCACAGGGGAGATGCTGGAAGCGGCGGTGAGTTCGCAGCGCCCGAGAAGGGCGGCAAGAAGCGTGTAAACTCCTGCGGTCCCCAGCGGCAGCCGCTGCCCCGCGACCCTCCGCCGGCCCCTCCTCGCCCCGCACGCCGCCGGCCTCGCCGCCCCTCGCTGCCACCGGAGGAGGCTGCCCACCCCAGCGGCCCAGGATGCAGTTTCGCCTCTTCTCCTTTGCCTTGATCATCCTGAACTGCATGGATTACGGCCACTGCCAGCCCGGCCGCTGGAGACGCAGCAAAAGAGGTGAGTGGCGCCGGCTGCTCTCCCGGGACGCCGGCCGGGGCAGCTGCGGGAGCGCCCGCGGGGAAGGGCCGCTCTCCGGCAGGTGAGCCGCGCTCCGGCTCCGCGGGCACCGGGCCGGCACGTGGGGCGGCTGCGGGGGCGAGCCCGGGGGCGCGGGGCCGTGCCGGCGTAGCGACCGCTCCGCGGGGCTGCTCGCCGCCGTCCTGCTGCGGAGGTCGAGCCGGGAGCAGGAGGAGCGGCGTGGACGTGAGCTCTGATGGGAAGGGGCCGGCCGGAGCCCGGGGCAGCCGGGGACGAGAATGCCGAGCGGTAGGCGCACGGCCCACGGCGTGTCCTCCACCGGGGCCGGTGGAGCGGGGGTCTCGCTGGGAGCTGCCCACCGCGGGAGGGGCCGCAGCGGGCAGGGAACGTCGCTGATGTCGCCGTCGCTCCGCGTCCAGCGGCTGCCGGGGGATCGCTGTTAGCCCACGCAGTTAGAGGCGCGTGTCCACGGGACGAACTTTGAAGCTGTTTTTCGTGGATGTTTTCGAGGCAGAAAGGCGGCTTCTCCCCTCCGTCCTCCGGTACCGCCGTGCCGCTCCCGCGGGGCTTGGCCGCCGGGAGAGCCGCGGCGGCGGAGCGCACCGCGCCGTGCCCAGCTGTGCCGCCAGCTTTGCTGGAAACGTGCAGATCCCTTTGAGGAAAAGACATAAACGGTGCGTTGGGGCTTCATCGGTTTCCCTAAACGCTGATGTCGGGATGCCGGAGCTTTGAGCCGGAGCGGTGCAATATGCCAGTACAGCTCCCGTGTGGACGGAGAGGTTACTGCAGCGCCTGCCGGCTGGCAGCCCGGCCGAGGCGTCGTCAGTTTATTTTTTTATTATTTTTTTTATTTTTTTTTAAGCGATGGGGAGGTTCACCTTATTACAAAATGTTTTATTATCCACATATTCTGAATTATTTTTCTGTCTCTTTTCCTGTTATTTTCTCGGCCGTGCATCCCCTTCGCATTTCTAAAGTTTGCTGAAAATCAGGTGGCTCAAGCTGCTAAACTCTTCTGAAAGAGTTGCACTTTTAGTGGTATTATTTGGAAGGGGAGGGACTTAGCATCTCCGGTGTTAAGCTGGTACAAATAGTAATAAAACCGTGAGAAGAAAATAGTTTGCACATTCGTGCATATGTCATCTTCAGAGTAGGTACAAATAAAATTGGAAGGCAGTTTGGTTTTGATGGTTTCCAGAGTTTAATTTATGTGTGTGTGGCTAAAACGATAGCAGTCTTTTAAAGTGACCAGACTATCTGTGGTAACAAAGGGTATACTGTGTCTTTAATTAAATGTGGAACTACTTAGAGTGCTGGCTAGACAGCGGAGGGTGATAGTGGTATTTCTGCTTTACAACAGAGCTTAAGGGCTGCATTGTGGCAGTACTGAAATGAATAGACATCTAACTCAAGTTGTGTGAATTGTCCTCTTACAAAAACTTAAGCTGGTTTTAATTGATCTCATGTTCACTGATTGATCCTAGACCAATTGTTGTGCTTGTTGAACAGTTGGCTTTTCCAAAAGAGATTGATTTAAATTAGTTTTTAGTTTAATTATTGGATAAATACAATCAGTATTGCCAGTTGACTTACTGGCTCTGTTTTGTGCTGTCACCTATGGGTTTTGTTTTGGGCTTAGAAGAATGCAGTCTTTTTCAATTAATAAGTATAAAGAAGTAAGCAAAGCCAGTTCTAAGCACAGAAAGCACAATCTAAGAATGTATTCAAATTATAATAGGTATTTGCCATGACACATCCAGTCTGAAGTAATGCTTTCATACAGGACTCAAAATTCCAATAATTTCACAATTTTTCCATATCCCATCTGCAAATAATCAGGCAGTCACTGTGGGGTACTGGCAGTTAAAATTTCTCTGGCATTCTGTTTTGTCTGTTACATGATCTCAGATGCTCCATAATATCGTTTTCTTAATGAAATACAATTTTTGGCATAAATTAAGTCTCCTGTGTGGTACGAATCAATTGCATTCAGTCTGGAATTATGGGCAAATATCATGTGTAGCTGATTTTTTTAAAGCAGCTAAATGTAATAAACTTAAAGTGTATATGTCTGTATTGGCATTTGCTTGGATTTGTTACTGATGTAAAATACTCTAGTAAAGAAGACTTAAGTAAATTTGGGGAGATGTTCCCAGAATTCCTCATTCACCATCTGCTTGCAACCCTTTCCCAAATCAAGGCTTGCAACATTGCAGTAGAAGCAAAATAATAAAATAGGATTTGGAAAATGCTTGCATTGATTTGTGGTTTTTTAGTCAATATCACTTACTAAATTTTTTTATATAAATACGTAATAATCAACAGGCTCTACTTATTCCACTGCTGTTCTTAGTTACTTTTTCAGCTCATTAGAATATTGCTTTGCATAGTTGCTCAGAATAAAACCTTACTTTCCTTAAGACACCTCACTAAATTCTCCCTCTGGAAGTCACTGCCCTGACCAGAATTAAGGCCTTTTAGCCTTTCCTGCAGAAGATATTTGAAAACTATTTAAGGGTTACATAACTTAAAGCTCAGTGGTGTAATATCACAGCTGGTTTAGCCTAATCTTTCCTTTTTTTGTTGAATTTTGTAACTTGATTTTTTGTTTCTCTTGTAAGCCTTCTTCAATGAAAATTTATATTTATTTTTCAGATTTCTCTTTAGCAATCAGTATAAGATGGGCAGCTTCATGTCTTGGCATTTCACTGAATGTTGCAGGGTGCATGAAAGACCAGTGGTTTTCCCTTTGAGATGTAATGAAAACTTTTCCAAAGAGTACCACAAGTCAAAATGGGTACCTAGAAATGGAGACTCTCAGGGAGGTATGATGGCATTCTGCAAAAGTTTTGACAGAAGAGAATATAGGGATCATTAGAAACAGCCATCAAAAACCAGATGCTAACAAAATTCCCCAAGAGAAAAATGTCAATATGATAGCAGTGCCTGCATTGAGGGGAAGACTTAAGAGTCTACAGAGAGGCTCTCTACAGTTGATAAGACCAATGTGAGTAATAAAAAATGTGAATGGGACACATTCACACAGTTAAACCAGAAGTTGTTTATATCCAAGAACTCAAAACCTGTGGCTGTAAAATACTTGTCTTTCCATTTAGTTCCTATTCATGGAGTGTCATGAGGACTAAGGTGAATGCTTATGTCCTAGATGCTTACACTCTGTGTTAGAGGTACATAATGGTGGAATATCTGTGGCAATGAGTGAATAATGAGTGACAGTGGTGATGGCAAAATATCTACAGGTAGAAACAGGAGGAATACCCAGGGCAGGAAATTTCCCAGGTGTTCCTCAGACCTTAGTATAGCTTTGTGCACAGTTTTTATTGAAGAATATGATTATATGGCAGGGCACAGTCACTGGGTTCAAAATTATGTCAAATAAATTTTTATCGTCTTAATATAAGATGGGAATCCTGACCAGAAACCTGTTATTATTATAGGAAGTTGTTTCATGGATTTTCAACTAGGAAAAAAATCTGCTTGGGTATTAGGAATTGTGATTTAGCTTTCCTAACAAGCTATTTACCTGAGATAATCTTGGAACCTGTCTCAGCTGGACTGTATGGCCAAGCTTTGGGAAAGATAGATGATTTAAGCATTAAGGAAAAAGAAACTCTGTTGTATATACTTGACTGAAATAAATACCACAGCTACTTTTACAAGTAGCTCTGTAGTAGCTCTTAAAGAGTAATTTATCTCAAAAAAAAAAGTCATACTATGTGACTTTTAATTGTCTAGCGTTATCCAACTATTCTACCTCTTTGAGGTTGAAACGTGTTATGTTTGAAGGACAGTTAACTTTTTTATCTGCAGGTTAAGACTTAAAATTCTATGTGGAAGCAGTACTTTAAGATACTTTTTTCCCCTCAGGTGTAACATTAAGCAGTTGTAACAGAACCTGTGAAAGAACTGAGTTGTGCTTCCACAAGTGGTAATCTTCCAAGCACTGATGATCAGGAGAAATGCTTCCTGTGAGGAGCATGGCTTCCCTTCCTCAGACCTGTACTTAGGATAGTTACTGATCATTCTTTATACATACATTGCTGCTACAGCAATTAGAATATCCTAATGCTGTAACCATTGAAAAATTACAACTTTTAAACCTTTGACTATTTACACTTATTACTGGCTACATCTGAGGAAGTTTCTTAAACTGCCAGAAATCAAAATTTCTGTGTGAGTGACTGAATACTGAACTAGCTAATGATGCAGTGTTAGTGAGGATAAGCAGTGCTCAAACAGATTGTGAAGATTTGCAGGAGAATGCTTAAGGCACCAAGACCAGGTTTCACTGTCAAAATAGACGTCTAAGTTTAGGTGTTTGATTCAGCTTCTCAAAGTTGGTTTTCTGTGCTGCTTATAATATTTAAAAGATATTCTTCTGGGCTTGGTGTGTACAAGACTGTCTTTAGCAAGCAAGAGGCTGGGCAGGATATCTTGGGGCAGGCAATTCATTTGACACCTTTGGGTGTCCCAAGACTGTTACTGGGGAAGCTAGAAATGGGGAGCATGTTCTGGCACAGTGTTGTGGTGTGTGTGCCTTTCCTTGCCTGTATCCATCCCTTTAGGTTCCATTATAGGTCACTTGAGTTTAGGATGCAGGGCTAGATGGGTGTGCCTGATCAGACCTTGAAGTCTGTGTACGTGCTTTTGTGTTAAAACCTGCTGTAAGATTTACACCGTGATGAAGAGCTTAGATTTGTATGCTTGATAAACTTGTCTTAACTGTATATCTTCCTCTTTTGGGATATGGAGGGGATACACATTCCTTTTGTAGGCCTTTTCTAAGGCTTGGCTGAAAACTCTCACTAAAGCAGCTCAAAATGCATGACAGGTACTGAAAGTGAGTTTTTACACTAATATAGGGACATTATGGTGATAAAAGCAAGAATGCAATTTCTCAATTCAATGTCAACATAATTACTATGTTAAAGTATGTTAGCATGGTGTTGTTTACATAAGCTGCTTTTAGAAATATGGAAAATATTAAATTATTTAAAAGGTAGAAATTGAAAGAGGTTCTTGCTATCAAAATTCCAATAATAAAGAAATAAACAAAGGCCTGTTTCTTTGCTGGGTTTTCCTTTCTCTTGCTCTTTCTGCCAGGACTGACTACCCCACAGAGGCCTGAATTTCATTTCTGATAATCTAGCTATTTTTTTAATACCAAAAACTTAAGCTAACTAAAGGGACTCTCTAGTCAAACCTGCAAATCGTCAGAGGCTAAAAACATTGCCCAATTTACCATACCTCCAACTTGAAAACTTATAACTTACCATAACTTACCATTCCAAAAATGCATCCCTGATTTTGAATTCTGGGCTGGATTCATGTAACTACAGGTAACTGTCTGGAACATGAAGGGCTACGTGTTCTTTTATAATTGATCTAGTTGGTGCAGTCCATCAAACTGTTGGTACAATTTAACTCATCCTATGGTAGATGCCTGCCTTTGATCAGATAAAGCATACCCCTAACTAAATAAATATAAGATTACTTGATTACCCTTATCTGTAATTGAAGTGTAGTTCAGCTGCACATGTCTTCAGTGTTAGCCCCTGAATAAACTGAAATCAGCCCTCAATGAGAAAGATCCACTACCTATATTAAAATTAAATGTTGGTGCAGCTCTTAACTTTAACAGATACAGTCCCTGAAAGTTCTAATCTCTCCTGTATTAGAGATTGATTTAGTTTCAGGTATTTTTAATAAATTAAATTCTTCAAGCAGGCCCTTTCTTTTCACCTCAAAGTTTTGTTCAGGCACAGTTGGAGAACCTTCTGTATTTGTCTAGGCTCCAAGTATTTGCTAATCCTTTTCTTAGTGAAGAGCATGACTTCATAAGTATTGGCTGTTGGTAATGCACAAATGTAACAGCTTGATCCTTTCATCATGGACTGCTTTAGAAACTGAAATTAGGTGCTGCCATGGTTTGTATACTCATTGTATTTGTAGTACGTGTTTAGCAGATGTAATGCTTTGGTGTCAATGTGGTGCTGCAAAGTAATTTTGTGCAAGAGGAGTAAATCTATCACTTTTTGGGACAGCAGTGGTGGGTTTAAACCTGTTCCTAAGTAATTTTTGATGAGGAGGATGGAATAGGCTTTGTATCATATTTTGATACTTGTATTCTAACTAATACGTCTTAGGAAGGGAGGTGTTGAAGTATCAATTGGATCGTGTGAGCACCGTAAGGCAGATGCAGATTTCTCTTTCCTGCCTACGTGGTGGCTTTGTCCAGGCAGCTCCATCTATGAAGACCTCTTACTGATCAGACTTCAGTGTTGCCCTTGTTGAGCTTTGCATATCTGTGGGCAGTAAGGTCACTTGTAAATCTGACTTGAATTCCAGCTGTGTCGCTTTATTCTCTCTGTATGTGGCTCTTGTCCATTTTTGCTAATACTTTTCAAAACTCTGAGGAGAAATGAAGTTGAAATGGATCAGGCTGGTGGACTCTGCAGTGCATGCCCCAAAAAGGCAGATGGTGATACAACACAGTGTCAAGCACAGGAGAGGCAAGAGTGAAAGCATAAATTTGCCAACACTCTAATGTCACCTTTCTGAAGTTTCTGCACTGGTGGGGGTAGGTGGGATGGAGGAATTACAAGAAATTGGTATTTATACATAATACTATTTCAAAATAATTGGTGTGAAACTTGTGTTCTGAACATGAAATGGAGATAAAAAGTGTAGCTTCTGTGAAATTATGGAATATAATGATACCTTGCTCTGTAGATCTTCCTCTGAGCAAAAAAGGATTTGAGATTTTAGTTATATATTCTTACTTTTGGATTTCTATGTCTTAGCACTTTGATTTTAAACAGCTGCACGCATCTCTGACCTTTGTCAAACTGTGGTCCATGGAGCAGCTGCTAGCATCTTCTGGACATGTAGAGATGACACTGTGTCGTGCTTGTGTTTCTACCTAAATACCCTTGAATGAAACACTCCAGTGAACTTGTATAGCTCTGTTTTAATCTTATCCTATGCAAGTGCTTGCTATGATGCAAGTGCTTCTTACTTAAATTCAAATTTAAGCTTAAAATTTGTTTTTAGGGGACAGCATGCTAAAGATTGGCAGTTAAATTTTCTGAAATTTCCTCTTGGTTGTGGACTTGAATGCAAACTGTGAATGCAAAAGGATATAAAAGAAGGAATAGACTTGTAGTGTGGATGAGATTAATTATGGGAAAGCAGAGAAGCAATTAGCATTTGAGGTACCTTGATTATGTGATCAGTGGGTGGTTTTTAAGATCCTGTCTTTTAAGATCTGGTGAGAAGTAAAAAAAGCCTTTATGTTCTTTGTTTCAGTAATTAATCTGTTATGTATTTCTTTTTGAAATACAAATTTCAGTAGAGCCAAATACTTGATGTGTCTGAGATTTTGTCCTTTTGTGAGGAAATGTTGTCTCCTTTCCCTCCTTTTTTGTTGACTTTATGGGATGATCATAAGACTGTAACTAGGGAAATGTAAGCAATTACGGGTTACAAACAGAATATTTAGAACAGGTGTGCAGTTCTGTAATTTTGTTTCAAACACCACCCTCCCTGCCCACCACACTTACAGTGGAATTATGTGTGTTATTTGATAGGGATAATCAAAAATCAAATCTCATGTACTGTTAACATAGATCCAAAATTCCAAATATGAGAGTACTTCAACTGTGATTTTCTGTTTGCAAAAATATTTTTTCTCTCTAATATTTAAATTTAAATCTAATCAAAAGCATATGGTCTAGGGACTGAGTCTCAAATTTACCTTGAAGAAAATTTTGTCTATATTTTTTGTGAGAATTGTCAAGATTTTCTCCATTGTGATGAAAACCGGACCCAAACATAGATGTAGAGAGGTGGAAGGAAGGGACGTGGAAGTTAAGTAATGTTTGTGATGTTGGCTTTTAGGTTGATGAGTGTTTTTTTTAGTCACTGGGCAGTTGCATGAGCACTAACTCCAAAGTAGACCATGTGCAGCGATGAAGACAGTGTTTGTGCCTTTTTATCTTGGAAGATACTTGTACTGCTTTTACACTGCAAAGGGACAAGTATATTTGTGTTAGAGAATTGCAGTGCTGCCATGAAATATAAACTTCCTGATCCAAGCACATTATTTTCTTTTTTGAGTTGAAATGCTGGCTGAAATATGTTGCACACAAACATATACTCTGCAGTAGTGTATGGTCTTCTCGGCCGTATGGTTGCCACCTTTGGAATACCAAAAACCCCCAAACTAGCCACATCAGACAAATGGCTGTTGTGCATGCACAGATTAATCTGCACGTGTATAGCAGCACTGACAACACCCATCACATCCATACCAAAACATTATGGGCAAGATGGAAACAACTGAAACAGCAACTGTGCTTAGTAAAGATAGATGTTACTGATTTGCTCTTTCAATTTGCTCTGTCTTCTTTCTGGAGTTACTCAAAATTTTTGGTAGATACCCTATGTTTTTATTAGAAACCTTCCAACTTAGTGTTTCCACTGCCAAGCATGTGGCTGTGAATGGGCACTAAAGTTCCATCATATTTTGCTTTATTTATGTTGAGCTGGTACTTGAGCATCCCAGCTGAGGTGAGGCCCTGCTGTGCTGGCCCTGCTGGCACGACAGCCTCTGAACTAAGGTCACCGGAGCAGAAATCAGAAATCTGTTCTGGATTCCCTTCCCATAGCAGACATGTTTTTGGCCCTTCATGCAGGCTAGTTCAGACTTGGTTCACATCTCAATTTACACAATGCACACTAATAATGTGGTGGGCATGGGTTCAGTTTTGACTCAGCACGAGTAACTGTAAGTTGGCACAATCACTGCCATGCACACGAGGTGCATTAGGTTCTGTTCACAGCACAGCAGTTGCTGGTTTCAGTTTTCTTAAACCTTTTAGGAATTATTGTTAAATACTTACAACTAGCCTCTGATCTGAGATGCTTTTGGAGCAGGGTAGCTGTGTGCCTTTGCTGTTGTGATGTACTCCTGTGGCAGCAGGACAGTTCTTCAACTTAAGTTCCTTTCCTGGGCCATGCAAAACATGCCTGGCCTGCATGCATCTGTCTTGGACTTTTTGAAGTTGTTCAGCAAATATTGATTGTACATGGCTACAATCATTCTTATACATTAGATATTTGGTTTTACCTGACATGGTTCAGTGTTGGGAATTCTGCCTCCCTGGTAAGAGATTTCCTTCAGGATGTCACAGGAATTGCTTTTATTGTTAGTCTTCCTGCCTGCAAAGCTTGTGGTTCATATGTGTATACATCAATGAAAATTGTAACAGAAAAGAAATTTCTCTTTTCTGTAAATGCCAAGCAGTTTCCAGTGTGAAATGTTGTGGCAGTAGGGATGTAAATAATGCCAGCATCTAATTGAAGTGGTGCTTCTAGACAGGTGCTTTGGTTTCCAACTCTATTTCCTACAGCACTATTGCAATATGCTGGAATGCAGCATCTTTGCTGATGCTGAGAGGACACTGGGTCATGATTTCTCTTTTTAGCTGTAATGGAACTGCAGAATTACAAGTAGTTATCATAATTCTTTTGTTAGTTGCAGAGTTTGCTGAATTTTGTCTGTGGCCTTCAAAGTTGTTTTGGAATTCCGTTTTAGGAAATGCTTTAGGAAATGCTTATGGAATTCAGTTTTAGGAATTAAAATGAGAAGGATCTCCAATATTTTTTGTAGTGTTTAAAGTTACTTTTTTGTTTTCTGTAAAGCTTACTTTGACTCCACTTTACTCTGTTTTTTTTTTTTTTTTTTTTTTTATTGGATTTTTTTAATGGAGATTCTTATAGAAGTAACAACTATGACTTTCTTTGACGCAAAATGTGTGGTGTGAAACTGAGAAGAAAAATCTGCAAAATCTTATATTTAGGTGAACAGAACTTGTAGACCACCTAGTCTAGTTCTGTACAGATGTGAGTAGTAAATATATATATATATTCCTTTTGAAGGATTCAGGTAAAGAAAACTGACATGGAGAGGAAGAAGAAGCATAGAATAACCTTTATATCAGTGGACAAGGTTGAGTATCTGATCTGTAGTTTTGATTCTCAGATTCATCCCTATTCCCTGGATTATGTAGCCCCTTTGTGCTGAGGGCATGTACTTGCACAAAAAAAAATATTTTCTCCATTTCAGATTAGTGTTCAGCCTCATCTGTATCTCTTTGAGCAAGAAAGACCATTTTTTCTACTATTGTTCTGCATTTGTGCTGTACATGCTCTATCCATCCATCTCTTTTGCATGGTCTCTGCAACCCAAGACAGAGGCTTGTGTATTGTGTCAAAGGGAATCTAGTTTTGCTCAGCTTTGAGTACAAGAAGACGATTATGCTGTCTGTTCTTCTGCTAAAAATGTCTTGTTATTTGCATCTTGTGCCAGCAGTATTCTGGAAAATACCCCCAATCCAGGGGACATCTACAAGCTGGAGAAATCAAAAGAAACCTCGCAAAGTTCAACAAGACATTCAAAGCCCTGCACCTGGGAAAGAGCAACCCCAGACATCACTGCAAGCTGGGGAGCAATCAGCAGGAAAGCAGCTTGGCAGAAAGGGCCCTGCGGGTTCATGGTGGGTGCTATGCTGAACGTGAGCCAGCAATGTTCCCCTGCTGCAAGGAAGGCTCATGGTGCTCCGGATTGCCAGCAGGGGATCATTCCCCTTCCGTCAGCAATGGTGAAGCACAGCTGAATGCTGTGTCTTTCTCTGGGCTCCTCAGTACTAGAGAGAGTTCAACAAAGGAACACAAAGATGATTAAGGGATTGGAGCATCTCTCTGCAAGGAAAGGTTGAGAGAGCTGGGACTGTTCAGCCCAGAGAAGGCACAAAGGGGTTCTCCTCAATGGAGCTGTAAGGGAGGGTGTAATTAGGTCAGGGCCAGGCTCTTGCCTGGTGCTCAGTGCCAGAACAAGAAACAATGAACACAAACTGAAACACAGAAGGTACCCTCTGAACATCAGGAAAGACTTATTTACAGTACAGTTGACTGAGGACTGATATATGTTGTCCAGAGAGGTTGTGGAGTCTCTGTCCTTGGAGGTACTCAAAAGTCATCCACATGTGGTCCTGGCCAGCTGCATTTGTCTGGCCCTATTTGGATAATTGGACTAAATGGTTCCTTTCACCTTCAGAAGTTCCTTCCAACTTCAACCATTGTGTGAAAGATGGTTTGGAAATGTATTGGGTACCTGGCTTGAGCCTGCTTTTTTCTTTTTAGTATTAGCCAGCTTGGAGATGAAACAGACAATGCATTCTGTTTAGGAATTGTGAGGGTAAGTGACAGAATTGTACACAGTTGCAATCCCCTTAATGTTGTTGGAATACTAAAATTAACCCAACCAAGAAAAGCATTCTTGGTATTTAGCCGTAGCACTGGTTGTCATAAAAATAGGATTCTATGTCCTGCTGATTTTCCATCCCATGCATTCCTTGCTCCCCCATTTTTCTTCTCTAAAATTTTTATGGATACCAAAGAGTGCACTGTGAATGTAATAATTAAGATACTTGACCTGACTCTGGTTAGGTCTCCCTCATTTTGTCATAAATCTGGGGATGATGTCAATCTCGCTCAGCCGTAGTGGATATTCCTGAGATGGTGCTTGCTCTGGGATATTGTTGTCAATTTGCTGATGCTGTATTTGAGAACTCTTTAATTTAACTCTTTCATCAGACTCCTGGAAAAAGTCTTGCTGCTTTCAACTTTTATTTCAGTTATTGTAATTAGCAGTGGCCTCAGTATGTAAGGGTTTATTTCATTTTTGGAAGAAGGCTTTTCTCTAACAGCTTTCCAAGCAGGAGCTAAGTGAAACTGCTGCATATTGAGCCTGATGTAACATGAGGCTCATTGGGTAAAATAACATTAGTCTGTGCTACTTAAACACACTCTGGAAGGCTTAAGGAGGAGAGGAAGGAAAATATTTGAAGAGATCAACTAGATGTGGTTGAATACATGTAATGTCACCTGAGAAGGATTAGAATTTGCCAAAGCTTGACCTGAACGAAGACCTCCATTTAGGGCTTGTGTTCCTACCAGATCAACTACAGTAGTTTTTCTATGCACGGTTCTCTACCAGCAGTCATAGAGTGAAAGAGTCCAGTGATTTACTTGGCTTCTGTGTCTCAGCTGTAGTAAGTTTAAAAAAAAATAAGAAGGTCTCAGTTTAACATTCCTTCTCCTTATTAGCTGCAGCTGGCTTTTTCTAATTACTAAAGTCAACATTTTTTTCATCTGCATTCTGTTGCTTTTATCTTTGCTGGGAGCTCAGTGTATGCACTCTAGCTGATAAGCAGCTACATGTGTAGTTCATATCCATAGATGTGGACAGCTTCAAAAAAAATGTATTCACTGACAAATTCCAAGAGAAGACCCAATGGAGTAGTTAGTAGCAATGGTACTTCATCCGCCATGGTATTTGCTTTCTGATTATGTGGTGTTAGCAAACCCAGTGATCTTATTCTTAATAACACGATTACTGTGATTGTGTCTTTGAAAATCATGTGGTTTTCTGTTTTGTGATAGTGTTTTAGAGTGCTCAGAGTTCTTTCCATGCACCTCTCTGAAGTGAGGGGTGTCTCATAGGTGTGAAAATGGAGTCCTGGGGTTACAAAATGTAGTAAAAGAGAATGACAATGGGGATGCTTAGTACCTCTGAAAAAACAAGTCACAAGTGATGTTCTTGTTTTATTCAAGTCTGCTACAGAATTGGGATAGGGGTTGAAGAAAATTAAATTACTCTGCCAACATCATGCAGCTAGACAGATGTTCACCACAGCAGGTCCCTATAGCCATTCCTGATAAATCTGAGGTTTGACTATTGAATGAAGTAGGTAATACTTGTACATAGCAATAAAAAATTACAAATTTTCTTACTAAGATTACAGGGTTTTTTTTTGAGGAATTACTTAATCTCATGCTTCTAGATATAGACTTGAGTTTCACAGACTGAATACTCTTAACTGGGAGGTGAATTTTTCTTTACCAACAAGAGATTTCTGACACCTTCCTCAAAGCACTGACTGCTGCTGGTGTGAGCAATGCTTTTGCTCAGTATAAAAATTTCCATGTAAAATTTTTGTTGCAAAGATTCTTTTTCTGCACAAAATGGTAATTGAGTCTATATTTTTGGGGTTCAGCATAGCATGTGCCATACTGGGCTTGATCTGAAAAATACCTTAAGTCACAGTTAAGCTTGGTGGATATGTAATGAGAAAAATCACACAATGAAATGCGGTGCTGTGGAGGAATAGCATGTCTCTCAAGAGACTTATATTGCAGTGATTTAATGTCAGAACTATTTAGAGTTAATCTTCTTTTGCATTTGCATCTCATACCACTAAATTATGAAATTATGTGACTAAGATTTAACCATTTTGTTTAGCCACAAACAAAGTTATCACTGCTTGTTATTGTGTTTATTTGTTTCTTACTTTTTTCATTCATTTTTAGTTTGTAACAGAAACACTGTCCTTGTAGTAATCATGTAGAGATCCCCATTATACTCTTCTGTGTGGAATAATTTTTCTTTTGTTTATGTATGTTTAGCTATGTATGATTAGTCGAATGTTCTTGATAATATTCAAGTACATCCTAGAGCTTTGTATTTGCTGTTTGATGTTCCATTT
This sequence comes from Onychostruthus taczanowskii, assembly GCF_017590055.1. Taxonomy (NCBI): domain Eukaryota; kingdom Metazoa; phylum Chordata; class Aves; order Passeriformes; family Passeridae; genus Onychostruthus; species Onychostruthus taczanowskii. The sequence continues at coordinate 24,669,630 of NW_024501459.1, read as the reverse complement.
TACAGCTTTACTTAAATGCTCTGCAGAGATTGTGGTTTAGTGGTGAGAGCATGAAATTTGAATCCAAGGTGCCTGGTTCTCTTACCAACAGAGCTGGTCAGTGTGTTTAAAACCAGATTCTTCTACCCCACCACCCCATAATGGATTTTTGCATGTGTGCCTATAAGTTGTTTTTCCTCTCTCTGTTTTTCTTAAATAAATGTTGAGCAGCTTAAGCAGGCAGTGCAGGTCTGTCTTTCCCTTCAGTGCCTCAGTACCTCTGGTGGAGAGAGTAGTGTTTTATCGCAGTGCAGTTTAAATTATATCAGTGATGTGCATGGCTAACAGGTCCTAGAGTGTTAATCTCTAGGCATTTATATGGTTATTATGAAGGATAATAAGCACATAAATAAGTTTCCTGTCTCCAAGTTTATTGACTGAGCACACACCAGTGTGTAGAACATTGTATTCATGGCAATGATTTAACAACTTTAAAAAGTGCTGGCTCTCTCTAGTATGAAGTCTTCTGTGTGTCATGTCTATCAGAACTGAGACAGCAAAATCTGTTTGACTCTGCATCAGTGCTCTGCAGGGTGCAGAAACTACTACTGCCTCTTTTCATTACTAGGTAAGTATCTGAAAGTATTTAATGGGGTTTTATCCTGACATTTAAACTTTCAGATGCAAAGGATGGAGCTCTTCAATTGAAGGTAGGTATTTCCAGTAGTCTGATTTAATTTTTATATAAAGAATCTATATATTCTCAAAAATCCCTCAAATTATATTTTATTTCCTTCCAAACTGAGGTAACTATCAGTTATCAGATACCTTAGAACTGGGCTGTGAAATGAAGATGTCTCAAAGAGGCACACAGTTAGATTACTAAGTTGAACGCCTTACTAAATTTACCTTATCTAAAAGTGGAAACTTAGCTTTAAAAATCTGAGGTATTCCCAAAATTAAGAAATGTGTATTTCTTTTATTAAGAATATAAGAAAAGGAAATACCATTTTTGCCTTTGCCTCCTAAGAGCTTCCACTATATTTCTTTAATTCTCCAGTCTCTCATTATTGACATTGCAAACATAAGCTGTGTAATATCAGCCAAGTAGCTTTTAATTTTTTAGAAACATAGGACCTATCTGTTTTTAAGACTGTATTTGCATTTCCATGGAATTATGAAAAAAAAAATCAGTAGGCCCTTGCCAAATACTAATTCTAATTTCTGCTTGAAATGTACTGAATGGTAAGCACTCAGAGTACACAGGTAAATTTAATACATTTTTGCATTCTGTATGAGGGAATTCTCATTTGAATTAAAAAAAAGCTTGTAGTCATTAAGTGTCATCTTTCAGGATGACACCCAGCCTGCTGTGATTCAAGTGGATCTAAAATACAGAAGCTAGTTCATTTAATTTCATTTTTAATAGTATTCCTGCAAGATGTGGAGATAGCAATATGAATATATCTGAAAAGCAAATATGCTACATCTGTTCTAGTTCAAAATTTCTAAGTCTGGTCCATCATCTTTGAAGTTTTCAGACTCTGGTTGACAACAGGGAGGATGACAGAGGATTTGGTGGATGTTTTGAATGTGACGAGTACAAGCAGGATGTAAAGCTCAGTGATATAGGATTGAATTAAAGTGATGTCCTGCAGCAGATTGTAGGTTTGTGTAGTGTGGAAACATTCACTTTGAGTTGTCTTTTTCATATCTCTTTTTCTATATCAGATACTTTCATATTTTCAGAGTTCTAATTTTTCAATCCAGTGTTTCAAAGACACCTATTCTGCTCTTCTACCTTGCCTTTTCTAGTTAAATTTTGCTGCTCCTCTTCTCAGCCATGTGTGGCTATGGCAGCATAAATAGCATCTATTCTTCCTTCTCTGTTTATCCAAGTGTCTATGAACTCTTTTGCTTGCCTGCAAATCCAGGATTTTCTCAGAGCATATTGCTAAAATTTCCATATTTATTTGCAATACCACCTTCCTGTCTCCCAATATCCAAAAAACCTGTCCTTATTGAGAGTGGTTTCATTGGTTCATTTTTGTCTTGTAAGATAACTTTGTAGGAATTTTTAAAGTTTTTTAATTTAGTAATTTGATTTTTTTTAAGGGTTCTATGAATTACGGTTTTGCAATGATTGGTTTTGCTAAATATTTACAGCAGAATGACTACAGTGATAAGGAACTCTCTCAGGTGCACAGAAGGTATATTTTCATTTCCTGATTCTCAGCATATGTGGCCTTGGTGAAGTTGTTCAGAAAACATCCTGTATCCACATTTCTTTTTCTGGAAAATGGGACATTTGCTCCTTGCATAGTCTCGCAGCAGCTCTACAATGGTGAAGGCTCTGCACATCTGAGAAATAAATTAAATTCTGTTGTCTAGTATTTTGGTTTTGCTTGTATTCTGCAACATGCCTTTTTTTTTGTTCACATATTTGTGACTTGGAAGATCTTTCCCTTAGCACTATGTATTTTTTTCTTTTAGTGCTTTCATCTGGCATGTTCTTTGGAAGCTTTCTTCCTAGAAGCAACACAATGGTCAGAATCTCATGCTCAGACTTCAGTGCATAGTATTTCAATTTGCTTAAATTAAGCAAACTAAGTTAATAGGGGCAAAGATATAGGGAAAATTCTGGCCCTGTGAAATGAATTGCTCATCTTATGGTGACCTGGGTGGAGTGAGAATATCACCATTGGTTTACAAGTGTCAGATGAAATGTTGTAACAGTTTGATGTGTTTGTGAAGAAGCTTTGCTTATCCAGTGCTTTTCCTGGGTTCTGGTAGGACTGTTCTCCTTTGCTTATTTGCCAAGTAGTTTTCACATCTTACATAGATTATAGATTACCTTAGCCTTAGGTGCCTTAGATGTAGCTGAAGTGAGCTGGAAAACAGGCTATTTCCAGTACAGGGCCAAGCTTGTTAATAATGCTCAATAAAAATAAGAGAATGGGATTTCCGTCAAGTTTCTGAATTTTATTTGCTCAGCTTAGTCTTAGCATGTAAAATCTTATGGGCATGAATGAGATTAAGTAACACACGCTCTAGTTAGCATTAGTTAGCATTAGTTTTAGACTTGGCAATAAACAAACTTTGCTCTTTTCAGCCTCTCAATAGATAAATGCTTCATATTTTATTAGAACAATTTGGCTCCTGACATGAACTGTAAGCCTGTTAAGCCTGTAATATAGTGATTAAAATTGGAAAAATACAGGATGCAAATATGTTCTTCATTATGCACTTTAATGCCAACCAGATATGTAGTGTGCAGCCTAGAACATGATAGTTGGAGTGTACGAAGCAACTAGCAAATTGTTGACAAGGCTCATCTGCTATTGGTTTGTGTTAGGGTGAAGAGCAAAAAACCTTAAAAATTTCAACTGTTTGACATTATATGTTGATGCCCGTTGCATCTGGCTGGATGCAGCTTAAATAGACAGGGTCAGTACCTGTATTAAGTTCAGCTCAGTATTCTCCAGTGAAGCAAGAGACAGGGCAAACTAAAAGAGTATGAGAAGAATTAATCAGTAAATATTACAGAAGAAAAAGACTCCTCAGTTATGAGAATGGCTACTTTTTTTACATTGGGAATAAAAATAAAAAGTAATTCTCCTCTGTGAAGCAGTAAATCCAAGCTGTTCTATTTTGCCATGATCTGTTAATATGGGACTGGTTTTCCTTCCCAAATTTAATCTGAGAGTTGCTCAGATCACTTAAAAGGTGAGAAAGAATGAATTCCTAATGATACCATAGCATCTGCTATGAGGATTTTGGAAGTGATAGTAATGGTCTCAGTTGCCAATGAATGAATTGCTCAGTGGGGAAAATCATCCTTCGAACACTGGCCTCCATATTGGAATGCGTGTACCTCATCTGTGGGGAGCATGCACGTGGAAAGGAAGCTTGAAATCCTTTTGAATGCAGTTTTAATTTTCCCATGCACTGTTTTCCTCTTGGGTTGTCAACATATTAGACTTCTGCTTGAAATTTGTGAAAGAGAGAATATTGATCAAGCGTCCTCATTATATAATGGAATCATAGTCATTCACCTTGGAAAAGACCTCTAAGATCAGTGAGTCAAGCTGTTAACCCAGCACTGCCATGTCCACCATTAAATCTTGCCCCTAAACACCCCATCTGCATGTTTTCTAAATACCTGCAGGGATGGGGACTCAAATGCTTGTTTGGGCAGCAAGGAATCTGCCCAAAGAAACTCAATTCTTCCTTATCATGGCTATGAGAAATATGCAAGTCATCAGCAGTATTACTGATTCTTCCATTTCTGCGGCTCAACTCAGCAATGCATTTCTGCACTTGCTTGGATTTCCCTGTGTAAGCCATTGTCCAGCAGCTCCCCAGCCTTCTTCCATCTCATCTGGCACAGCCTCCCCACGGAGAGCTTGGAAACATGGTCAACACGGACCAACCCTTAACAAACTTTTCACTTGGTGCCAAGGACAGCTTAGACCCCTTTTTAGATTGTCTTTGCCAGATTAAATCAATTCAAGCTCCCACATGGTGCACAGAACGTGTGGGCTGGACTCACAGCTGCTTTCGGGAGATGTTCACTCCTCCAGAAAGCCCACTCTATTAAGCTGGACTTGCCCCAGGAGACAACGTGTCCCTCAGCACTTGCTCCTGGACAGGCCCTTCCTCTGGCACAGGACAGGATGCAGAGAGGGCTCAGCTCCGCCGCTGCTTCCGCTCCAGCCCTGCAGAAACCTGAAGCTCCTCGCTGGGCCCCATCAGCGTCTCTGTGCCAGGTGCCCAGGACCAGACCGCCTGCTCACGCAACTGCTTACAGTGCTGATTTGTGGTGTTTCAAATGTTTCTGAAGCCTGTAAATAGACCTGTTGTCCTGAAATAAGTTCTTTCACCCAGAGTACATCAAGCCCACTGTGTGCTGTAGAAATTTGTATTGTTTATACTGAAAGTCATAATTTTTTTGGTAAAGTTTCCCTTTCTACTCTGTGGAGTTTGTCCTGAAGATATTTCTGTGTGTTGGCTTCCAAGCCAGACAGACTTTTAGTACATTTGCATAAGTGAAAGAACAGTCTTCTTATAAATGGAGGAGACATTTTTTTGAAATCACCAAATTAATGGCAAATTAATTATTGATTTAATAATGCAATAAAATTAGTGTATTGCATTAGTGTACTGCTATATTATTTTCTTTCTCTTAAGAGACAGCATAGCAGAAATTTCAGGCCTTCATTGATGGCTTTTGTATGAATCAGAAGTTTCATGGCACTGGCAATTGAGCAGTAAGAGACAGAGTGAATCTGTAGCCTTAATTTGTCCCTTTCTTAATCCTCAGACCTCTCTTTTAGGGCCAAGAACACTATACTTCCACAGCACAGAATGTGGAAAAAGAGTGAAGGAATTAGTGTACTTGGTGAAGAAAAACAAAAAGGTGCTTTCTATTGGTGGTCAAGATTTGGCAAAGAAATAGGAAAAAACCCAAACCTTTTTCATGAAAAGCAGACAACTATCATAGAAAGTATCATTCAGTGAAAAGAAAAATAATTGCCAAACAAGATGTCAGTCTAGAAGCTTACAAGCAGCCGCAGAAAACAATACCAAATTCACTGGTGTGGGATTTTGGGGTGCAGTTTTTATTGCATCTGACAAAGTGTGCTGTGATCTCTTTGGAATGAGACTTCATAGGACTATATTAACAGCCTGCACACAGATTCAGAAAACATTCCTCTATTTGAAGTGGTTTAGCAAAATTCATTTATCCATTAAATCAAGAACTGTGTTTAGGCTGCAGGACCTGATGGTCCACATAATGTGCATTGGGCTCCTACCAGTCATATGTAAACTGTCTAATTGCTCTCAGCTGTGTTGTCACAAATAATTGGAAACTGAATCTATCCACCAGAGCCCTACCTGTAAATGTAACAGTAGCAGATTCCTCTTATTGTTCCTTAAAAAAAAAAAAGAAAAAAAGCTGCTGTTGCAGCATGACTTGCCTGCCTGTTGTCCGTGTTGCATTGCTTTCCTTGAACAAAAGCCAGTCGCCTTTTTGGCAAATACTCTTGCCAAATGCACCATTTGAGCAACTCTCAGTGGGGAGAGATACATTTCTGTGTTGATACAACGATGATTTTAACAGCTTGTTGATGCAGTGGAGGACACTCCAGAAACTTTCCTGGGTATGGAGATCTTGGCTGTGAATCCCAGTGTGGTATGGTGGCCAGCTCTGTCCTGTCTACCAGGTAGACTTTCATGTCTAAAAAACCAGTAAACAGCCATGGTAGCATTTGATGTTATTCCTTGGTCACTTTATGTGTGTGGGATGCAAAAGCAACGAAAAAAGTCATACCAAATGTTCTGTAGAAGGATTGTTTCTGTTTTTGTAATGTTACTTGATCTATTGATTTTCCGGATATTGAACTGGGGAACCCAAAGCTGCTCAAATGTATTACAATACCTGGGAGGGTACCCTGAAGGTAGGGTTATGGCATTAGTTAATAGAGCTGTGCAGTCCTATCAAAAACATAAAGCACATATTTGTGTCAAAAACCGGGAATAGCTGAAGAAAAGTTGTAATGAGATCTCTTGAAAGCTATAATTATGTACACTTTCATTTTAACTCAAGTATGAAATGAAAAATCTTTTCTTTCCTTCGTGGCTGTGTCTGAGCAGATGTAACTATTTTGGTGTTCTATAGTTAGCCCAGTAATTAGCTGATGATTGCTCAGCAAAGAAACCAACAAATTGAGAATGTAGAGAGTACAATGACTCATCTGAGAATATTTGCTGTATGTTATATTTGATTGTTAATTCTTGGTTGCTGTATGAAGTATCCAAGGTTTCATAACTTGCAAAAGGAGATAAAGTGTAAGAGCTGGTTTTCAAAGGAAAGTATTCTCTTGGGTTCATGTGGACATGAACTTTCTCTTTCGTATTCAGGATAAGCCAATGAGACCAAAATAGGAACAAAAAAGCTGCAAAAGTGTCACTATGAAGTTGGAGGTGATAGTATGATTTAAACATTTAATTGGGAACTTTACATTCATCTAAGTTTAGCTGTGTTTGTAAGGTTTAACAGGTGCTGATGTGTATTAACCAGCAACATCTTCCCGGATATGACCACCTGCTCTTGGTCTCCTCCTGATGTGAATTGAGCAGAAGATGGGCTCAGTGGGATGTGGATCTGCCCAGTAAAGAACCTTGCACATTCTCATCTTTGTGGCCTTGTAACACTTCACAGGCTGCAGGTTGGCACGTGAGGAGAACAGTCAGTCTTGAATCATAGCTTGGGTTGGAAGGACCTCAAAGATCATCTAGTTTAACCCTCCTGCCATGGACAGGGACACCTTTCTGCAGACCAGGTTGCTCAAAGCTCCATCCACCCTGGCCATGCATAACTTCTCTGGGCAACCTCACTGTTCCAGTGCCAGGAATGTGTGGTCTTCTCTTCCCTCCCACTTTCTTCAAAGTACCTATTTCTAATGGCCAGTGTCTGTTGTGAGAATTCTTATTTGTGGACTTTCAGATTCTCTTGGAACTGCTAGCAAAAGCTCAAACTTCTTGCTATTCAACGTATGTTAAGTTGAATTTGGTGGTTGTACGGACTTGAAAATTTGTAGTTGTCAGTAACAAAGTTAGTGCCTTTACTTCCATTTATAACTTTGAAAATATTCCTTCTTAACTACTCGAGCAATTTACTAAATCTTAGCATTTTAACTACATTTCATAGCAGTAAAGGGATAAGTAAAAATAATAAGTTTTCCTGTGCTTATCTTTTTTAGTTACCCTATGCTGTAATTTTAGCTGACGTACATTTTGTTTGGCAGTCTATATCTATATCTATATTTATATCTATATCTATATATGTATGCATACAGGTGCAGTGCAGCTATATTTTTCTAAATATTTCCTAAACTTCCATGCTGTTCATTATTTGGGTAGGATGCATTACGACAACGTGGCCCCTTGAATCCTGACTGTGTACTTTGTTCCTTGCCTCTTGGGTTTGTTTGTTGTAACCCTTATCTTGAAGTAAGGTATAGTACAAGGTATTTTGTAGGTCTGTGATGAACTCCATTGACTTCAGGAGCCGCATAAAAGATCAAGGCCTAAATACTTTAATCGGGAAGCCCTAAAGAGTATAAATAAGGAAACGAAGGTGGTAAAAGATAATGCCTAATGTAAGGGAGCATCATGTGGCACCAAGTGGAAGGAACGGTGAAGGGAGTTTTTATTGTGGAAGAGAAATCAGTTGAGTTGATTAGTTTCATATGTGAGATTCTTTTTTTTAAAATATTTGTTTTGGAACTAAATGGAAATTCTTTACTTGGGAATATTGCGGTTGAGAATGATTATGCATGTGTGACAGAGGATAACAATGTGTACATTAAAAAAGAAAAAAAACAAAAAAAAACCACCCCAAAACGACTCAAAATATCAGGCGATTTACAGGAGAAGCACCTATTCATTGACTTTAATAGCAACAAAACTGTGTGTCCCTGACTTAATCAGTGTCAAAGTCACTTAGATCTCATCATATTAATCTTCTGTTTGTAACAGTTAACTGAAACACAGTTCTCAAGAGTGTTTAAGTTTTAGGTGCTGATGGACAAAGTTTGTGCATCTTGTAAAATGTATGCACTGTGTAGAACTCTTATTAATTGGTGGTGGAAGTCACAATCCATATTTTAAATAAGTAGTATAATACAGCCATTCAGAATTACACCACAAAAAAGAGAGGCGTTTAATGGACTCCATATGTCTGCTTTTAGAACTGGTTAAGTAAAACTTTGTTATACCACATAATGGTAAACCATCAGTACTATAATGTCCTTGGGGTCTTTTAAGAACCTCCTTTATAGATGCTCTTCTGACAAAGATTAATTCATTAATGGATTCAAACTAACAGGAATGTAGTTTATATTGCTACAATGAACAGGCATCAGTATTGGTTGCATTGTCCCTTTAAATTCCTGGAAACTGAAATGCAATATTCTTTCTCATGAGGAAGAGCTAATTTTGAACAAGCAGCAGCTTTTCAAGTATGTCACTTGCATTTTAAAACAGTTGTTTCAATGCATACCTTAGCTTATGCTCTTTCAGAATAAAGACTAGAATAGTAGATGTATCTAGGAACACAGGAACATAGGATGCAATCTTCCTGTAGCAGTGATAATTTGTGATATGGAGGTATTAATAACTATTTCTTAAAAGTTGTTTCATTGTTAAGCATTTTAATAAAACAGCTCTGTTTATAATTCTAAGTTATAAATAGCTAAGGTACTAATGGGTAGCTGGCCTAGAGCCACATTATTTCAATGGTTTGATGGCTGGCATCTCTTCCCCCCACCGTTTCCCCTCCCTCTCCCCCTGCCCCAAAATTGTACTTATGCTTGGGAGTATTTCCAAACCCAGTGATGTACATGTGTGCTGCCTGACCTAGCCTATGGTCTTCTTTCATTCTGAAAATCAGATCACTGGACTCGTGATCAATATTGCCATGGGGAGCATGTTAAAAGCCATAACAATCTGCCCTCCTTCATTTGCACCCCTGGAGTGCAGGCTGGTAAGAAATGTGCACACCCACACCACACCAGGATATTCTGCTTCTCCATTCACACCTGCCTGGGTCTGCTGCTCTGTGGATCAAAACTGCCCGGTGGCACCAACGCATCTTCTAGGAGGCAGGCAGAAACTGCCGATGGAAGTTGATTGCAGGAGTTCTAGACATTTGCATAGGTGTATGCTAATGAGACAAGCATGTTTTGGTAGAAAACAAAGGCCACGGCTCTATTAAAAGGGCCTAGACAGGAAGCTAATAATTTGTTTTGGAATTAAAATGATTTGGGCTTTTCAGAGTAGTGTATGTAAGTATGTGAGCACATACAAGGGAGTTACTGCATACTTTTGAAATTCTTACTATGTTCTGTTGAGCAGTGAAAATGAAAAATTTTACAAAACAAGCCTATAAAATTTGTCTTTTCCAAGATTCTTTTGAAAAATTAAAAAATATCAATATTTTTATTCTTTTCATTCAAAATCTCTTCCATATTGTATTATTGATGCCATGAAATATTTAGCTTTTTTTTTTAAAAAAAAAAGACTGACTTTGAAAGGAACTGCTTTACTACACGTAGTTGACCCTGTCAAAGTCATATTCAGCGCATTTCATTCTTCTTTTCAAAGCAACTGCCCCATGTTTAGATGCATCTCCCACTTCCATAGTCCACATGCATGTTCCCACTTCATCTCAGGATGGCTGCATGTGTCTGAGCACGGTGGGCTGACCTTGGCTGGAGGTCAGATGCCTGCCCAGTCACTCTCTCACTCCTCATCAGCAAAACAGCGTGGGGAAATAAGATGATAAAGCTCACAGGCAGAGATCAAGACAGGGAGATCACTTACCAAACTAAATTTTGCTTCATGGGAGTAACAGCAGCGGGGGTCTATTTTTAAACCCTGGAGAGACAGAAAGGCATATGGGCCACTTCTTTAGTGACTATCTCAGTGTTGCCTCGTGATAATGAAGTAAAACAGTTTCCTCAAAACTTACTGGAATTGCTAATATTTCTATAAAGCAAGGGAAATAAAGCACAAAATTTGAACGTTTCTTCTTGCTCTGTGAAGTAGCTCATGCATTTCAAGGCTGTTATACAAACTGATTGCAAACTTAAACATTGCTTCATCTATTTTTCTTTTTTTTTAAAAAAAAAGAAAAAAAAAAGAAATGCTATTGATTGCTCATTTATTTATCACAGGAACCCATGAACTGTATATTTAGGGTCACATTCTCCCATATCTTAAGTGTTGGCAGTACTTTTGGAGGTTCTGCATTTCACCAAAAAAACATTTTGATGCTGGAAGGGAATGATATAGCTATCAGAGAAGGTCAGGATAGGTCTCCTCTCATGGAAGTTTATTTATAACTCATAATTTCTCCTTTCAAAATTAGGATTGTTAATTAGTTTAGTTTTTTGTAAATTTTTCATCAAGCAGTAGTTACTATAGTATCAAACATAATACATTAGTTATTTCAGATGTTGAGATTGGATACATGCTCACAATTACCTTCTGCACATATGTAATACATTCTAGCTTTTTATAAGGCTGTTGGTTACAAATGGCTTTGAAATAACTACCATGCCTTCCAGCTATAAAATCCCATAATAATTATTCATTATATCATCATCATTTTTATTATGTTAAAAGGAATTCTTCCACACCCCCTCCCACAGCAGAATGTTGTAGAAGAGATTTCATTTGCCCACATTAATTCAGGATTGTTCAGCACTGCAATACAGCCATATCATCTTTGTTTTAGGGAAAACTGAATGGAGTGAGACAGCTGCTGCATGAAACTTCAGTAATTGGATTCATGTTTAAATAACCTGAGCAAAAAAACCCTTCAGCTTCCTAGCTTAATTCTTTTTATTATCTGCATGTAATCTGAGTAGGTTCTAACTAGAAGTTCTCTAACTAGGCTAGCTGGCTTTATAGCTGTAATTTAGGCATAGTTGAACATACCTCTGACAATTCCCACTTCCTGTTACATATTCAGAACATAAAAGACAAGGATGTTGAGATGGTAATTTGTTTCTGAAAATGAAGTCTGATTATTTTAACCCTTCTTCCTTAAATTTTAAAATTATTTCTGGAGCTTAAGATCATTTATTTGTTTTTAGTTTTGCTTTCTTCTCTTTTATATTTATGACTACAGAAAGAATAATCTGATTTTAACTTAATTTTAATGTGGTATATGCAGTTATAAACATGCAACGGCTTAAGCATATTTTAGGCTATAAAATACACTCATTTAAACTGCTTTACTTCCAGAGCATCTGATTTAGATACTTGTGCATTCACTTCTTAAATAAAGTGAAAGCATATTGTGTCATACAAGATTATTTTTTTCTTCATTATCTGATCCTTATGCATTTGAACTTGGGCTTCTGTGACAAAGGCACAGTTGTTTGTCTGCTGATTGAATTTAACAAGAATCTGGTGTTCTCTAAGTACAAGTCCCTCATTTCCTATAGCATAACAGTACAGTAATGCTAAGGGCACATATATACAAAAAAGCATTAAACTCCAGAAAATCCCCTTAAATCTCAAAGCTGGAAATTCAACCACTGAAAGCTAATTGTACTGAAATTTAAGCCCGAAGTAATTTTCTTACATGGTTAAGGAGTTTTAAATGTGATTAATATACTGCAATAAAAGGGGTATTTAGAGGTAACTTCAGGGAGATGTTATGAACTCATTTGCTGATCAGTGATCGTAGTTCCCAGCCAAATGTACAGCAAAAAGGTGTTCTAAAACCTCTAGGGAAACAATAACAGTAATAATCCACATTTTACTGCAGCTTCTTAATTTCTTCAGTTAGGTATTTATGTAAATGAGGTATTTTTGGAGCTGCTGCCTAATAAAAAGGGACTATTGGCAAGTGTCTCTGCACCTACCCCTGAAATGTAGCCCTTTTTGTACAGCAAAGTACAACACTGGCTTAGACTGAAGTTTAGAGAGGAACACATTTCATTTAACTGCAGCCATCTGAAGGGCAGGCTCTGTCTGACTTAGCCATCCGTCAGTGAAACAAAATGGGCAGCCCAGCAGGCAGGCTCATCCCCCTTAGCTGTTAGGTTCCTCTCTAGTCAGTGGAACGTGATGAGTGTCTCCAAGGGTAGTTTGTCTTATCCCAAAGGGCTAACCTAAGAATGAATCCTTAAGGTTTTAGCTGCTGAAGTTAGGTGAGGTGAATTCCATCCCCAGCTCACTAAGTATTTTTACTAGGGTGTACTTGTTTATGACTTGAGAATGACCCAGGATCTCTGTGCTGGAAATGAGTAAATTTTACTAAAATTTAAATTTTAGTAAAATAGAATATTTATTTTAATATTATAGAGCAACAAAAAATTTTGAATTGTGAATTTCGGAAAATAAATACCTTTGTCAAGTCTTGGGATCCCAATGGATGGGTCTGGGAAGTTTTGATGGAGTCTAAAGACTGAAATTTCAGTGATTTTTTTTTTTAAAGTATCATTCCATAATGATAAAGGGCTATGGTAGAAAAAACACTTTTAAGATGAAACCTTAACATGTATTTTACATTGTACAATGTGCAGAGGTCCTGTCCTGTTCTTCATTCCTGTATTTTCTAATCCTGACCTTCACAGAAGTTGGAATCAATGTGCAAGCCTTCAAGTGCACAAAGCTAACACACTTCTGTGAGTGCCATCCTTTTTCTCACAAGTGGCAATGAGCTGATGAAAATACCTAAACAAATGAAGGAAACTGCTGTCTCCAATTCTGTTAAAGCAACTTAAATGTTTCAAATTCAGCACTATTGTTTGTGGAGCATCTTGCCATAGTATGTTAAATTTCTGGATTGCCTAGAAAGATGTTCTACTAAGATGTTCTTCTAATCTTACTGTGTTCACTTGCACCGCAGTATTAACCTCTCCACAGTATTTTGTATGTGTGAACAGGTTATTGTTTTTCTCTGGTTCCTGTCTGGCTCTACATAGTTACCACCCTGGGCTTTTTTTTGGTAGATGGGTGGGGCAATAGATTGGCTCTTAAATTATTTTGATTTTGGCACTGGTGCCTGACTGGCTTCTGCCTTCTGTTTAACTCCTATTTTTTATTTTGATTGTAGTCTCTGTTCTTTATCTCTAGTACTTACATTGTGATGTGTTTGCTTTTGAGTTTCCACAGTGTGGGATAGTTTGTGTAGTCCCATATGTTCACCTACTGACTTGGACAGCAAAGAGGAAAAAGGAAAAAAAAAATAGAAAGGAAAGAGCATATGTATTTTTTTCCAACATTTGTAGTCAACACAAAATACACTATGGAAAACACAGTTATTTCAACAGACTCAAAGCTGAGACCTGGGTAAAGTTTATAGTTTCAATGAGACTCAAGGGAACATGTATTTTTCTGCCAACTCTAAGAAGACTTGAAAATGTGTTGAAATCTTATATGTGTTGTATTTGTTTTGTCTGTGTAGGCAAGTGCTTCTGTGTGGCCCCTGTATTTCTTGATGTTCTCTACAGCTGACCTTGTAGGTGGGTTTTATGTCTACGGTGTTGATCAAAGGGAGTTTGTAAGGTGCTTTTTAAAAGTTCTTTGAGAGATGGTGTGACTCATGTTTCATGGGTTTGAAGGATTTATTGAAAATATGTTCAGCAAATTAATTTTTATTTCTATGAGGATTTTAATTTAGTTTCTGGAGTGTTAGGATTTTTCCCCACTCTACTATAAAAAAAAAAAATAAAATAAAATAGGGATTTCCAATGGTATCTGAGTGGAAAACTGAGAATTCCTATTTATGATCCGATTTTATATAACTGAGTGTGTAATTTTGCTCATGGCAAAGTTACTGGTCACATGCAGGTGAACATATTAGACTTGTATGCACCTATACATTAAGGTAAGATTTTTAGAGTGGCATGTGATGTAACTTCTTACACATCCTTAAATTAATTAGTTCTTCTTCAAACACCTATTATTTCTGTTAGCAAATATTACTCAGTGCAGCTAGGCAAGGGCTGGTGTATTCTGCTGTGCCACTTCAGTTGTCAAGGAGGGAACGGGTACCTGCTGTGTGATGTCAAGTGAAAGAACAGATCTCTGGGACGTGGCTTCTTTGATTGATTTATTGTCCCAAATATGTTTGTTAGGTATCATATATTGCCTAAACTCTGCTATAACTTTGAAAGTTACTTTCCATACTCATGTTTGCAAGCAAATTCAAATATGTACAGACATAACTGGTTTTAAACATCCAGTCAAACAAGGCTGGTTTCAAGACCACTGGAAATAAGGAGTGTCAGTATACTTTCCATTTTGACCATGTTGCCACTGTTTTCATGAAATTGCTTGAGGTGGATTAAGCTGGTAGCAAATTCCTCCAGCTACCAGTGGAGCTGAGCAGAATTTAGCCTTGTCTCTCTGTCATGGTGCTTTCTTCAGAAAGTTGCTGTTCTTAATCTGTGAAAAAGGTCTGCACAATAAGTATGTAAAGATGGGAGCTCTCACAGGAACATACTTGAAACTGCACCACATATGTAAGCAGATGTTATTTTGTGGTTTAGAAACATTTTTTTTTTTCTCCAGCTGTATACCAGGATCTTCCATTTGTGCACTTTCTGCATACAGTCAGAAGTTTATGTATCAGTTTATCAAAAACCGGTCTGTTCTCTCTTGAATTTGTGCCTGATATTTCCAATATTTCCAAATGTACTTAGATACATTTGGATGTACTTTTTCAGTTTTGGATACATTTTTATTTGTTTATGTTGATACATGATATTTTGAGATTGCTGCTCTGCAAGAGCAGCGGCCAAAAGGAGATGAGACTAATCCTTTGTTTAAACAGTTCAAAGGCTGAACTGATATAGTAACTGCTTTTAGACTCTCCAAAATACTTTGTAACAAAAATAATTTATTTAACTCTCTCCCTGTTTTACTAAATGCAGTTTTATTTAATAACCTTCTCTATTTGAGAATGAAGTGATTTGGGGTATTCCAGTAGGAGCCCCTGCTAGTCTGGGTTTTTGTCTGTCTTTTTTTCCTTCTTAGTCATGCTGAGTCATGGTCTCCTCTTTTCTCTAGAAGAGCATGTCTCTGCTGCCAATAGTGGACTTGTTTAGCTGCAGAGATTGAGTGTGTGTGTATGTATAGCTTTCCTTTCTGGGCATTGTTTTCTGAAATTTGTATTAATTCCTGTTTCTAAGGTCAGGTACTTTTCATTGCATTCTCTTGTATTGCAATGTCAAAACATACCTACTGCCAGCAGGTGGAGGATATTGGCTAAAAAAAGAAATAAGTTGGTTGATCAATCCTCTTTATCAAAAGTGACATTTTCAGATGTGTTCAGGATATCTAACTTCTTTTTTCCTGTTTTAAATCCCACTTCACCATAACCTGTTAATTTCTGCTAGTGAACCAGTTTAAGCCAACAGGACATTTGGAGGGAGATCTGAGCTGCAGAGGCTTTTGAGGAAAAGCTGATGAATGGGCAGAAATATTGCAGCTGCCCAGGAGGACTCCAGTAACACTTTCTGTCCTCAGACTGGCAACTCCCTGCCTTTCCAGCTGAGTACCACTGTGAGACTCCTCTCCAAGGGGATGAAAAACATTGAAAATATCTCTAAGCTTTGTGAAGTGTCATCTATCCATTTGCTACTGCAAAGCAAGAGGGAAGGTTTGAGGAGTTGCATTAGGAGTTAATAATTTCAGCCTTTTTGGTCTGATTCCAATGAACTTTTTTCTTGATCTTCCATTTTGAGGACTTTACAGGTAACATACTACCATGTTAGATCTCAGTTCAAGTTTCTATTTAGTCTAAGGTGGTCTGGTCTTAACCACTGGGCATATGAAGTAGGTTTGGGTGTCTTCTTAGGAGACAGCAGCATCAGAAGCTCAGGGCAACCTTGAGCTGTCTTGGAGGCCAAGCTCTGCTGCTTCTATCCTCATTGCCCCTCTGATAAACGGCAACTTGTAATTCTGCTGACTCCCTTCTTCCACTTGAGAAAACTGCAGTGCTCAGGATTCTCCAAGGCTGTGATGTTGCGGGGTGGCAGATGCTCCCAGCCCAGCTGTGCGAGAGGCAGCTGGCTGGTTTGCCTCCTCCAGGGAAAAGGCACAGAGCCAGATTCAGCTTGTTAACTTCCAGCTGGATCCACTAGCTAGTCTGCCCCAACATCATGCACAAATGGCAGCTGACATTTGGGAAGTAAGCATAGAACTGCAGACTGTCAGAGAACATACTTTGACAAAATTTGAAGCACCTCTAAAAGCACTGAGAGGGCTTTCGTAGTATGAACAATTAATCCAATAATTCATTGTCAATTGTGCATCTGAGCTTACAGACTGTTGACAAACTCCTTTACTGGCTTTGCCTTAGCTTTTATTTTATCTTCCTTTTTGCATGAGAATTTTTTTCTCCATCCACTCCTCTGCACACCACTTTCTTCGAGAACCTTTCCTTGAAGCCTGAGGAAGTGGTTTAACATTGGATACAGACACAGGCACACAGGCACACACAGGCATAAAATCCCACTGTTAGAAAAAGAGTGTGACTTCCTGTACACAGCGGGATTGATGGGGGTGGGAATGGCACAGTTTCTAAAATGCAAACAGCGGAAAGGCAATCCCCAAAGTATATAAAATTCCTATGATTTAAATGACTAAATCAGCTGAATGCTGGTAAACGTTCTACTGGTTCAGTACAGAGTTTAAATGTGTAACCTGCAGCCTCTCCATCAAAGAAGGTTGGACCGTGGAGCCAAGCAAAGACCATAGGGGTGGGTTATAAAATAAGGTAATAGGAATAGTTTTAAGCATCTTACTACACAAACTTATTTGCCATTTTATTGTCAGGTTTCCCATCTTTAGTTCTACTTATCTGCAAAACTTCTTTGTTGGACTTAACCTGGGCTTCCTTGTTACTGAATTTCTGCTCTCCTTTGTTAATTTGCATCTCATCCAATAAAGATCTCAAGGCAAATGCATTCTGGCCTGGAGTAAGGTTGCTTGCAATATATTCAAGGTGGAATAGCAGGAAAATGGTGTGAATGTGATGGAATAATTTTAATTTTTGAAATTTTTGCCTATATTTCCCCCACACGTGTACTCCTCCTATAAAATTGTTGCACACCCATCTCCCTGCAAACTTGTTGAAACTCCTTCTGAATGCCCTTGATGTTCCCATGTGCCCTCAGACCAGCCAAGCTTATGGCCCAGTGGGGTAAAAAGTTGAAGTGACCTGCTTCTCTGCTACAGAACACATTTAATTGGGTACTTGGGCATGTAAATGCCTGAGTGTCTTGCTTCCTAACTGAGATATTCCTAATTCTCTGTGCACCTAATTAGAGAATGCAGGTTGTTCCACAGAGATCCATGCTTTGCTAGGTGGTTATACAGGGGCTGCAGGAGGACTTGGTAAGACAGCATTTGTCTGGAACTTTCCTTTATGAGGAAAGGAGAAGTATAAGCAGATGCTGGTACAACAAAGAGGTTTCTGATGGGCTAGTTGAAGGCTTTAGGGGTGTTTGTGTCTGCAGCAGACTCTAGCAGTAGCTGTGCCATCAATAGGAACAAAGCTATGAGAAAGATAATACTCATTTTTAAGTATAAATGTAAAGCAATCAGCTGAATAAACCCAGAAAAACTCTTCAGCTTGGTCATTACCAGCCAAGGCATTTCTTGCTTCTTAACCAGCTATTATGGGGAAGAAATCCATTCTTGAAAAGAAGTGGTGCTGAAAAGATCATCTCTTTAGCTGAAACTCCTTCTAAGATTCATGGTGGTACAGATTGGACGGAGGGAGTTATGACAAGTTTTCTTTCTCTCCTAATCACCAGATTCCTCAAAAAGACTGTCCCAGCATCACTTATTGTTCTCTATTCCTTTTCTCTTGTGTTTTTGAATACGATAAACTAAGTTTCACCCTTAGATAATCTTGTGTCCCTACAAAATTTTATTTAGATGTCTACATTCCTAAAAATAATACATGAATGAAGTGTTCCAAGCAGCAAACCGCAGCTTCCTGAGGTGTCAGTGGCTGTAATGCAGTTTCTAGTTCAAGGATTTTGTTTTGTAAATGATATAACACTTATAGCAGAGTCTACCTCCAGTATTGCTTTGCTGTGTGCTGTTTGTGGTTTTTTTAACCATTTTTGGGTGCAAAGCATATTTCATTTAGTTGACTAACATAAACAGAAGACTGCTAAGGTGTGTTTTCTGTGGTATGCATGCCTACTCCTCTACTTAACAAGGTTTCTAACTATATAATGCTTCTAACCTACAATCAAAATACTGCCCACAAGTTTTAGTCATATATTTTATCACTTACATGCACAAAGTACATTTGCTTTTGCAGAAGGTTTCAGTATATTACTCTGATTCTTGGTATAAATTGTTTTCCTGGTGTCTAAAGCCATGTTTGCTCAAGCCAACTCTTGTGAAAAGGAATCTGACTGGGATTCAGTAGCCAAATTTATTTTGAAAAGGCATCATAAATGGTAAATTATGATTTCAAGTTAATTTATCTGGGACAAAGCCAAGCACAATAGGTGTTATGTTCCAAAAGTAGTTCAACGACATAGAGTGGGGAGAGGTGAAGGGGAGGGTGAAATGGTAATTTGGCAATACCAAAGTACTTAATTTTCTTGACAAAGTTGTTGCATTTTAACACAATTCCATTGTTTGGACAGTGACTGTACACTTTTTAATTGCAGCAAAACTAAATTTTTAATGGCAGTAAAACTAAGGATTTAAGAGCTAAGAGTGTTACAGCTGGAGGAAGCTGTAAGTAAGCCTCTGTTTTCTTAAGGAAAACAGAGAGTTCAGGCAGCTTTTCAAAGGAGATGGTAGTTATATGTGAACTTCTATGAAGACTGTGTATTGATAAATACATGTTCTCTAGTCTTATTCCAATAAGTTCAGCAGTAAAGTGTATCCTAAGTAACTTCTTAATTTGTGTCTCCCAGTGTGCTGCTTCAGGTCTACGGTGATTTATGTAATTGTAATGATTATAATTTCTCCCGATTGTAAGTCAGAATTCCTTAATTCTATATCTTTTATTGTCGACTGAGAAAGGGAGGTGTAGAACAAAGTAAAATTTAATGGATATGGCTAAGTAGTTAGCTGGTTCTAAACCATGCTCTATGTTTGCATTTGCACTCTATTGCAGCCTGTCTGCTTCCAGAGAGTCAGGGAGACATGGCTACTAATGAACACAATAGCTGGAAGCCTGTTAGTCGACAAATAAATGTGGGTGTACTTAAGTATTGTCAGTCAGCAGGTCATTGCATACAACTCCGTCTAGACCATCTTGGAATCACTGCAGAAACCACTGGCATATAAATCCCTCTTAGTCTGATGGGCTTCCCTGGGGCAATATTTTTCAGTCGAGAAAGATGCTGTGGAGGCTGGAGCTTGGAGTGGTGATTGCGGCAGCTCCTGTGCGCTGCAGCTTTCACTTTACCACATTTTTCCGTGGCTGTCAGGAGTTTGGCTGCTTTTTCCACTGGCTTCCCAGGCAGTGTGAGGAGAGCAGACTGGTGTGTCCTGGTGCTGAGCCATGTGGGCTTTCCCTTAGCCTTAAATATGCTGGAAGGGCATGAGTACCTGGGAAGCCCTATGATACCAGCTCTCAAGTGCCTGTGTTGCTGCTCTTGGTGCAAGGAAATACTCTTGTCAGATGGGCAGCACCAGAACTTGGCTTATCTTTGAATTATTTATTCCTATGCTATTCTGCACTGGAATGAAGGCTGATTTTGAAACAGGAAGATCTGTAAAGTGGAATAATATTTTCTCAACATTCCTGCAAATGAGAATGACTGTTTTTGTATCACAGGATTTTGAAGTACTAGGTAGATTCAGGTCAAGAGTTATGTAGTTAGGGAACAGAATACCTTAGAAAACTTTGTTTAGAAAGTCATCACACTAGTGGTGTAGAAGGATAGTGTGACATATAAAATTCTCTTCTACTTTTTAATTTTTTTCTAATCAATTCTCCATTTAACAATCATTGTTGAATTGGCAGATTAATTGTTGTTTGCAGAGTCAAGCATTTGTGGTGATTATATTTGAATTTTAGTGGGGCAGAGTTCATGTCTCTAGCATTAAGGTTTATTTTGTGAAGTGAGTTACAGTAACCAGAACATTTTGTGTGATTTTGTGTAAACAGATAATTTTGCATGTGAGATAGTTTGGTTTTGAGGCTAGTTACAGCTAGTTACAGCTGTCTGTAGATAAACTGCTGCAGTGCTGTGAAGGGGATGTGTGGTCCACAACTTAATGTCCTGATGGACAGTGGTGGCAAGTGGTGTCCCTCAGGGCCCCACACTGGAACCAGTACTGTTTAATATCTTCAATATTGACACAGTGGCGGGATCAAGTACACTTGCAAAAAATTTGTGGAAGCCACCAAGCTGAGCGGTGTGGATGACATGCCTGAGGGAAGAGGTGCCATTCATATGGACCTGGACAAGCTTGAGACATGGACCCATGGGTACCTCATGGGGTTCAGCAGGGCCAGGTGCTGGTGCTGCACCTGGGCTGGGGCAACCCCCAGTATCAATCCAGTCTGCAGGATGAGCAGATTGAGAGCAGCCCTGCCAAGAAGGACTTGGGGGTGCTGGTGAACAAGGGGCTGGACATGAGCCAGCAGTGTCCACTTGCAGCCATAAAGCCAAACAAGTCCTGGGCTGCATCAAAAGCAGCATGGCCAGCAAGGAAGGGATTTCTGCCCCTCTACTCTGCTCTGCTGAGATCCTACCTGGAGTGTTGCATGCAGCTCTGGGGCCCCCAACATAGGAATGATGTTTGTGATAAGACAACAGATAATGGTTTTAAACTAAAAGAGGGTAGATTCAGACTAGATATAAGGAAGAAGTTTTTTACAATGAGGGTGGTAAAATACCAGAACCCGTTGCCCAGAGAGGTTGTGGATGCCCCATCCCTGGAAACATTCAGGTTGAACAGGGCTCTGAGGAACCTGCTCTAGTTGAACATGTCCCTGCTTATTGCAGGGGGTTGGAATTACATGGCCTTTGAATGTCTCTTCCAACCCAAATTGTTCTGTGAAATTGTTCATGCACCCTTCTGTCCTTTTCATAGATTAATAACTTTTAAAAGGTAAAGTAAAATGAATATGGTCACAGTGCTTGAAGCAAAGCAGAGGTAAGCACAGCACCATGTTTTTGTACAGGTATATGCCACAGTTACATTTTTCTCTCCAGCTTTGGAGATGGAGGAGGCAGCTGTTCAATGAGGACCATAGTGGAGAGTGAGGGAAAACTGTTGTTTTGGCACCTGGGATTCTTTTTCAGTTTCTAATTTTTACATTTAACTAACCCTGAAAAAGCACACAAAATGTTGAAACACAAAGTGTTAAGAATGACTTTCTAGGTCACAGGTTATGTTTTAAAGTAGACTCATGTTTTTATGGCTCCTGATAATATTTTTGGAATTAGAAACCTGTCAGTGTTTCCATTTGGAGAAAGGGAGCTATAACTGGCTATAAAAATATGTTCCCAGCCAAGGCATGCCATATGAGGTTGTTGCTGAAAAGCAATTAAAGTCTGGCAGCTTTGAAATAAGAGGCACATTAACAAGATTGGTAAATCTGCTGTTTTCTGTTGGTGCTGCATTTCTAGAAGTCACAATGTATGACAATAGGTGTGACTGTTCAGGGTCTGCTTTTATGGGTCACTGTGCAGAATCAGGTCTGGGTGGATGATTTTGGTTTGTCTTAATGTTAGATTTCTTTGTGCTCTGGATGTCATTTCACAAATTAAGTTCTTGATAGATATTTTAACACCTTCTATCCATTTCCTAAATCTTTTGTGCAATTGGTCCTTTTCCTTTGGTTCACCACAACTTTAAGTAGCTCCAGCACATTCTTCCAATTTACAATGCTCCCTGACTCGCCAGCTGGACTCCACACATAGCCTTGGTGCTCCAGGAAGGAAGACTTGGCATCAAGTGAGTCTGGGGTTAATGAAAGCCTGGAGTGGGAAGTTATAAAAATCAGATGGTTATAGTAATTTTAAGGGGCTGTACTGAGTTTAATGGCTCCATGGGGGACTGGTGATATGTATATATGAGGAGTGGAGAAGAAGAGAATGGGCATAGCAAGGTGCCATTATTATATATATTAATGTGTGTGGTGTGTGTATATATATATATATATATATATATATATATATATATATATATATATATCCCTCATCCCTCTCCCCTTTCATTCCCTCTTTTCAGGAGGTTTGATATGTTTTGGCCAGAATCCTAGTCTGACCTGACTGCACTGCATCACCAAACAATCCATGCAGAAAGCTTGCAGAGAGGGGAAGCTGTTTTCAAGATTCAGTTTTTTCCTCTGGCTGCAATGAAATATTTGACTCTGATAATCACACATAAGTATTTCCCCTGCATTTGCCATGGTAATTCTAAATCATCTACTTTATCTTTTACCATGATCAGATGAAACCTATCTGTTTCGGTTTTTGTTCAGGCAAATGTAAGATAGGTTTCTTTAAAAGGAAAACAGCCCCAAAACTTGGATTTTGACTTGTCCCAGATTCAAGGTCAGAATCACATGGGCCAATGCTCCTGCTGAAGTGGAAGGAGGCAGTAGCTGGAGGCAGGTAAAGGGTTGGCTGTAATCACAGCTGTGATTCTTGTGGCTGGCTGCCTGTAATGCCCAGTGCGGAGGCAGAGGGGCAGACTCTGGAGCTCACAGCTCCAAGTGGAGGCACTGGAAGCTGCAGTTTGTACAGGGCTTGGTGCTTCCATCCTTGTCCCTCAGTGGAGCAGATGGCAGGTGCTTGATCTCAGTGAGCTGGACCACTGAGTCTTGTCCCACCACCCTGACTATAAAGAGATAGTGGTGTTACTTATTAGGCATAAGAAGACACGAAAATTAGGTGTTGCCTCAGGTTAATGGTTATGCTGTATCTTAACGATTGGAATCTGCAGAAAATGAATGTTTAGGTAACAGTGAATAGTACTATGTTGACGCATGATGATTTGAAAATAAAAATATTAGATAGTATGACCTTGTAAATATAAAAAAATCTTTTATAAGATAAGATATTCTATGGGACTGTCATGCATTCATTCTCTGTAATTCTAATTCCATAGTGTTAAAAGGTGGTTGTTTGTCTTCTTGTCAGCATTGTGACAAAAAAAAATTGTATATTTAAGAACAATGAAATAAAATTGCAACCAATATTCTGCTTTTACTTGCATCTTTTAATTGTGAAGGCCGTGTTTTTTAATGTAGTTTGAAAGAAAGCATAGGGAGTACAAAACGTTCGAGGGAAATACAAGCCCTTTTTATGACTTTGTTTAATTAGTTGTTTTGTAGGGCTGGTTTTGGCAGGGAGTATAAATGCATGTGTATATGTGGGCATGTACATAGATGCACACACATGCTCATAACTTGAGCAAATTATTCTGGCAAGTCATTGAGACTCAGCTGTGGAACACCACTTTGTTGGTTTAGTAGTCATGTTTTGGAGAGGAGCTGTACTTTGAAGAATATTCTAACTGCATCATTTGTTCCATTTTTAAAAAATATACTTGAGGTTAGGA
Source organism: Onychostruthus taczanowskii (assembly GCF_017590055.1). Lineage (NCBI taxonomy): Eukaryota > Metazoa > Chordata > Aves > Passeriformes > Passeridae > Onychostruthus > Onychostruthus taczanowskii. The sequence goes on along the minus strand of NW_024501459.1, from coordinate 24,645,561 downwards.
TAGCTTGTTTTCTGTATGCTTCACAATGTCAGAAAAATAATAAAAGCAAGCAAAGAAAACCCCAATACGACAGAGATTACATATCTTGAGGTTTCATTTCAAGTAAAGTGTTCAAATAGACATTTGAATACAAATGTGTTTAATGATGTTTTTGCAGAGGCAAAAAATGTGTTATGACTTCCTAAAAATATACCTCTGGTGGTGGAGATGAAAATGTTCTTATGATTCTCAGCTGCAGCTTTATATATTACAAATATCCCCTAAAAATCTTAGAAACTAAAAACTCAATTAAGTCTGAGCTACTAAGTGAGAAATGAATTTAAATATATTGCTTTCTTCCTGTGAAATAACTGTGAAGAAAACAGGTTTATTAGGGGTCATTTGAGTGCACTCTCCTTCCCAGGACATGAACTTTCATTTCACATGCAATGAAGTAAATTTGTTCTCAGTCATTTGGACTTCTTGTTTTAGAGCCCAGATATACCCACACAAAGGCTTTTTTTATTACACATAGTTTTGTGAATGAAGAACATTTTTAAAATTTTTTGTTTAGGTCTTAATGTGGGACTGTTGTGGTGTGTTTTGAGGTGGGGCCCCCCGGGGAGGTCCCCGGAGGGCCCCCTAGGCTGTGAGTTGGCTGGCAGCAGCAGGCAGGCAAGGAGACTCCACACGGCTTCTGATCAGATGAAGGTTTATTTGGGGTCCCAACCCCGGGTACAGCATGGCTACTGAGGGAAAAGGGGGGAAGGGGGAGGGAGGGGGAGCCTCGGGGAGGGAAGGGGCAAGAGGGGGGAAGAGGCTGAGAGAGAGGAAGGGCTAAGAGCCCGACTGATCACATGGCACAGCTTAAGAGGGGAATTGAAGTGGGCACGGAATCAGACTTGGGCCAATGGGATGACAGATACAGGATGGTTCAGGGCAGGACCACAGGCTTAGAATATACCATACATTTCGGAGGGGTGAGACAGAGCATACTATTTAAATAAAATGGAATACAACATGCGACTTTGGACAAATAAATAGGAGAGCATGTTTAGTACTATTAGTTTTTAGGCTTCTCGTTAAATAACAGTGTGACTAGGATTTTCTTTACTCAGGTGTTATTTGGGCTCTCCCCAGGCTTTCCTGAGAGGGAACTTTTGCCTATCTTTACAGAGAACTCATATAATCTGCTTTCACTGGGAAGAGAATTTTTCTTTCTTCCAGTTAATTACTTTGAGTCAAAATGTCTTTTAATGGAGTTGTAATCATGAGCAGGTTGAGTTAAAGACCATAGCTGCACCAAGGCTGTACTACACTGTCCTTTCTTTCTGGAAAACTACCAACAAACATTTATTATGCAGAAAACTATACCAGGGACTTAAAACTGGAGCATTCCTGACTGCTACTGTCTTAGCTGAAATGATTGGAGTCTGTTCATGTACAGCAATCTTGAAAAAAAAAAACCTGTTTGAATATCTGTTTAGCTACCAAGTTTTCGGTGCCTCATTGGAAATCTTTTCTGCATTTTTCAATAGCTGTTTATTTCAGTGGCTTATGTAATTTTTATGTCTGGTGGTCTCTAGAATGAAATATTTTGAGAACTGATAGGATAAATTTGGAGGATTAATTTCTCTTTTATGAAATGCTCCAGAAATTAAATTGTTCCATTTTTAATAGATTGAACTATTCTCTCTCTCTCTTTTTAAAATAAAATATAAGTCCATGTAATTTCTTACTTTAAGTCACTGACCCTCTTTCCATTCAGAGACAGTGAAGTTCTATTATCTCACTTTTAAGAAAGAGGGAAGAGTAAGAAAGGCTGAAGTTATTCACCCAAGTCACAAAACAGCTATGCCCAAATTATTGCTTGAACTTAGGTGAGCCTTATCTTAAACTCAGAGCTCACTGAACTAGTTCATTCCTCCTCTCAGAGGTACAGCCTTTGTAATAAAAGGGAATAAAAAATAAAGTGATTTATTTAGCATATTGTAATTTGTTTTTTATGACCAAGAAGAACTGTTACTAAAATACACTGACAAGAATTATTACCTTTTACTCAGATGCATGCAGACTAAAAATTCCAACTGGCACAAAGCACTCCAGTTCAAAGGTTACATAACTCTGTGTCACAGACTACAGCAGTGACCAAGCAGCCACAAACCACTTCTGGTCCTTGCAAAAGTGAGAATTAACTAAAATGAAAATTGCCTGGATAGTTCCAGCTAGTAAACCATGGCACACGCTGCAAGTCTGAGCTGATTTGATGGAAGAAAATTCCTTTATGTATATAATCTGTATGTAATCTGATAACTAGCTTGACTGAGTATGTTGGAGATATATATGAATTAGACACGAGTTTTGTTCTAGCATATTATTTCCCCCTCATTATCGTCAGTCTCTGATCATTCAGAGGAAGAAAAACAATTTTCCTTTTTTCTTGGGAAGCTGTATCTTCTGGTTGCATGTTAAAGTTGGTAACCTTTCAAGGATATTGGCTGGGCCCTGAAATATGAGATTATGTGTAATTTATAAACTAATGTGTCTCTGCTCTTTTCAAGAGGTGTCTCTGTGGGGAATTGCTAGCAGGTTATTGGCCAGTAGTGGATATTGTCTTGCTCTTTCCTGAATTTCATGTCATTTGAGCTGGGCTGCATTGCTACCTATAGGTCTTTTCCTCTGGTAAGCAATTTTTGTCTCTTAAGACTCACTTTGTGTGGGAAGGGGTATACGTGCAGCTGTGAAGGTACCATTTTTGCTACCTTATTTGCAGTTACAACACATTTCTAAAATGCTTTGTTTCTATTTCATTCATTCATACTTGTTGTCTCCCTCCATGGGAAGTCCTGTGTAAAGGAACATACCTGGACATACAGAAAATTTTTCGTATCCTCATGTGCTTTGTTATCTATTCCTCCTCCATCTAAGTGTGTTTCACATAATGTAGCTCCAGGTGCCTCCTTCTTCAGGCAAGTGAAATCTGATACTGCACATGCAGGTTGTTGGACCACAGGGTGAGTCCTGTGGAAGTGACTTCTCTGGCAGGATTTTGGACTTCCTTCAGCAATCTCCTGCTCGAAGCAGTGTTAGGTGTGAGGACAGACCAAGTTAATTGGGCTTTGCCTATTTGGGGCTTGAAATAGCTGTGCCTTCCTTAAACTATTGTGACACCACTTGGAGTCCTGGACTTAAACTGAGTAGCTCTTGGAGTAACCACAGCATCCATGTTACTCTGAATTTCCTTCCTGGGCAAGGATAAGACAGTATTTCCTCTCTGCCTAGTGCTTCAGGAAAATTTTAACAAAAATTTGACTTCAATTGTAATGGATTCAGCCCAAGAAGACAACATGGAACCTAAAGTGCTATCAGTTTTCTAATGCAAACATAATCATTATCTACTCTGTGCCAGCTGCTGTACTGAGAAAATGCAGTGCTGCATCTACACAGTACCCAACTCAGTTTCTCTTCAGAGCAATCATATCTACCAGGAAATTACTGGCTTAGTCCTCCACAATGCTCTGAGGAGCAATTTCCTTCTGTGTGGTCAAAGCCTCATTCTCAACCCATGATGCCTAGCCTGAAACCCTGGTGCCCTCCATGCGGCTTGGACATCTGGCAAATCTGCTTGTACAGGCCCTCACTGGAGCTTAGGTCAGAGGTAGCTTTGCTCAGTGCAAAGAGAGCTGTGTGACATTCCTTCTGCAAAATTTCTGATACTGTGAATATATCCTTACATGCATTCTAAAGTTCCTACTTAGCTACATTAAATCTTCCAGGCTATTCACAGCTATCTAAACCTTGAATTTCTTCATTCCTAGAGTGTTCACTGCTGTATAATCTGGAGAACTAAGGCAAATTCTTCACTGTTACAGAATTACTAAAGCATTTTTTTTGTTTCCTTTGTCATTTCCTTTATGTGCTAGTTCTGTTGAACAATAAAATGTGACATATTGCTAAAATGTATCAATAGTTAAGATGTGATTATTAGTTTACTGGTACCTATTATAACTGCAAATAACTACTTAGTCTTTGCTTATGTTTATTTCTGCTGGAATTTCTGTATGAGTCCAGATTTGGTATCTATGACTTTTAAATTATGTTTCATTTTATCTTCCGGGAAGAGAAAATAAAGACTTTGCTTAAACTCCTCCTCTAACTGCATTTTTTTTTCTGTTCCTCAGTATTTTTTACCCTTTAAGGAATTTTTCAGTAAAAGTATGAAAAGGTAAAGTGAAATATCACCCATCATACATAAAGTCTTCTTGTATGTCATTGTACTTTCTGTCTTAAACAGAGTGTTCTGGATCTTCACGTCTATGGCTTCAGTGCTGCCAATAATGTTTTGTCTTCTGTGGTTTGGGTGGATCTGGATTTGGAACGTGTTTTTGTTGGAATGCCTCTACACTGGATCCCAGCAGTTTTCAGTGCTTGGAAAAGTTATAACTTACAATGGAAGACAAAGTAAACCCGCCATCAAAGGGGGAAAAATTAAATCTCTGTTTATTCACCTGCATGCTGAGATGAATCTTATTGACAGCAGTGAGCTGAAATATTCTAGATATTAAAAGACTTGGAAAAAAGTGAATTTTTTAAAATGCCTGGGACTTTGTTTCAATAGGATTTATGTCCCAGATGTTGATTTGCACCAGCAATATGCTGGATGAAATTTGTGTTGAATGTGCTATCAGATAGTGGCACAGAATTCTTACATGGGAAAAATGCATTTCTGTGCAATTTTGTAATTAAGGAATAGGCTGTGACAACCTCTGCATTTCTGAATGACTAGAGCATGGGAATCTGAAACAGAAAAGTCTGAGAATGGTGTCCAAGTGACTTTTAACCATCTCAGAGGTGAAAAAACACTGCCTTGTGGACTCCACTGGCCAGGCCTCTCCACTGGCATGGTGTTATGAGGAAAGAGTAAAGGAGTGTTTGTTGTTTTAAGTTTTGTTTCCCTTTGCAGCTTTCACAGCAGCACTATATATAAAGAGTTGGTCCAAGGTGTAGTAAGTCTAGCTTCTAGACTTCTTCTGGCTTCCAGGAGAAGCATGACTACTTTTCTATATTAGAAATGTAACTATCGCCCTAGGTTTGAGCATCTGCTCATGCTTCCCAATGAAGTTTATTTTCAATGAAAGGCAAATAAAACACCCACTTGAAATATGCTGGGGAACGTGGTGGTTTTCATGTACTGTCTTCCCTGCATATCTCTTCCCACATACAAAGTCTAGAAGGAGCTCCTGTGCCTCATATATGGGTAAAACATAGTAGATTAGATGTGCGCGAAAAAGAGATAGAGCCTCAGCTGAGCAATGTGATTTTTCAAAAACCTGTTTGGGAGAACCCAGCAATTGGTTTTGAAACCCCACAATTTCTGCTGTAGATGGTTTAAGGTCAGCTCTGTGCAGGTTCCCTGTCTGAGCAGGCTCTCCAGTAGACACACTCCTGGTGAGACACACACTGTCTGCAGCAGAGCTGACTGGTGAGCTACTGCGTGGTGGCCTGATGGAAGGGAGCTCTAGCTGTGTCTTCACTGAAACCAGCCTGCTGGCCCACTATCCTGTGAAAAGAGGAGATTTCCTCAACCCTTACTGTGGGGAGATTTCCTCAACCCTTATTATTTAATTTGTCTGTCAGTGTCCCAGGAAAGCTGAGACCCTTGTGCCCAACCAGTCTGTCAGGTCCCGTTACAGAGACCCTTCACTGAGCACTCCTGGGTCAGAGGGTGGTTTGACTGGCTGAGCCAGGGACACACACCAATAGCATAAAGGAAACCTTTCAGTGGGTCTTCCCACTTTGAGTGTGTTACCTGCTGCCAGTGACTGCTTGTGCTGTGAAAAATTCAACGCTACGTTTACAGAATAACACTCTTTATTAGTATGAAACTGTGACAGATTAAGTTTCAAGAACTGCCAGTGATAGTATCTGACTGCAAAAATGTATTCAAAACAATATTGCTAATCCCCAATAAAAGTATTTGGTGTACATAGAGTATGGTTCTTACCCAAAAGGTGTCCCTGTGGGGGCGGAAACAGGTTCAGCCCGTTGGCTGCTCCCAGCAGTTACTATGGAGTCTTCCCTAGCATTTCCCCATTCTCACTATTTCTTTATGTTTAGGTGGAGCTTGAGTGGCTCTAGTCATACATACCTTTGTTACTGATTAGTGTAAAATTATCTTGTTTTGCTCTTAAAAATACAGTAAAAAAATGTAGAGCACATGTTTAGTGAGGGGTGATCATATCTTGGAGTTGGGTAACTTTGGATGGAGATTAATATTACAATTAGGTTGCAATGAACTGAGTTCATCCAAGGAGAGCAATTTCACCATGCTTGCTGACTCAGCAGCTGGACACCTTCTCCTATCTCCCCTGGCTGACAGGTGCTGTGTAGTTTATCAGCTGCAAAGTACCATTGAGTTCCCCTCCCTCCAAGGATTTCTACAGAGCCTGGTTATGGTGTCTCCACTCCCTCTCCACCATCCATTCCATCCCTCTTTGTTGCAGATCACATGTATGGGGAGTCATTGTGGAGCATTCTAGCCAGGGAGCAGCAGCTGTATTTTACCCTGTAATTTCTACAGTGTTACAAGTTATGTTGGCGTGTGAATATAACTTCTCAGTTTCTGCTTATTTTACCCCCAGCCCTTTTTCCACTAAGACAGAAGAGCCCCGTCATTACATGAAGTGCATTTCAGAGAGAGCTGAACATTGGGGTAGATCTGAGGGGTAGAGCAGACTGACTATCTGGCCTCTGTTCTATCACTTGATTTGTGCAGTGTTCATCAGATATAATCTGTGCTGTGGCCAAAGTCAATGACTGTGCTGCTCTTCCTCTCTGTCTGAATTGCTGGGGTTTGGGGAAGAACAGCAGCTTCTCTTTAAGGAGCTGTTTTGTGGGATTTCTGAATTTTACTCTATAGACATGGAAAAGGGAGGAACTACAATGAATGTAAAATCTAAATAACTACATTTGAGAAGTTATCCTTCAAAAGTACTTCATGTCAAAAGTCCTCTTGAGTTTTATGATTGGAATTTCTTGAGGTTACTATACATGAAACTACTGACATTTCATCACATTATCTGGGATTTTGAAGTATCCTAAAACGCAGTGTAAGTTTATTCAAAGCTTATATCATTAATATTTCTATGGAGACTGAAGATGCCATATAAGAAAAAGATTTTTGAGATTTGGAGTAGATAAAACTGGCCATGCACATAGTATGCAACTGGCAGATATTGTCTGTTCTTCAGTACTGTTAGACCTATAGGGTTTCTAAAAAAGCATCTATCTATCTATCTATCTATCTATCTATCTATCTATCTACTCATAATGAGATGAAACAGATGTCATTTGGAAGGACTCTTCTCAGTGCGATGAAAACTGAAGTAGTCACTTTACAATTCAGCAACTTCAGTTGATTAAAAGAAGCAGCTGGTTCATTTGTTGGAGTAATGTAGTTTCTTACTGTAGCTGAAATGGATTGGCCTATAAATTAAAACTCAGAAATGGGATTGGCAATATACACACGAATGTGCATCCTGTAAGACTTTTGAATACCAAAATGAGTACTTGGTGGGGAATGGGTGGGGAAGTAGGCTTTGAACGAAATGACCTGTGAGTGGTATTTGTGAATCAGTTGGTTGGTAAGGCTTGGTTGTTGTGTCATTTTTTTTTCCTAGACAGGCTCTTTAGTTCTCCTGTTTGCATGAACACAATGGAGCAGGGCTTTTTCAGTTTATTTTATTTTTATTTTTTTTTTTTGTCTCTGAGTATACTCTGTGGTTGTGATAGTTGGATCTTTTATCACCAGTGTTTCAAGTGTGTATGTTGAATTACTCTCAGTTGTAGCAGGAAGATCTAGAATAAAACTGATGAATCTGTGAACAGAAAATATCAGTAAAAGCTAACATTTCCTAGGACATTGCAACAGGGAGTATGACACTTTCCTCTCTCTGTCTATTTCTGTAGTTGTTTTTAGGAAGGCAGGTGATGGGGTGGTGTTTGTGACCTGCAACAGATGTTCTGTATTTTTTTTCCATCCTGTAGACAGAGTGAACTTCCCATGGATAAAATGTAAATTGGTGAAAGCTCTGGATTTCCACACTGGAAAGACAAGTACCATTAGTGGGAAAACACTGGGGAAATGCAAGAGGCTTGAGCAACCAGACTGCTCCATTTTCAGATGAAGAAGAAATGTCTAGGAACTAAACAAAGAAATTGTGGAGGAAAATTCACATTCCAAGTAGAAGAAGGAAGCAGCATTCAGTAGAGTTAAGGCAAGTGAGGATTGGTAGGCTGAACAGAAGAGGACAAGAAGAGTTAAATGTTTCCAGATGACAATAGGTATGCAGAAAGTGAACTATGAGAGAAACCTTTAAAAGCTCCAGATGTTCAAATGAAGAAAGATGGCTGAGGTACCTCTGTTAGCAGCAGTTCATCCCAGCTGAAAGAAAATAAGTAATGTTCTCAAAAACATCTTAGTAACCAAGCATCCTGAAACCAACATACGTCATTTTATTGGTAGACTTCTGAACCTGGTAGTCAGTATGCAATGATGCTAATGCCTAGAGTCACTAAGTATTGCAAAATATCTCAATATGTAGGTGATTTCTTGAGACTTGCCATGGTGCTGCAGGAGAATAATATCAAACTGATCTTCATAGTGATTCTCCATGTCATGGTGATGGGGAAAACCATACAGAAAATTCTGTAAGTATTCAGCTGGATAACTGTGTAGCAACAGTAAAATGTTTTGATTTGGAAGTGGAATAAAATACCACTGTCTTTTGAGTATAGATGGAATGAGGACAAGTCTCTTGGAAGCTTACACTAGAATAACCAGAAAGACATATAAAAAATGTGATAATGAGCTGATAAGTGAGAGTAGTTTAAGCATAAAATTGTGATATTGAAAATATAATGAAGACCTCCAAAGGAAGTGAAGGAATAATAACCAGGCAAAATTGCTCACTTACAAGCAAAATTTGATGAGATTTATACCAAACTCATTGAAGTGAAATGCTTCTCTACAGTTAATCTGTCTTCAGAGGAAGAGTGGGGAACGTGAGTTTTCTCATCTGTGGAAGACTTTAGAGAAAATAATCCTGAGTGGTGAAGCCTGGTGGCCTGAGGAGGAACACTGGGTGATCTCCTGTATAACAAAAACAATGGCTGCATCCTACCCAGAGCAACATGCTACTTGGGAAATTGTATCTTCGTGGTCAAAAAAATTTACACAACACATGAATATTTCAGGAAAGTAAAATGTAGGAAAAGTAGAGAAGTTATATAATTTCTTTATTTGTCATTGGTACAGTTGCTTTTCCAATGCTAAACTTTTTTTGAGTATCCATAAGCCTGCTGATAAAATGTAAGGGATTGATCAAAGGACTTGATACTTTGCCTTGTGGTGAGACATTCCAGAATCTTGCTCTGTTTATCTTACCCATGAGAAAGCTAGGACTTGACCTGATCAGAGGATCTGCATTGGGAAAAAAATTGTTGAAAAACTGTTAACAAACTGGCAGGCAAAGATATAAAAAGGTCCAGTGTTTGGTCCTTGAAGTTCAAAATTCCGCTGCACATTTTCAACAGTGTGAGTGATTAGCCCCTATCATATCTTAACGAAGATTGGGGTGATTTTCTTACCACTAACAATTTAAAAATTAAGATTGAATGGTTTCTTAAATTATATGTTTCAGTAAAGCAAAAGTTTTGTGGCTTCTTTGTACAGGGCATTGGCCTAATTGTTCATAAAAATCCCCTTTGACCTTGAATTTTTAAATTCTCTTAATTGCTAGAAACAAATTAGTATTTTTTTTCCTTTTTAATTGAAGTTTTCTGCCTAAAACTTACTTTTGCTTTTACAAAATTCTAATGAAAAATAGGTATTTTTCATGGCCAGCTTCTGTTCATACCCAGTCAGATGTTTTTTCAACTGCAGTGGACTTGCAGTGTTACAGTCTCAGTGCCTTAGTATATTATGTAGTATTGGTTTATCTATAAGGCTGTATTTTTTGTTCAGTTCCTTGGCGCCCCTGAAGACATAAGCCAAGCACAAATCTATTTTATTGAGATATGTATGAGATGTCTTCAAAGCACTAATTGAATTCAGGATTATGAAATCTACTATTTTGCAATAAGTGCAGCTTGTAGTGGTCTTTTAGTTCCTCACCTCCTCTGAGTCCCATCTGCACATCTGTTTACAGTAGTGGTAAGTGTCTTGGAGACATTTCTGCTAGATCTGTACTGAAATCCAGTTACCAGCATTCCTGTGGCTGCAGTCCCAGTTAGGGTGAGAGTGTCATTAAGCTGGCCATTGTATCTGCAAGCTTAGTTTCTGACTTCAGAGAGCTCAAAAGACCAAAGACTGCCAAAGAGAGACACAGCAACCAGATAGCAAGCGATATTAGGGACATAGTGAGCATGTTAGCCTGGCTCTCTAAAGAAATGTTTTTTTATGGAATGACTTTACTTCTTGTTTCTCTGCCAGGTTCTCCAACTGGTTTTGGATTAATTTGTCTATTTCAGCCTGGTTTTCACAGAAGCATAAAAATACCAGGTTCTTGTGGCAAGCTGAAGCACCAGGTTCAAAAGAGCTTTGTGACACCCAACAAATGGGTATACAAGAAAGACACAAATTAGGAGCAGTTGTAGTATGGGCTGCAGGACAGTAAGATCACAGAAATTCAAATGCTCTTAAGTTCTCTTGATTACAGAACAACTTGTATTCTTGTGGAGAACAGGCTAGACTCATTTTGATTCTCTTGTGATTTCAAATAGTCATAACAACCCACTTAAATCTGCTTCAGCAGTGTGGTTTAAATACATTTGATCTAGACAAGAGTTAAAGTAATTAGCTGATATTTGATTTTACTTGATATGGATCCAAACCATGAAACTTTGAACACCCTTAGGGTTCAGAAGTGTTTCATTCAGTGTTTGGGTACTAGTCTGTGTTCTCAAGTAACCTTTTGAAACTTGGCAAATTTAATACCAGATTTAAAATAAAGGCACTATATGGGGAAGCAAGTCTGTAAATGTTTTTTCTTTAACTATGGAGGTGCTCTGGACTATAGTTGTAGAAGCAGAAGGAATAGAAATGTGTTACCTGTATTAAGGTGTGTGCTCGTGTTCATATGCAGTGTTCACACCTGTGTACACACTAATGTGGCTGTTCAAAATGTTACTCCTCCTGCAAGGACCTTACAGTCTTAATAGATAATGAAGGCAATCGTGTGCTTTGAGAGCCAGAGGATGGTGCTAGCTTACAGCATGTGTGCATTTTCAGTTTTGTGATGTGATGACAGCAGCACTCTGACACTGGTTAACATTTGTGGGCCATGTGGAAGGAGCAAGTCTCCATGAGGGATTTGGCTGGGGGAGACCTGCCTGCCTGCCTGGTGCACAGGGATGAGGAGGGTGCTCGCTCCTGGCAGGGTTGAAATAAGGATGAGTAGCATGATGTTTTACATTGCATGTGATACAGTCAGTAATCTGGAATGTCATAGACCATGTTTTATAGGCTTTTTATTTTTTCTTGCAAACAAATATAGAGGGGGGGGGGAAAGAAGTTATGTAGAAATTAAAAAGGAAGTGTATAGATGTTTCTCTTGAAGGCAGAGGCATTTGCTTCCTCTTCAAATAGCAATTATATGTGAACTGGAAAAGCTGTATGTGATAACAATACATCCAATTTGCTGTGTTAAGAAACTGAGAAGGGAAGAATTTGTGGCAGGGAGGATTTCTTGGGATTTAGGATTTCTTTAGGATTTTTCTTAGGCCTATGTATATAGGGCCAAAAGAGGCACAGTTAGGTGGGTATCTTCAAGATGGCATCCTTATGTGACCCCAAAACCAGTGCTCTGTATTTCATTTGTTAATATGTATGTCCATTGTCCAAGTAATTTGTTAGTAGATCATATCACAATTTTCCCTGGCTCGGGAGAAATTGAAATAATGGAAGCATTGCAGAATTCAGACCTTCCCATGAAGCTCTGAAAGGAAAACAAGCAATAACAATGTTGAAGAAGATCGATTCAGTGGTACACACTTTACAGTAATTTATGATATGCAAATTACCCAGAAACATTCAGTTTAATGCCTAAGCAGCACAGTGGGAAGTTTGTGAAACTTCCCACTGTGCTGCTTAGCTCTTTGTGAAAAATCATATTATCTTATACAAATCATATTATTTTCCCCTTACCATTATAATTCTTCAGTGATTTTTAATTTCTTAATGTGCTGAAGAAAGAAAAAAAGAACTAGGAGACCAACAGGGAAATTCATCAATATGTGACCATTAATTAACTGAAGATTTTGAACACTGTCCAAATTCAATGTGTGAATTAAATAATTGATCATTTAAGTAACAATAATTACAATATATCTGAGGATTTCAGAACAGTTTTTAAGTTTTGAATTTTGGAACATTTCTATAAGAAGTTAAAAACATACAACTATAGAAATTAAAAAAAAAAAAAAATTTTAAGGCTGGTCAGGAGATGAAGGAGGAGGGCCCAGGTGTCATGGTTTGGGAAACCTATAAAATTTACAGAATTGATCTATTACTGAAGTCTTTAATATATCTTGAGTTGACCTTAAGCTGTGAAAGATGTTCCATCCATTTCCTGAACAAATAATAGCATAGAATAATGGAAGATCATTTCATTTTACGCTGTTAGCTCCTTTTCTATGGAGCTGAAGCCAAGAGGAGTCAGCATAATTAAATTTGCTTGAAGAAAGAAGGAGTTATCGATAAAGACAGCTTACCAGAAATAGACAGAAAAGGTGCTTGGTAAGAGTACCATCTGGCAGTAATAAAGGAAAGTTGGAGAGTAGAATCAACTCAGACACATTTTGAGGCAAAGAAGTCAGAATTTTCATGGAGATCCATGAGAGAAGATGGCAGAGAAATCTACATGGAGCCCTGCTGTGTATCTGCTCCAGAGCCTAATTCTTGTTCCACAAGGTCATAGAATTGTTTAAGTTGGAAAAACCCTTTAAGATCATTGAAAACAGCCATTAACCCAGCACTGCCAAGTCCACCAATAAACCATGTCCCTATTCACCACATCTCCACCTTTTTTTAATAACTCCAGGGATAGTGATTCAACCACTTCCTTGGGGAGCCCTTTCCAAGGAAGTGGTTGACAACCCTTTCCTTGGAAAAAAAAATCCTAATACCCAATCTAAACCTCCCTGGCACAAACTGAGGCCATTTTCTCTCATCCTATTGCTTGTAATTTGGGAGAAAAGACTGAACTCCACCTCTCTTGCTATACCTCTCTTTCAGGTATTTGTAGAGAATTCCTTCCTGACCCTCCTTTTCTCCTAGCTAAACAACCCCAGCTCCCTCAGCAGCTCCTCACAGACCCTTCCCCAGAAACCTAGTTATAGATATAGGAATATTCCTAGTTATATCTCAAGTCTTGTAGGCAACAGGAGCTGGGAACAGTTTTAGGAGTGTAAGGTAGTTGGTCTGTTAGGGTGTCTCATTACAAAAGGGTTAACAGAGTGCTGAAGAATCATACATATACCATGAAGAGTAAGGATTCTTTTCCATTCAAGAGGTTCCCACCTAGTGAGACTGGTACCAGGGGATTCCAGCACTCAGAAAGTGTCCCACTGACTGAGCTGTTTCACACCAGATTGCTTCACTTCTTGTCCTGCCTGCCACCCACTAGGATTATTTGTACAAGACTGGAGGTGAATGCTGTCATGCTGAACTCAGTGAGTCCTGTGTGGGGGATGGGAGCAGAGAGGGAATTGGAATGTGGTGTGCAGATGTGTGAAGGTGAGAGTAAAGCTTATCAGCTACTGGTTCCAGAGGATGGTGGGCTTTTCCTTGGGCTTTTTTTTTTTTTTTTATCCCCTGACTCTGCTGGTGAAGTCATCAGTTGAACAACCTCAATTATCCAGCCATACAAGGTAAAAGTACCAGATTACTACATAAGGGTGTGAATAACTTTAAATATTTAAAAATATAACAATTAAACATAGGCCTTTTTGGTGAGCTGCTCCCTGGGTGGCCTCTATTAGAAACCTCTTGAGACCTCAAAGACACTTTCCTTTGTTGCATAATATTTTTCTTTTGTTTTCAGTAAACCAGGTTTGAGCAGCAAACTTCTGTGAAGTCCTGTAGCCAATTTAATATTTAAAACAGACCTGCAAAGTTGTGCTGTTTTCAGGAATGTCTTGAGTCATCCTCCCTCTGCTAACCTACTGTGCTGACCCAGCACCTGAGAAGGACTTAACAGCCCATGGGGACAAAGGAGTGTTCTGCAACTCTGCAGAAAGGCAGAATAATAAAAGAACAAAGAGTGATGTGGCTGAAGGCTGTGTTGCAGTTATCAATTTAAAAGAAAAAAATAAAATAATCCAACAAAATCAGCACAGACACTTGAATGCACAGCAGCTGGTGACCTAAAATGGTAACCTGCACTAAATGTGCTTCTTTGGTAATGGCATATGGTTTTCAGCCCATTTTGGGTAAAATTTTGTAGAAGAAGGCTCTTTTTTTTTTTTTTTTTGAAAAATTTTTTTTTTTTTTTGAAAAATTTGTCTTGATACTCAGGTCAAGAAGAGTCAGTAAGAAGACAGCTGTTCTAGGACCCCGAGAGTGAGGGGACAGCACTCATTGCTAGTGCTGTACCTGCTCTGCAGAGGCTTCTGTACTCTGAATATTGCTCGCTTCACAAATCAGAAATTACATTAATGGTGTTGCTCAGTTTCCATGGGCATACCATTCCATGTGCATATATCAGGGTGCTGAAGTTCTTATATTTTGTTGCTGTTGTGCGCTTATGTCCCCAGCTTCATAGAATGCAGCATTGCATTTTTATCCAACTTTATACTGTGAGATTTATAAAGCTTGGTCTCTGCTTGCCTGTGCCTGTATTTTAAATGTGTATAAAATTATTAAACTGCCCTAGATACAATTAAAAATTGCAGAGATTGCATTTCTTTTTATTCAGTGCCAGTGCAGATGTCTGAAAGTGAGTGCACTCTCGGAACCCTCCTTTTGAAACCTTTTGTAGTCATGCAAAAGATGAGCAACACTTTAATGGACAGAGGACCTCCAGCCAAAATACTTTCCAAATAACCTTAAAGTGTAACTTATCTTTTTATTTTGCAGCTAACTATGGACCAAATCCAATTTGCAAAGGTTGCTTATCTTGTTCAAAGGATAATGGGTGCATCAGATGCCAGCACAAGTTGTTCTTCTTCCTGCGCAGAGAAGGGATGAGGCAGTACGGCGAATGCCTGCACTCCTGCCCGTCGGGCTACTACGGACTAAGGACGCCAGACATGAACAGATGCTCAAGTGAGTTGTTTCTTGAACCCTTACGCGCAATTTTGTCAGAAAGCCATAATTCAGGCTCGGTTTTTAAGATGATATGTTGTGAAACGTGGTTGTATTTTCACAGATGTTTCAGGATCATCTTAAAACTTCTTTGCTAAAGAAGGTCCCAAGCTCGTTCTAAGATATATAACATGCAGCAGATTAAGCAGTTGATAATTTGACCTATTTTTTATTGTTGTTATTATTATTATTAATTTAATAAGAAGGGTAATTTAAGGAAAAAATATATGATTTACCTAGATACTCCTAGTTTTAAGAAACAAATTCCCACTATATGAAAATGAAAAGGATTCAGAATGAATTTAACGTGTACAATTAAGAATTAATTTTACATGCACAACTCAGAATTAATTTTGCATGTACGAGTCAGTATAAACACTAATATATGGGTGGGCTTTTTGTCATATTTTTTGTTCCCACACAAATTTCAGGTGACCAGACACCTCACACCAGACATTCTTTAATATGTATGTGTTGCTAATTTAATAAAACAGATGTACTATTAAAAACAAACAAACAACCTTTCACTTTTAGTGAAACATTTTATTTGGAAATTTACAACCTGCTAATGTGCAACAAGATTCCCTGTTTGCATGTTTGTGCCTAGAAGCACAACTGTTAAAATCCATGAGTGCTCTGGTATCTCACATTATTTCACCTCTGTCTGGCAGTTGTGCTGATTTGTATCGATTTTTCCATATGCTCATATGTGTAGTATTACCCACATGGATTATTAATCACTGCTGTTACCTCTTATTTCTATTTAGGGGGAGAATGTTTTTGTCATAGTTTAACCAGAATCAGGTCACCTGACATAAGAACCTGAAGTGAGAAATAGCTTTTCTTTTTTTCCTGCAATAATCACATGTCTGTTAAATGTGTGGCACCTTTCCCCTAGTGCTGTGCCATGTCATTGGGAGCACAGAGCTGTGAGAAAGCGTGTGCTGCTTTTCACATCACACATAATCTTGAGACTCACATGAGGTCACTCAGTGGCAGTCTGGCTGGATGAGGAGCACTTATGGCCATGCTTGGACCTGTCCCAAGCAGTCCCACCTCTTTCTCCCCATTCCCTGCGTGGGCTCCTTGGATATAGTATTCCCAACTGCTGTGTAATATTGGAGAGTGCTGCCTAATCTGTACCAGGTGGTTAAGTTTTGATAAAAAATTAAATGAGACAGTATATGGTTTATGCATCCATTTTGTAAAGTAATTTAGAATCTTGGCCTTAATTTTCCTAACACGTTTGTGAATTCAACAACTTCTCTACTTGAAATATTTCAAAACTTGGCTGTAAATACTTCCCCATGTAAAAATGTTTTTGAATATATTTGTAGGTTTAGGCAATAGATTGATTTATTTCTATTAGCCTGTACTGTGCTTGTGAGAAAGGCAAAGTAGTCTGTATTGGCAGTATTCTTTAGTTTCTTAAAAAGAAAAAAAACAAAACCAGAAAAGTTAATTGCAGAAGGTGGAGGGTGAATTCAAAGTAATATTTTTTTTTTTTTTTTGCTTTTACCACTTATGGAAAGTGGCATTTTCCCCTGAATTACAGGATTGATTTTGAAAAGCATAAATGCAAGTTGTGTCTAACCCATACTGGTATGTGTTGAGCACTTGATGTTTATCTCAGCCTCATGCCTTTGACAGTCCCCCCTCTCTGAGAATAATGAGGCACTTGCATTTATGGACCAGTCCTGGTTCTCCTCTGATGATATTTGTATTGTATATTTTTATGTTAATGTAACTGCTAACTGCTGTATTTAAACATCACTTCTCTTTTGTTTTGGTTTGGTGATATTGGTTTGCACATAAGAAGCATTGTGGACATACAAACACTTTCTTGATTGAAGTTGAGTTGAAATAAACAACCTTAAAATTGAATAGGTTTCTTCCTACTTGCTCTTCTTTGGTATGCTTACAGATTCCATTGCTCAGCTAGTATTATCTCAGCTAAAAATAATAAAAATTTTGGCTATGTTAAAATCCTTATGGGAGTTATAGGACTTGAGTTACATAAACTGAAATAATTTCTCCCCCAATAGTGTCTTCATAGGCACAAAAGATTTTTAACATTTTTTGCTGGAACATTTTCCCATTTTTTTTAGAGAAGCTATAGAACATATTTTAATGGAAAATGATGTCTTGATTTTAAAAGCCAAACATGATCAGTGCCAAATGTAATACAATAAATACCACAGCCAAGCGCAGCAGCTCTAAAATGGAAATTTTAGATTTCAAGACAAATGTTCTTTTCTATATGTAAGCACTATGTGTTCCTAGAATTTGCTAAGTGGCTCTAGACTATTTTTCTAGTAACAGTGAATCATGAAATTTGAGACTACTAGTCTCTAGATATCAATGCAGTTTCCTGCTGGATATGATCTTCACCTTGAACACTGCAGTATGAGAATGCAGTCCTTTTGGACATGAACTTGGAAAGTGTTGAATCTCTTCTGTAGAAGAAAGCCCAAGAGATGAGCTACACTTTGTTAATTTTCCAATACATTTTTAATAATTAATGACTTTGAACTGAACTGCTCCAACAAGAGATGATCTCATAAGAAAAAACCAGAACTGAATTTAAAGAGTAGGATGAAACCTGTCAGTTTGGTGGTTGCACTGGTTAATGGATCAAGCCTAATGTGAACCTTTCAACTTAGTCCATGGCCGTAGTAACCTGTATAATTTCAGGAGGCGAAACCACTCAGAGATTAGAAATTACACCTCCCTTCAGCTCTGGTTGACTACTTATTTGTTTAGGTTCTCCCTCTTTATCCTAGGTGGGTTGGACATTGTAATTTCCCCTTCCATTCACCTTCAGTAAAAACAAGATAAAGAGAAACTTTTAAACAAATTGAGCATTTATTAAACACATATAGTTAATTCAATGCATTAAGAAAGGTAATGAATTTTTTAATAGTGTTACAAAATAGAAAGACTTCATAAATATGCTGTTGCTTGAACTATACTTGTGTATTATAGTAGAGTGTATGACCCTTTGATCCTGTTGTAACTGAAACTGTAGCAGTGAGGGGGTTCAGTTACCAAAAAAAATAGCACAGAAGGTGTTGCTGGTCAATGATAGATGAGTGCAGAGTGCCAGTGGACACTTCAGGATGGCAGTGTGAAGTTGGATCTGTAGCACCAAAGCTGCACCGGAGAGCAGCAGAAGGATGGGAGCAGGAGTGAGTGTCATGGTGATGGGGACAGTGTGGGCATTGGTGAAATTGTAGAAGAGTCAGGCTGAGTCAGGTTGTTGTCACTCCTAATTTGTCTTTGGCTACAGTTAAATTATCATTATGATTAGCACTCAGTAACTCTAAGCATTATGATGAATATCACTCTGATGAATTATTTTTATTTCAGAATTCTTACAGTATTCTTAATACTCTTTCAGTATTTTCCCCTAATTTGCATCTGATACAGATTAAATAATAGTTTTTCATGTTTGGAGTAGTTTATTTTCATAGGAAAAAAATGAAAATAAACTCTTGGTGGAAATCTCCACCCAACCTTCATCCAACCTTCACCCAACCTTCACAGACTAAAACTTCTCAAAGATAGTTATCTCAAGGACTCTGCTGGCAAAAGGAAACTGGCATTGCAGGTAAAGCAGAAAATACAAACAAGATGGGGGTTTTGAAGTATGATCAAAACTGAAAGAGGATTTATTAATTCATTTAATGAATGATAGTTTTATGGAGGGAATCCCCAGTGCAAAGTGAGGCTGGCTTCCACCCGCCAAGCATGTCTGTATCGTGTCAAAGGCTAGCTTCTGTTGAAAGTTTTTCCTTTAGTCTCTCTTCCACACACACAGAGAAAAGCTTTTAGCATGTTACTCTCAGAATGTTTTTTGAAAGCAATAGTTAAAATGTTGTTTAAAAATTGTTGTGTCACTTGGGTGTGAGGGAGGGTTGCAAGATGCTGATTTTTCTTTCAATGTTCTGGTCTGCATCTTATTATTGGGACTACATGATTTGTAAAAACCTTGATTTCTTTTCAAGTGTCTCAGGTAGCTGGGCAAGAGGCAAATGTTTTTTCTGAATATTTAAATACACAGGATGTTTGACTCAAGCATTGCATTTAATAAAATACTTGCAGTACACCTTGAGTGTAACAAACCAGACTAGCAATTAAGTATTGTGGTACATCTCCAGAGAAGCTCACCTGGTTGGTTTTGGCTTGCAATTCATTAATCTGGGAAAGTAATTTTGCAGGATCACTGTGTAGACATTGACCAGGATCCTGTTCTTTAGGGACTGGTTCAACCCTTGTGAAAATAAATTATTATTCTAAGGAATTTCCTATGACCCTAAGTGTGGACAAGAAGCCCAAGTTATGCTGCTTATATGAACTTGAGTTTTAAAAGCCCCTTTGGAAAATGCTGGACACAGGAGTTGGTACATTCAGGTTATGTGTGGTTGTGTTTAAATAGAGCCAGCAGAGGTTACCTTTGTCAGGGCAAGGCTTCAAACTGATGCTCACATTCCTTTTAACCAAGCAAAGGTCAACACTACTAGAAATATACATTTTTCTTTTCATTCAATCTGCCTAATTTTTTGCCCAATGCCACAAGAAATCTGATCTAAAAAGTCTCATATTTCCCTAATTGCCAACAAAGAATTTTACACAACCACACTCACACACACACTGTTTAAGTATTGTGGGATGCCCTGTTTTGGCTTTCTGAAGTTCAAGAATAAATATTAAAATCTGTTTCATAAATATTGGCTAAATTTGAAGTGTTGATTGGAGATATTTACTAATTGCTGTTTCAGAATAGTGACCTTATGTTTTGTGCTTTCTTTCTTCCATTATAAAAGAATGAAGAATAAATGACTGACAGAATTACCGAAATTATTATTATATTGTTGCATAACATTAATAAAAAATGCTTCTTGTTATGGCTTCAGATAGCTGAAGAGAGGATACAGTTATTGTAGTTTATTTAATTTTGTTAGCTGAAGGATTAGATTTTTAAAAATTAATTATAAAATTATCATTACTGTTCCAAATATAATGGCTTATCCTTTTTAGTCATTGGAATATTTTTCCCCTGGTATTTTTTTGTAGGTATGTATGGTATACATATGATCATTAATAGTTTTAATATGGAATAGGATATTTCTGAATAGCCTACACCTGAGTCTGTCATCTATTGCAGGTCATATTCCTCTTAAATTTTCAGAGATATACAATATTTTATAAAGCTAACAGTTGTTTGGTTTTGTTTGTTTTTTTTTTTTTTTTTAATTTTTAATGAATTCATTATGGTGTATGTCTCCTAGTAATTTAAGAATGCTTATTTTTTGTGGATTAAGGGTCTCAGTAATAGAGAGGAGTTAAATCCATCAAAACTGAGGCTTTTTGCACATGCATATGTGTAGACACGGACATCAAATATACTACATGAAAGCATCCACTCAGCTATTCATAGGGTCAGCTCATAGAAAAGAAGGTATCCTGCTTTCAGTGATAAACTATAAACTGAAGATAATACATATAATACATGCATGCTTCCCAAAATAATTTGTTGCATCTCAGTTTAATAGAAATTACTTACACATGAAAATAATTTATACTGAACATTTTTCCTCCAAAGAGATGTCAGGAAAATGTGGTAAACAAAGTTACCTCTAATTTTGTCTATATACCAGATGCATTTCAGGATGACAGTATTATAGCATTTCTGGCTTTGCTGTTTTATTCCTTTATAAATCCCTTCAGTTTCAGTCTTACCCTAACTTTGCTGTCTCATTGTTCCTTATGATCCTTCTGATTTAGGATGCAGAATAGAAAACTGCGACTCCTGCTTTAGCAGAGACTTTTGTACCAAATGCAAAAGTGGCTTTTACTCACACAGAGGCCGCTGCTTTCGAGGATGTCCCGCTGGATTTGCAGCCTTGGAAGAGCTTATGGAATGTGTGGGTGAGTCAAATAGCCCTTTTGCAAGGTGGCCATGTTCAAATATGATGCTACTTTATGGTGATGCTTAGTATTTCTTATCAGGAAATATTCAGTAATGAATTATTATTGATTTCTTTACTGGTAATACTAGTAAATTTTTCCAAATTTTAAAATATGCTTCAGTGGGAATGCCACTCTATTGTGCATCAGAAAGCTCTGTCCTTTTAACTGTAAAATCACTTTGTATGAAGATTTGCAACTCAGAATTCATGAGATTTCAGGACTTGTGTCAGAACAAACTCTTTCACGAGTATTTCTTGCATTTCATGATGGAGAGGACTTAGAAATATGAACTTCTGAAGTTTTCAAACCCAGCTGACAACCAAATAGAATCTATATATTAGATAGAGAAAAAAAGTCAATCTCATTATTTTAGGAGAGTTTTTTAATATTTGGGACTGTCATAGCATATCAAGCATACAGTCTGATATTCTGGGTTTTTTTTGGTTGGGTTGATGCTGGCTAAAATGATTCAGATTCTGTAAGAGATTTTAATTTTGTTTCTAGCTTTTTACCTGCTAATGGTAAAAGTGTCGTGTTGCTTTCTAACAATGTACAGTGTACCTGGATAAAAAAAAAAAAAAGAAAAAACAAAAAAACCCCCAGAAGTATTGCTCACTTGTGTTTTCTTTTGCTTTATCAGAAGGCTGTGAAGTGGGTCAATGGAGTGAGTGGGGAACTTGCAGCAGAAATAACAAAACATGTGGATTTAAGTGGGGCCTGGAAACAAGAACCAGACAAATTGTGAAGAAGCCAGCAAAAGACACAATACCATGTCCAACCATTGCAGAATCCAGACGGTGTAAAATGGCCATGAGGCATTGTCCAGGAGGTAAGTGTAGCCCATGCCAGAAAAATGTTTATGAGCTGAAGGCCAAATTCTGTCTCTGTTCTGCCAGCCAAGGCTGAAAAGCAGCAGTAGTCCATCAGTGCTAGTCTGTGTAGCACGACTCCAGGGAAGTGCTCAGCATGGGGGCAACCACTCCTTCAGCAGACTGTGAAACTCTGTTTTTCCTGGTGTGGTACTGAGGGTTTTTCAAAGAGGTGCCTCATGTAAGACCCTTAACAGGTTGCAGTCTTGAACTTCGGCATAGAAATGATGCTGATGGTGGAAGAACTACTTGTTCTGCACATGGCAGGAAAGATGATTCTGAACTTCTCTGGAGGTGGCACACACAGTGTTGGTACACTGGGTATTTAAATGAAAAGAAGTTATTTACACATGGCATTGTTAGCTGGAACCTTTAGCTGGAATATGTTATTTGTTTTGAATATTCTGGAATGAGACTATACTGTGATAGATGTGATACAAGCAGAACAGCGATAGATATCAAGATTTTCAGCTTGAGACCAGCCTATGGCAGCTTCCCCAAGTAAATAAAATCAAATTTCTTTATCATGGTGTTGCAAGACTTAAGTAGTGATGCTGATGTGAAAAAGGAAATCAAGTTTCAAATTTAAGCTTGGTTTTTGTAGACTCCAAACTGAAGACATATCACTGCTGGAGAGTTTTTATTATCTTTTAAGTTGGAAAGTTTAACCTCTCAGATATGGTTCCGGACAACTTAAACAGGTTTCAAAATTTGTAGGAGAGGTGGATGATCAGCAGATGATAAAGATGCCATTCCTTTCAGAGCCACAGGGTTAAATAACGAATGGTCTTCAAGAGATCTCTAGTTCAACCTCCTACTGCTAGCTGGGTCAACTGTGAAATCAGACAAATAAAAAAAGAAAGGAAGGGTTGAGGAATCCTGACGAAAACCTTAACATGATGAATAAGATAAACCTGAAACCATCTTAGAAAAGCTACCTAAATAAGTTGCTTTGTATTCTGGGATTGTTGAAGGTGTCTGTCTTGGCTTGAACATTCTGCCTACCAATGTGTATGTGTGTTATACACAGTTTTATCTTATGGATACGGATTAAATCTCTGTAAGCTTCATTTTTTGTCTCTAGGACTGCAAGACAGTCTGGAAGGGTATATAAAGTTGATTCTCTGTTATCCAGGTTGACAGACTATGGTGTACTTTCCTTCCATATCCCGCTCCTGTATTCGTACACACATGGGCACACGTAGGGCACAGTCACAGTGGTACAGGGGGCATTGTACAGCACAGTTAATCTGCAACTTAAATAAAATTCTCAAAGGCATTGAAGAATGGAACCTACAAAATTAACATCTCTGTAAGAAAGAAGAAGAAAAGGTAAAAATGAAGGCTGACTTGAGCTGCCATGATATGTGTGTAGTGGTATCTTTGAATATTAGTCAGCTGCATCTGCATCAAGGTAGTGACACTTACCAGTGCTTGCAGCCTGCTGAGTGATCCAGTTACTTGTAGCAGACTGAAGCCCAAATGGGGCTAGTAATCAGATCAACTGAGGAAATGTTTTACTGCTGAAATGAAAGGAAATAAAAAAGGGCCCATGACAAGCTCTACTAAATCTCCAATCAGTGTTTTCTTTCTTTTCATTTGCCTTCAAATGCAGGCAGTTTAGCTTGCAGTGGAAAATTTGAGAAAATTGCAGATATTTTTTCAATTCAACATCACGTGGTTCAGATTTAGTAATTTATGTACTCAGTGTATATAAAGGCAGGTATTTTATGGATGCAGCATCCAACTTCTATAAAAACTCCTAGCAAGTAGAAATATGTGTTTAGTCTCGATAATTTAGTTAGGATACAAATTATTCAAATTGTTGTAAATAGTTTGAGAAGTGTGCTTAAGTGAACCATAATACTCAAGAATGATGTAGCATACTCATGTAACTGTATTAATTTGGACATTCATACTTTTTTATGTCATATTCTCTTAGGTTGTTTCAAATTTCCTTGTCCAGCAATTCAGGTCACTGCTTAAAGATTTACATCTCAAATTTATCTTTTTGAGGGCACAGTGGCTTTCCTAAGAGTGAGGATATTTATGGCCTATGTCCATACTGTCTCTGTATTAAGATCCATGATGAAATCTTTGCTTTTTTTTCACCACATATCAGGAAAGTTGTTGCTGCAAATACAAATTCAGTGTAGTACTTGTAGTACGCTTTCATGAGCTTCAGTAAATCCTAAAGATTACAGTCCTCTCCTCCCATAGTGTGGAATTCCCTGCACCTGTTTTCAGAGATAAAAATAAATGTGTACAAAACTGCAGGTCTGAACTCTCCACACTGAATACAGTGTTTAATACTGCTTCTGTGCCATCATAGAAAACACCTCCCAGAGAATAAGCTCCTTTCTCTCTCCTAAGTAACTCCTGGGAGAGTGTTAGTGGTGTTTTAAGTGCCTAGGGTAAGTCTTCTCCAGACCTGGTTATCTCTGCAGGTGAGCAAGACACACAGGCTGCCCTGTATACAACTCCTGCTTTGTAGTATGATTTAATTTATGCTATATACAGGGCTGGTCTAAGACCCTGTTCCTTTATCATATTTTAGTAGCAGGTTGCCCCATTAGACACTCAAAATGTTTTAATGCCTATTTGATCACTGTGACATAGTGGGAGGCACAGACACAGCTTACAGATTCTGGCTGCTGAGGAAGAGATTCTGAGTCTTTAAAAATATGGTGCTCTCCTAATGTCAAGAATTTTGTGACTGAACCTTTAAACTGAAGAAATAATAGAGAAAAATTATAAGGTTAGCACTTCTGTGAGACTGAATAACCATAATCCCCTGTAAATGTCAGTTGAGGGGCTGTTAATAAATCCTTTCATCCTAATGTTCTCAGTACATAAACTCACACAAATGTGGAGAATAAGTATTGGATTATACAGCTAATATGATTGAAGATTGTGATGGATTAAGCTGAGCACAGGAAGTAAGGATATTTTTGGTAGAATAGGGTCAAATAAAGTGCTTTTGTCATGTGCTTTCTACTTCTCTGTATTTTAAAGTTACTATTTCTGGTCCACACTACAGGGAAATATCCAAAACAGATTTTGTGCATTTGCAGTAGAAGGAGAATTAAGGAAGGAGAGTTAAATTCTGTTTTCCTACGAAGTATTTCAGTTTCATATTTTTAAGGTGCTATCCAGCTGGCCATATGGCTGTGGTACAACTTTGGTTTTTGATGAATGATTTATCACTTTCTCAGTATCTGCAGAGCTGTAGAGATACAAACTGGAATATAAGTGATAGATCATTTGACTTCTTTTCTACTGAAGCTAGCAACATAAGAATAACACTGATTTCATATTTGTTGCTTGGAGATATTTCCTTAGGGTCAGTAGTTATTGATTTAACTAATACTGTATGGAAATGTCACATTTATGTATCTGTTAATGTTACGTAAATTACTCTGTGGCTTTGACTGTAATGTGAATTCTACTTTGAGAGGTTAGACTTAGACAAAGGAGACTTGGATTGTTCAGGCCACCTTCTACCCATGCTGGTCTCTTCCTGATAAGGAATTTTCTTCTCTTGAGTTCAAAAAGAGAGAAAACCAGAATTTTAAAAACCCAATGGGGAAATCAACAGTCAGAAATGTAAAATAGGCTGACAAATCTTTCTCTCTTCATGTTTTCCCATATATTTACTATAAATAATTTATTTGTACCTCTTATTTGTATGTTGCTCATGTTTACCTCAGTAATTGCTCCTCTTTTGTTTGTACACTCCAGGAACCTACAGATTGGTTTAATTATTCATATTAAGTGTTACATAAGCAAGCAAAGCAGCTCTCTGCTATTTTACTGTTCATCAGACTGCAGTTCTTCAAGTGTCTGAAACTTGAATATTACTCTATGCCAAACTAATGCTTCTGCAAGTGCACATTGCTATCCCATGTCCAGCCTCTCACCCACCAGCACCCCCAAGTCCTTCTAGGTCACCAAAGCCTTCTGTTTTCCAGGCTCAACAAACCCAGTTCCTTCAGTCTCTCTTCACAGGGTAAACACTTCAGCTCCTCACCATGTTGGTGATGCTGTGCCAAACTCTGTCAATATTTTTCTTTTCTTGAGCTGAGGGACCCAAAGCTGCATATGGTATTCTAGATGTGGTCTGGTGGATGTCAAATAAAGGGAGATGATCACTTCCCTTAATCTGCTGTCACTCTGTATTAACAGGTCAGCAGATTGAAGGAAGTTATCGCTGCTGCTACGGCACAAAGTTGGCTCACATTTAGCTCAAGTTTCATCAGGACCTTCCCAGGAGAGCTCTTCCCCAGACAGTCCATATCCAGCCCATATTTTTTCACAGAGTACTTCCTTCCCAGATGCAGGACTTTGCACTTTGTTGAATTTCATGAGGTTCCTTTCAGCTACAATGAATTTTTCCTCATAAGTGAGATAAAAACCGGTCAAAATAAATATAACACCAGAACTCAGCAAATGATCAGGCAGTTAAACACATTCTTTTGAGCTTTTTAATACATCTACATTGTAGTACCCAATGTTGTAAAGTTTGTAAGCTGGGACTCTTTTATATATTGCACTTATAGTCTGTCTCAGTGCCAAATACCTACAAACACAATCTGCCCTTTGAGTCGAGGCTAGGGCATTCTCTAGGTGGGTCTCAGGAAACATTGCCATCATGTTCTCTGTCTCCTATTGGTCATGCTATGTTGCCACAAGAACAGATAACTTAAGTGGCAAAGGTTGGTCCAGGAACAGCAAGAACTGTTGCCTTCTCCACGAGGACTGTCAAGCATTTGGCTGGATTGGTCCAGTAGACTGTGTAGGCACCATCCTTGGAAGTTTCTAAGACCTCACTTGACAAACTCTTGAACAATCTAGTCTGAATGGTCTCAGTCCTACTGAGGATGTTGGACTGGGGATCTCGATCCTACTGATGTTTGGACTGGGGACCAGTCTGAATGATTCTGTCTGAATGACAGAACCTCCTGTGGGTATGTGCTGAAAGCGCACTGTTCTTCCTGTTCGGGTTTTCCAAAATTTCTGATAACTTCTGCTCTGAAATAGAGACAAGCTGGAATGACTGGTTGTAGGGAATAGGAGCAAACCAAATCTTTACTGTGACTGCTATAGGGCTGAAATATTTTCATTTAGCCTGTTTTATTGTGGTTGAAATGATATGCAAATTATGTGTCATGTTTTGAATATAATGTTTCATGCATTTCCAAGTTTAGCCTTAACCAGAATACAAGCTTAGTTCAAAGTCTGACTTCTTGATTTATTTGTTATTATTCGACCTGTTCGCTTAGTTGTCTTTAGCTGAATGCTGCACAGTTCTAAATTCAAAATCATGCATAGGATCTAAAAGATCCTTTGTACACTGTACTTCTATTTTAAGTTAATGCACTATGGTGGTCTAAGAAAATATCAGAAGACCAGCAGAACTATAGAAATGCAGCTATAGGACTCTGGTTTGGAGTTGCTGTGACTTTTCACATCTTAAAGAAAATTCTGATTTTTTTGACATTTTTAGTAAAGTGAGGATTTCATTCCATTGCTATTTTACTTCATGACATAAATGTCTGTGTCAAGTTAGACATAAAAGTAAATGATCCCACTTAGAAAAGATTATCTTATAGGTTGAGGCATGATCTGACCACAGATGGTAGCAACTAGAAACCATTGTGGTTTAGGGAAAGATGACGAGATTTACAGTTTATACTACTTTACTAGTGTTGCATGGTTCTTTAAGACATTGGAATATTGTTTATCACTTTAAGACTAAAATTAGGATTTACAAGACTTGTTAGTATTTTAAACAAAACTGTAGTACATGGAATATACCACAATTATACTGTCATTGCCTGCTGCAGCTCCCTCTTAATTTTGCAGTCACATTGGACCAAATCTGCCCTTGTTTGGACTCACCAAACAAGTAGAAGCTGCATTAAGTGTAGCTCCACTGAGTGCTGGCTCTGCTAGAATGCTGGTGTCACCAAGCAGGTTTCCTTCCTTGATGTGTTTTTGCATGTCACCCTGACAAGAAGACTTGTCCTTACCTGCTCTGAAAAGATAACCCATCATTTTCATTTACAAATCATGACTCAAAGTTTTTGAAGGAAAGAAAGAAAACCTGCTTCAGCATCAGTTTACAAGACAAACTCCACCAAAAACACCTAATTGCACAGTGCAGGTTGAGAAAGCAATAGTAACGAGGAAACATTTTTGTGAGTATTTCAGTTGATGGCCACTCTGTGAAGGACCAAATAAGTGGGAGCAAGAAAGGACAAAATAGTAGTCCGAATATTTTGGAGGCTTTCCAGGAAACAAGAACTGTTTTATGGTGTGACTTAACCCTCAGAGTCTGGCATGCTTATTAGTACATTTGTTCAGGAAACAAGCCTTTGCCAGCTGCAGATTCTGCTTGTCTGGATTGTCAACATCTACTTAGTACAGAGAATGTTGTGCTGCAAGTATTAAAATGTGGGTCTTTTTCTACCCTTTAGCTGATCACATTCAGAAGGGGCTACAGCCAGGGAAAAGTAATTGTAAAGGAAATCCAGATCCTGAAGAAAGTGAAACACATAATACTGCTCATTTCAGTGGGAGTGCCTGCAACTAGACTATGTATTTTAATTAAGGCACATAGGCAGGAGCTATAGTTATATCACCAATACTCAATTAAGTTTATACCCACTTATAAGAAGAGCAGAATTTTTTTAATCTCTGTTTGATAACAATAAAAATGTGAAAATCAAATCATAAGTAGTTTCAGGTTGAAGAGGAACATAGAAGGTCATCTAGTCCAGCCTCCTGCTTAAATCAGGTCAGTTGTGAGAAAACCAGGATTAGCCATTACTCTCACAACCCTCAGACATTAAATAGTTCCCATTTTTTGATATTAGTTATGTTCTTCTTCATATGCTTATTTCAGAGATGATGATTTACAGCTTGTAATTTTTATTTGTTTCAAAGTGGAAAATATAGAAATGCACCGCAAATTTGTAAGTTTATTTTCATGACATTTGCATTCATTGGCAGATGTACATGCATGCATGTGCCTGTATTGGAGCACTTCTATGTCTGATTCTTCTTAGATTTGCAGGTAAAAGTTAGGCAGAGTACCTCTCAGGTGATAGCATACTATAAAGTAACACAAATTATGCAAGAAACTCTGATTTTTTTTCCCTTGCATTAAAATAACATGTTTTCTATAACCTTTCTTCATAGAAACAAAAAATTACATGGATTTTTTTGTGCTTTTTTTTTTTTTTGATGAGAGAGCAAATAACTCTGTATTATGCATACATTTGATTCATATTCATTAAAATGAGTTCACGAATAAACTTACTGTGACTTTTAAACAATTGCTTTTATTTTCCTCCTGTACTGTTGGGAGCAATCCATTCCTGAGTTATTTTCCAATGAGAAAATGCAATCCAATTCGATTCATATTGAAAAGTAGTTAGAAGTAGTTTTTATAAGCCACATAAACTTGAACTTCAGTTTGGTAGCAGTCGTGTTCAATTCTGAAGCCAAGTACTATCCATCAAGGATCAACAGGCAGATTTTCAGGAATGCCTCCTCTTTGCTGCTACTAGATTACATCACATTTCTTGAAGGTTGAGGTGGCTCTTAAAGCTCTGTGAACAAGATATAGCTGTTGACTGATCCTCCTTTTTCTGCGTCTTTGGAATCAGGTCAGTTCAAGTAAGCAGTTAAACAATTAAGCGCTATGAAACAATATCAACACTTATTGAAAATAACCCTCCTGAGATTTAGGTCATTTAGATAACTGTTCAGTGTTTGGATTTGCATTTTCCTTGAAAATGAGATGGTGGTTCTTGCATGGGAGTTGAGGCAGCTTGTGACTATGTCACTGTGCTCCTACAAAACTTTTTTGCTGTTTTTGTCTGGATAAATACTACTATGGGTTACAATTACAATTATTAAAATTTCTGGGTTTTTGTGAATGTGGTGCAATAATGCATTGCTTATATTGAAACATGTAACTTAGACAGACATAGCTAACCTAAACTTCCTTGGAGTGCTGCTGTAGTGATGTGTGGTTTTGGTTTTCTTTTTTAACTGATGGATTACATTTTAAAGCTTTTAAGCAACTTCAGTCTCTTTGAAAGAAGCAGAATTTAAAAATGCATAAACCAGAAGTTAAATCTGTCTAAAGTGATCTGTAGAGGGTGCCTTTCATGACAGTAGCAAAACACTTTTGCAGAAAAGCATTGTTGCAATTTGATTTCTATTTTAGTTTTCCTCTTCAGTACCACTGTCCGAAGCATATCTTGTAATAAACTATATATACTGAGCACAAGGTTTTAACTCTATATACTTTATCAGGATGATACAGCCTGTGGAAATTTATGTATTGTTTTATCATATTGGCAGGCTACATTTTCAGCTTATTTTTAAAGACTTTCGAGGGAATTCCTGGCAGTGCAGAAAAGCCAACTCAAGTGCATTTTCCCCTTCCTTCTGAATATAAATTATCCTTCAATCCTCCTTTTTAATTTAAGCAATAGGAACTATTTTCTTGGGAAGAGATTAGTTTTCCCAATCATTAAAAGGTAATATGCACAATTTATTTATTTATTGCTATTATATCTTAGACCGGATAAGTATTGTTAACATGTGTGTTTCTTTAAGTATACCATATTTCAGAAGTAGCATGAGTATTGAGTGATGCAGTGTCTCCTGTGGGAGTTATCTGTTTTTAATGAATAACTGAGTGTACCAGAGTGTAAATCCTTGTAAATGACCAGAGTATGAGTTAGAATGGTCCCATGGCAATTATACAATTCAGGGTTGTTTAAAAATACTGAAGGAGAGCCAGCTGCTAATCCACATGGAAATACAAATTCTGAAAAGAGCTGTGGCTGATCCAAGTGCACAGATTGAATCTGTCCACAAAAGATACTTGATGGATTTTATTGTGCATTTCCTTGTGAAGTAACTCCTGCTGGTTTTTGTCTCTTGCTCATTCTGAAACCACAATCCACTTGCAGGAGAAAAAGTCATATACATATAATTTCTAATTCTTGACCAAAGAGCTATTTTTGTACATTATGGTGTCAGTCATTTCAGTCACAGCAGAGAAACCAGCAAATGCTCACCTGCCTGAGATTGTGTTCCTCCCTTAGGATCAATCAGTTATACGCAGCTCTATGCATTTCCTCTGCCAAACCACAAGCCTGGGTATGGCAGGTCTGGAGACCCATCTGCCTCAGGTGTGGCATGACTAGAGAGCAATCAGCCTTTCTCAGGTTTTAAAGGTTCTACAAGGCTTTCTTTGCACAGAAGTCTCTTCTTAAGTAATAAACCTATTGGGGCCTACAGATACTATTTGTATTCACAGATTGGTACAAGGGCAACATTCTGACTTTGGTATCCTCAGACACAAAAGTAAAGCTGACAGGTCTGTATTTCCCAGGGTTCTGCCTCCTGCACTTTTTAAAAGTGGCTATAGTGTTTTCCTTTCTTCAGTCACCGGTTATTTCACCTGGTTGCCACGAATTTTCAAACATCATGGAGAGGGACTTGGTGAACAGCCAGTTCCCTCAGGACTCTGGGATGCATCTCATCAGGCTACAGAGGCTTATGAACATTCAGGTTCTTCGGACAGTCATGAACCTGAACTTCTCTTGTAGGGTGGATTTTGCTACCCCATCTTCCAGTCTGTTCTCTCAAGTGGTGTGGGAAGAGAGGTTGCCAGTGAAAACTGAGGCAAAAAAGTTGTTGAATTCCTCACTGTTCTCCTCATCTGTTTTTATCAATTTTGTTGGTTTTGCTCATTAGGGGGGTACACTTTCTTTGACCTTTGTCTGGCTGATGCACCTATAAAAGCCCTTCCTATTATTCTTTGTGCCCCTTGCCAAGTTTAAGTCCAGCTGTTCCTTGGCCTTCCTGACTGCATCTCCACATAAGCAGGCAGGGAGCCCATATTCTTCCCAGAATATCTGGCCCTGCTTCCATTGCTTGTGCATTTCCTTCTTGCCCTTTAGGTTGACCAGTAGGTCTTGACTTAGCCATGTTGCTCTCTTGCTTTACTTTCCTGGTTTCTTGCAACCGGGAATCATGACATCTTGTGCTCTATGGAAAGCATCCTTAAAATTCTACCAGTTATTGTCCCTGAGGGCAGTTTCCTGGGGAGAAACCAGGGGTTTCTATTGACTAACAGAAATAGGACCAGGGGGTCCTATTGACCAATTCCTTGGCCAGCTGGAATTTTGCTTTCCTAAAATTCAAGGACCCAATTTTTCTCTTTGCCTGACCTATATCCATTAGGTCTACAAACTCCACCAATGCGTGAGTCGTACCAGTTACAGCAGCCCAGGTTTCTTCCAGTTTTTGTGTCACTGCTGGTAACATTTGTGTTAGTAGCCATCAGGTGCAGTACTCCTTGTCAGTACCAATGCAAATTATCTATTTCACCCTATCATATGCAGTAGCCAGCAGTGTATAGAAGCTAATTGCAGCTGCTTGACTGCTAAGATAGAAACTCATTACACTGCTGTGACTGTGATTGTGATGTCTCATCTCTACCCTTCATAATAGCTTCGTTATTCTGGAGTATCATTTTGAATGCTCTGTGACCTGCTTGCTTGGCAGCTTGTGGCAAGCTGAGGTAGCCTAAGACAGGAGCCTCACGGCTTCAGGCTAAATTCAGCAGAACTTGTTTACTTCTTATCCTACAGCCATAGAGTGCAGTGTGGAGGACAAAGAATCCAGGAAAGAGAAGGGAAGAGGAAAGAATCTGAGAAATAGAGTGAATGCTTCTTCCTCTTTGGTTCTTTAGAAAAAAAAAATCATGAAAGTACAGACATAGGGTTCCTAATTAATGGCTTTGTTAGCCAATGGGAGAAGGTAAAGCCTATTCACACATGATGATTTGCTAAATGGTTTCCGGTGCCTTCTAAAATCAGAGTGTGCAATTCTACAGTGATGTGTAGTTCAGAGCTCCTAAGCCAATACTGCATAAAGTAGCTCAAGAAACGGAGAGTTTAAAGGTGTCAGTATAATGCTGTGCAGGAGTTAATGGTCCTTACTGAGACACACAATTTATTAGATCTGGCATGGTGCTGTGCAGATAGAATGTTTTCAGGTCATGAGGTACTATGTTTGGGATGAAGAATTGTGGTTTGCTCTAAGAGTGCATAGATCACTTGGGGGACTCATGCTCTTGTGGGATTTATTCTGTCTAATTATTACAGAGAGTCTCATAATAACTCTGGAAGGGCACACTGCTCAACACATAAATGCAGCAGCTTCCAGTACTCTGCTGCCGGCCGGATTTAATTTAATTAACTTGCAGCAGACAGCTAGAGGGGTGAAGGGGGAGTGCCAAGAGGGAATACGTGAAGGAACAATCTCCCCAGCTGCTGTAACTTGTGTGACCACCAGTGCTAGAACTAGGCTGGAGTCAACTACATTGATTTTTAAGGCTGTGCAGCGGAAATTCTTCACAGAAAGCTTCTAGATATGTCTGCATCTTTGCCTCTTGTGCACAGCAGAAGAAGGGCAATAGAAGAAGGGGAATGGAAGAACAGATCTGCTACTCTTTTTTTTTTCTTAATTGTTGCTTCGTTTTGCCTTTGGTGGTGCTGTTGTTGTCTTTACAGAGCTTTTTGAGACAATTTGAGATAATTTTATTTCAGATTGGAAAGTTTGGGCATCACTGATTCCTGTGACATTTTGCTTTACACCTCTAAGGTGAATGCAAAGAACTTCCTCTTGAACACTTTGAATTCCTGGTTCATTCTGAAGAACTACAAAAATTACTGCAGATAGTGTTTGGTTAAAGGAATGGGAACCTGAGCATAGGAAAACAGTGAGAGAAAGCAAGAATTTCTCATGATGGACAGGGCATCCCCACTCTGCATTGATGTTATATGGTATTGTATCCATTAAAAATTAGTAGGTTGAAATAATTTTCTGAGCACAGTCTTAAGAATAAATTAGCCTAAAATGAATAGTAGCACGTGAAGAGCAATGCAGTACCATGGAGGTATCTCAATACTTTTCCTTTGTCAGCATAAACATTCTGCACCACATGATCAAACACAGAAGCAGTATTAATGATGGACACAATGCAGGGCCCCTTTGTGCAATAAATCCTCTATCTTAAACATATTTATTTTGTGTGTCACTGTTTAGATTTTGAAGGGACCCCAAAAGTCTGTTTTAAAGTGTCCTCTCCTGAGTTAGTATCTTACATCATCTTTGCCATTTAATGTGAGAGTTTATCAGTTTGTGTTTCTTTATAGAGTATCAGGTAGAAGGCTACTGGGGTTCAAATGAAGCTGAGCTTATACAGCCTTACATAGCACCTTCAAGTTTGACACTTCAGTCATATGTTGTGCACATCTGTTTACTGTGTAGAAATACTGCAAACACAATAGCAAGCTTTTGGATCATGTTTTAAGACTATTCTACTTACACAACTGTATTGGCTCTCATATTAGCTCTCATATATTTATCTATTTTAAGCCTTGTATCGGTTTCCTGTGAGCATTCCTTGGTGTTCTTACATACATATAGGTGTGATGACTTTTTTAAACCTGGTGCCAAGTCAGAACTACCTAGTTGCAAAGAGCAGCAGCAGCAGTAGGACACCAAAGCAGGTGCTTTACATCATGTCAGTTTTACTAAAAACTGCAAGAAGTTCAAGCAAGGGACATGACTTGCAACTCCAACATAGCTGCTTGAGCTATCATGGAACATAAAGGTCACAGGTATTTCCAATGACATCAATACCCCACGTTAACATCATGGCATTTGCTAGAGTAACTCCTGATGAAAATGGCAGCCAGCTCTTAAATTACTCTGCTTCTCTGTCAGATACAAACATGAACATTTTGAGTGGGTTGCCAACTGTACTTATACAAAAAGTTCAGCACAGTAGAAAGAGTACTATAAAAACTGTCACACTCTTAATACATTGCTTTTAATGTTGCACAATGCAACCTTAGCTGTTGACTAGAGGCAAGTGCCAAGCAGCTTTGATCAGATCTGGCATAGCTGCCCTGAAGCTAGATTACATCTATACTATAGTTTCTTCAATACTGACAAAGTTGCTACATTTATTTACTACTTGACATGACAAATGTTTAAAGGGTTTCTAAAACAAAGCTACTTATAAGCTACCAAAAAGATGGTTAAATTCCAGCTTTTTATTTTTGCTCTGAATTTATGGACCAGATTATTTTGTTACCTCCTCATTTACCATCTGTTCCTTGTAACATCTAAACAAGAAGAAAAAAACTTCTGTTAGGGTTTGCAAAGAAAAACCACAATTTGGTCAAATATAGAGGATAATCTTAAGCATTGCAAAACATTGTGCAGGGGATATGCACTAAAAATCAATTTACAACTCTACCATATAACACTAAGAGTGATATATGAGTAGGTCTCTTTGAGTGTATTTACAACAGGAAAAAAGACTTTGTATTTGATAACTGATGGCTGAAGAAATTTCTGGGCCATAAAATCTTGACAGATGAAAAATATCTACTGAGCAAATCCTGTGTCAGGCTTCAGGTCACTGCTCTAGTTAGGCAACTGCAGTAACTGGTGGGAGGTTTCTAGCTAAAAGAAAGTACTGTGGCAAAATAAAGGGAGGTGAGTCTGAAGAAAAAGGAAGTTTTTTCAAGATCATTACAGATTGTGTCAGTGTAATAATACAAATTACTGACATTCTGATGTAAGGTCAGAATCAGTTTTTCATAGTCACTGAAGGTGATTCTATGTGTGTTCTCTGTGGGATGAATAGATGCTATCAGCTGTAATTCCCAGCACTCAGCACATGATTATTGTGCCACCAGATTTGTTAATCGTGTCTGCAATCCAGTGCCAGCTTGAACATACACTACAATAATTCCTCTTTTGAGAACAGGGGACGCCAGTGGATGATGAGACTTAGACATATAAATGGAAAAATCCTGGGAGATAAAGTTAATTTTTTTCCTTGCAGCTGTGGCAAGGAAAAAGAGAAGAGGATTTATTATTTCTGCAGAACTCAGAAATAGAGATGACCCAAAAAACAGCATAGTGTTTTGAGAGAAGTTTTATAACATGCTGAACAGTTCTTTCAAGTGGAGTTTTTTAATTATATAAGTAATTGTTCTTCAAATTTCAAGCTCTAAGAAAAAAAGAGTTGATTCATACGTCTTTTCCAGAATAATGTTTTTTTGGGTGGAGTATGTTGTGAAATAATATTTCACTTTTCTCTTAGTTTTCTCCCAAACAGCTGATTTTTTTTTTTTTTTTTTTGAGAGACAAAAGAAATTAAATTTCTTTGGAGAGGAACTTTTTCCCCCTTTTATTACAGTGTCATAGGTTTACAGTGTCTCAAACTGTGGCAGAAGCTTATAAAGCATTCACCTCCCAGTTCTTTGGGTGAGATGCTTATGTGGAATATGTTGGTGTTGTTTTATAGATGAGTCGTTATTAATCTTTCATAGCATTGATGAGCGTGAACTTCTTGATGGTTATTGCCAAAAACCAGAAGTCCTGTCAAAGCCAACAAAGTTTAATTGCTTGCTTGGTTTTAAGTGAGAAGCAAATCTGTTTTGTAGTTATTACTTGTTCCATGAAGTAATGGGACCTCAGAACTTAAAAGTGAATGTAAAATAGGAACCAAAATTTAACTAGAGTCCTTCTCACTTCATTGAGCAACTTTAGAACCTCTCTCTATTTCAGGGAAGGTTGTCCTAGAAGAAGTAATAAAAAAACCCCAAGAAGTGATACACTTTCCTCAGCTGAATATGGAATAAGAGTTTAAACAGCATTGCTGGACTTGGAGTTATAACTGTCTGCATCAGTGCGTGCACTTCAAAGCTGGGAGAAGCATGCTTCAAAACAACCACTTAAAAATTATTATTCCTTTTTAGACAGTTGTTCAAGTCAGCATCTCTATATCATCTTTCAGGGCTATTAAAGAAGGATGTGGATCTATTGATAGGAGTTTCATTTTTTCTATGTGAACCAAAATTGTATCTAGTTGAACAATTAGCTGTGTAAATTCTCTAGAATTGGTAGAGGCTTCATGTCAGTTCAATAGCAATTGAATTGGTGTGTTTACCTTTTGTACCACTTAGAGTAGTTTTTCTAATTGTCTTGTTCTAAGACAATAGCAGACAAAAGACTAGCAGATGCCTTCTGAGAACAGTGTCATGTGTAAAATTCTATCTTCTCTCTCAACCAAAAATGAGTGATTTTGGAAAGACATCTTTTTTAGGGAGTGAAACTCCAATGCTGTCAGTGTGGCAATGCTTCCGCTGCCAAAGGAAAGGTACAAATGCCCTGAAATCTGTAAGAGTATTTGTTCCTTGTGGACACTTTGAGGAAGCTCAGGTACTTGCTCCAGCAGAACTCATTGAATTGTGAAGGTTACCATGTATCACTTGCACGAGTTGTTATAAAAAGGTTTTACCTTATTACTTTCTAAAACAATTTAGAGAATAAAGTAGTAGTGAGGACATTAATGGTAGTTCCCTGTATTGCTTTCTTGTGTAATTTTTGTCACCAGTTTCCTCATTTCTTAAAGCTCAGCTGCTGGAACCACCACATAATACTTTTAATGTTTTAGCTGTTTTTCCAGTCTTTATAGCTGCAGGCAAAAATTGGAGAAAATGGGCACTTTGAATGTTTCAACATGAGAAATTAAATGAAAAGCACTGGAAATTAATTACTCCATTAAAAGCCAGTGGTTTTAAATTTTTCTTGCAGCTGGCTTATGATTTTTGACTCAGAGTGGTTGTCAGAGTTTTACCTGACATCAACCCCAAAGGGAACATGTTTAGAGGTGGTGGTTTTCAATGTTTGCTAAAACACTGTCTCACTTAGGTATTCATGTGAAAACTTTTGTATTTCTGTGTGAAAACATTTGGTTTTCATTTACGTATTTACGTAAAACCTAGTCAGCAGCAAAAAATCAAGTATTATTAGTGAAGGAACACTTCAATGCACTATCTGGCATGCTAATTTGAGAAGATTAGAAATTCATATTCTCTACTAAGCTCTAAAAAATGAGCTAATGCAATGCATTGTGACTGAGCAAAATAATAGCTGGTAATTTACTTCCTTGGTTCCTGTCAGCAGTTTCATTTGTCTTGAATAGGTATAATTGTGTGTCCAAAAAGAGATTGCTCTAAACCCAGTTGTGATAAAGTCAGACTTTCCAAATCCTGTATTAAGCAGAGCAATTTCCTGCTTCAGATAAAAATACTTCAGTCTTCAGTTATATTTATATTCTGCTAGTAAAACATGGATTTCTTTTAAAATGAGAAAAAGAAACATTTCTTCAAAGCTGAGTTGATTGAAGTTGTCCTATTACAGCAGTGTTCACATGAATATGATGTTCAGCTGAGCATAAGTTAAAATCAAAAACCTCATTTTAAAGGGCTCTTGAAGGGTAGAGATGTGGCTATGCTACCTCAGGTATGAGATTTGGAAAGCAAGAACTTGCTGATTGTTTAACAGTCATGAGTTATCACAGAGGTCAAGTGTGGGAGGTTTCAAGCCTAAGCCATTTTACAGAAAATGAAGTGATAATAGTTACTGCCATTAGCCATATGAGTCAGTAGTAACTCAGAGAAACATTGCTTATCCTTGGCAGAAGTTAGTACTAAACAAGCTCCATAATCTCATTTTAGCTAGCAAACATATTTTCCCATTAAAAAGAAGCTAAATCATACTTATGGTGATCTTACACTTCTGAAGAAAAATGCAAGAGATACTTTGCCTAGTTTGGAAGTTTTAGAGTGTTTTTCTACAAATTTATAAAGATAATGATAATAAAAATCAGATCTAGATCTTCCGTACTTCATACAGTGTTTATTATAGTCTAGCTTTATTTTGATGGAAAAATACCAGGAAATTGAGTACCTAACTGTGTATATAATAATAAAATGTAGGAACATTTTCGACTGAGTGACTGTACCTAAAGAGCCGACATTTATTATTCTGCCTTTATTTTTCTACCACTCAACACATTTAGCTATGATATGGGAACTTAGATTTTTTGTGTGCTTGATTAAGTTTAGTATATATCATGGTTTTCATTTATACCTAAAGCTTATTGGGTTATCCCAAAAAGCTAACACCTCCACATTAGAGAGACTGGGACAATAGTTATCTGTTTAGATATAATATAAATACTAAAATGTATGTGTGCAAGCACAGAACTAAAAGTGTTTCTGTGCACCCAGGCTTCCTATTATTTCCTAACTCCAGAAGATGCTTGAAGCTAGAATAATTTTAATCTTTCACTATTGGTGTTTCTTTTAATCCACAGCTGCTGTTCAGGGTTTCAAAAATTTGTTCCATAACAATTTTGTTATTATCATGCCCTACGGAGTGCTGAGCACTTTTGAACATTTGCTGCTGAAGAGTATTCTTTCTGAGGGATAGTGTGTTCAAAGTTTCCTTCAGCTTTTATAAAAATGATTTTCTGACTTCTAGATGGACTTGCTGCTCTAAATCCCTTAGGGGCTTGTGAAAATGTTCATTGTAAAGTTGGTCTTTTCTGCCCAGAGTAATCGTATTACAGAACATACTGGGAGATTTTTGTTGTCTTATGCTTGTTCACACTAAACTTCAAAATTATAAAATGCTAGATTACAAATAGTCCCATAAAATCATATTTTCTTGTTTTCCTCAGAAGCAGTGTCCTAATTTATGAAATACTTCTGATATGTTACAGTTACACATACCAGCCCAAATAAGACAAATAACTTAGTGGTCAGACCTGCTGAACACTCTGCAAGGAGCCCTCCCTGACTGGTTTAGAAATTGGAGTTTTAAACAGTTTGTCAATAAAAATGTTGTTGCACTATTCTTGGAATTGCTTGATATCAGTGAAAATATACACAGTTTATTTTCAAGTATTTAATACTCTATTTTTGCAAGGCTTAAATCAAGGGATGGAATAGAAGGGTAGAGATCTTTGTGTTGTGTCTACCTGTGAATTACATATAATGGTAGCGCAGCATGTCTTTGAATACAGTCTGAATATTAACCCACAGCCCTAGAATCTTAAACATGACCTCAAGAATATTTAGCTTTCTATATCATTGCAAAAAGTCTTGATCATGATTTAATTTATCTTACCATTATAAAGGAATGTAAAATTTTCAAAATCATGCCATAAGAACAAACTTTATTCCAGGATTTTGGAGCTACCAGTACTGGCTAAAAGTAGGAATTGCAGAAGTGTATGAAAATATTCAAATTGTGGTTAATGGATTGTGTTTTGGTTTGTATCATTATATTACTATTGTACTGTGTATAATTGTGATACTTGATATACAGCTATTTTTCTAAATGTCAAGATGTGGCTATTAAATAACCCTAGAACTCCAATTCTTGGTTGCTAAAATAAATGATTTTCAATGGAATAATGCAGTTTGGAGAGGAGACATAGCTGTTGCTCACACTGTGCCTTTTTGTTGGGACATTTCTACTTCTGGGTATTTTTTTTATTTAGCTCTCTAATATAACCACAAAAAATTTGATATGTTTTCTTAAGGCCCTTGAAGAAAAAAGAAAATTCATAGTATTTCCTAATATTCCATTCAAATCATGCGTCTATTTTCAGTCCTATACTGAGACAAGATTTGATATTCTTGTTTGATGGAGTCACTCTCCACTCAGGATACTTGTGCAGAGATAGATCCACTCTTACAGAGGTGCTGGCACAGTGCATATTGAAAATCACATTTTCGAGTATTCATGAAATTGTTGTAGCTTCACCAAAACCTCCATTTTTGAAGCTGTTGAGCTTAGCAGACGTGCATAGTGATGTGAGTTTTCTGCCCTGCATAAAATAATTGCAATATTTAATTTTAAAAGCATTATATTAAATTATTAATTACTTTATTTGATGAATGATTACAAAAAGCATCACTTAACATAAATTCACCAAAATATCAGCATGTCAACATATCTTCTGTCATGTCATTGTTTTTGTCTAGTGACTGCCAGCCTTCTAGCACTTTTGCACCTTCCAAAACTATTTCTGGGCACCTGCATGTTTTCTTTTTCCTTCAGTTTTTGACACATTTCTCCCTGTTTAACTATATTCCTCCCCACTTCCCTGGTTTACTTCTGCTTCCTGTGCTTGTACTTTATTTTTCTTCAGTAAACAGGGGTTTCTACTCTCTACATCTTTTCTGTTTACTCATTAATGCTATAACTCACTCTTTCAATTTTGCAAGATCTTTCAATCTGTGTAAAATAAATTAATTGATGTAACTAATCTAGAGCGATTATTTTTATCGGCCAGCCCGATAATTTTGATACCACTTTGTATTTAAGGTAATCTAAGTGAATGTCATATAGTTATCTAACCTTTAAATAAGAAATCTCAATTTATTTATGCATTTGAGCCAGCAATGAGCCATAAGAGCCTTTACAGCCCAGGAGGTTAATGGTGTCCTTTGCCGCACTGGGAGAAGTGCTGCCAATGGGATGAGGGAGATCCTTCCCCTCTGCTCAGCAAGGTGAGGCCTCAGCTGGAGTAGTGTGTCCTCCCCAGTACATGAAAGATGTGAACACTGGAGAGAGCTCAGTGAAGGGTTAAGTGAGGATGATGGAAGGGGCTGGATTGTCTCTGATGTGAGGAAGAGCTGAGAGAGAGAGAGACAAAGCTGTTCAGCCTGGAGAGAAGGCTCAGGGGGATCTTACTAATGTGTTTAAATACCTGAGAAGAGAATGGAAACAAGGCAATGGGCATGAACTGAGACCCAGGAGGTTCCTTCTGAATATCAGGAAACACTTTTTCACTGTGAGGTAACCAAGTGCTGATGTAACCAAGAGATGTTCCAAAGCCATTTGAATATATTCTGGGGCAAATGGCTCCTGCTTGAGCAGGAGATGTTGGACCAGATGACATCTCTTTTTAAGCTCAAAGTCCTTCCCAAACTTCAACCATTCTCTGCTATGCATAGTTCAATTTCAAATTTGAAGTGGTGGTAAATGAATCAAAATTGTTATACTTAGCTATCTTAAAAGCAAGCATATTGCCAGAGGTAAAAAGTTCATGGCTTTTTTATGAATGACATGGTTCTCCATTATAAAAAAACCCCAAAACGTGATGTAACATTTGCTTTCATGCAATGTAATTTAGAGAACCTGACATTTTAGTCATCCTGACATTCTCAGTCTGTTTCTTTACCAGGAAAGGGCAATTTATATGACTAGATGACTGATGGGAAGCTGTACACCTCACTGGAACACTGAGGGTGATTGTAGAGAAAATGT
Organism: Onychostruthus taczanowskii; assembly: GCF_017590055.1. Lineage (NCBI taxonomy): Eukaryota > Metazoa > Chordata > Aves > Passeriformes > Passeridae > Onychostruthus > Onychostruthus taczanowskii. Next base: position 24,603,129 of record NW_024501459.1, on the reverse strand, counting down.
ATGAAACTAGCAGAGCACTATGGAAAAAAATTAGTGAGAACTTATGTGTGATATATATAATGCCAGCAAAATATCTGCAGTTTACTTCATGTAGCTGAAAGTGGAATGTAGTTCTTTGCTATACTGTGGATGCTTTTTTTCTTACAGCTGAGACATTAGCACCAGTTGTGTCTCTTTCTTACTATCCTAAAATAACTGCCCTGTTTTAGAGTCACTCTATCTCTCTCTACTACAATAATAATTGAAATCAATATAATAAGTGACTAGAACCTAACAAGACTCTGTCTCCCTTGAAATGTGAAGGCAGAAGCCTGAAATCCCTTAGCCACTTGCACTTTGATTTCTGAATCAACCTACATTTTCATTTCTTCAAAATAACATTTAAAACTGAACATTTGCAGTGTTGGTGGTTGAAGCAAAGGGCACTGTGCTTAGAATTCTCTTTTATGATGGTTATTAAACACACCAATGTCTTCTGTGCATAGTTTCTTACTTCAAAAAGCCCAGAGGATCTGGCTGTATTATGTTCCACTGCACATCTGCAACAAACTGTTGCCATTTGCATTAGCACAATAGTTGGCTGAGTAGGCTTGTCTCACAACAGAATATTAACAGATGTCTTTCTTTTTTCTGACCCCATTTAATCACAGTGAAAATAATTTTGTTTTCTTTCCCAAAGGTGATAGAAGTCTTACTTCAGTGTGTTGTCTGATGTAGTCAGCTTATAACAGAAGACTTAACCATTCATTTTATCAGAAATTAATGTCTCCACATGTTTTCATGTTTTGTAACTACCATCCTGGGCCAGTCTTTCCAAACTGTGGTACTTGAAAGGCATATGCAAAAGATGCTATTATTTTTTTTATAGTAGGAAACCTCAGGTAACTGAAATGCAGGCACTATGTGTCTGATTTTTAAGGAGTTTAAATTAGAGAGAGTAATGCACACATTTTTGTATGACACTATGGATCTACAAGTTTGAACTGGCAGCATCTTGGTGGCTACATGATGCTATAGGCTGGCATTGCAAAAGAAGTAGATTCATGACCTATGATGTCAGGAATGGACCTGGTGTTGAGGGCATAAGATAATAAATATCCCGATTTCAACATGATAACACTGTCATGGTGAGCTGTACCTCCACTTTTTCTTTTACTCTCTATTAGTGTAATTTCACACAGCAGTTCACATTTTCCCTTATTGTTTCAGTTCTCTCATGTCTCAGGCAGTACATGTGAGACTTGCAGGTTCAATCCATGTCTTATTCTTTTTTATTAAGCCTAGGTTTCATACATTTTCAGTTTCATGCAAAGTCAGCTGTCTCTTTTGTGCAAAATAGTTTGTCCTGGTCTATTATCAGCTGAAAAATTGTAAGTCAGCATGTCATGGTTACATGGTCCTAACCAGGTGTGCAGGATTAGCATCATGAAGTGGCAAAGACATTCCTGAGTGGCGAAAGGTCAGGCTGAGGCTTTCAGGACAGGACAAATGTTCTCCAGCAGAAACCTATTTCCAAGCCCTTCTGCAGTGAGTGCCTCCAAATGGCCATGGACATGCCAGGCCTCATGTGTGTTAGGGAAGCTTCTTGTGAAGGGAGTAGATGTCTTTATCTGTTTTTATACTGTTAGTGACATGTTTTGGGCTACTGCTGCAGTAGTGGGTTTGGTGGATCCTTGGTTCACCCAGAGCAGCCACTTTCATGTTTTTGTATTCTGATGCCACCAGCTGACTCTTGCAGACCATAGCATTATGCACATAGGCTTTTAAGGATTTGTGAAATTTGAGTTTCAGTGATTGTTCAAGACTTATGGCCAGCATGGAATGAGCAAAATTCTGCTAGTAATAGTAACTTATATCTGGTCTGTTGTTTGAAAGCTCAATTATGTTTCCAAGTAGTAATTCTTGTGCATAAGAGGAGAATAAATCAGTTCTTCAAAGATGACCAAAATTTCATTGCCAGATGAAATTTCAGAAGAGAATAATTTATCAAAACAATGTTTTTGAGAAATGATGAGATCAGGCTAGTTAAGTTGTTCATTATGTAAATTATGGATGAAATCAATCCCATCTATTATAATTTAAAAAAAGAGAAAACCCTATCTTCCCACTTAGTAACATATTGTATTGTTCAGTGTTAGTTTTAGCTTCTGTACTTGGCCTATTCTTAGATCTGCAGCCCATTACAGTGGCGCCTGTCAGGGCAAATACTATGAAAGTTTTGCCAATTTTTCTATGATAAACCATGTTTTCCAGGAATTCATATTAATCATAAAAAATCCCTCATTGTTGAGACTTGGCTTGGAAAGTCTTGATTCACAAAAATATCACTCGTATGTTTATCCAGATATTAAAAAATAAAACAGTCATCTAATTTATAAAATCAGAGGTATTTAAAAATAATGCATTGTTTAAAGATTAGAGAATTGTATTTATTGGAAACAAATAATATTATGATCACTTAATCCAGATAGACACATTTCCTGACAATGAATAATTGATTTCTTGCTCTAACCTTACTAATCACTTTTAAATGTTTCTGTGTGTATTCTCTGTTGGGCTGATCCGTAGTTTAAAATGGTAACATTTTTTCAGTATTCTAGAAATATTCAAGCGTCTGAGATATTTTCCTTTGAAAAGCTCACTGTGTATCAATGAAAATCTAAATATATAAATAACTGTGTAAGTTGTGGTATGATGTTGGTGTTATATCCTAATGTGCATTTTAAAACTTTTTTTTTCTAGATGTCATGCTTGTAGTGCTGGTGGCAGGATTTTTTGATTTAGCTAATTACATATGAATAATGACTAATGCCAGTTGTGAATGTTGATCATGGAGATATGACAGTTAATCTGCATTGTTATTCTTACCTGGGATGTTTCTGTAGTTCTGATAGAGACAAACTTTAACGCTGTCAGTTTCTAACTAATGAATTAATGAACTAACAAACAAATGAACTAATGAATCTGAACAATCCACATGATTGTTCAGATTTAAATTGCCTATAATTGACAGACAAACTAGTGAGAAATGCTTGTTCTGTAGTACAAACATTTCTTGTCAACTGTGTATTAGTGCTTCACGTTTCCTGTTGAAATCAGCTTTGAGGAAAGAGCTATTACCTAAAGTTTATTTACATAGAAATGAGCTGCAATAGAAATCACATGTTCAAAGCCTGTGTATGTGGAAAGAAGTTTAAAGAAGAATAACTAGTTAGCATTAGGGTGTAAGTAATTATTTGGCTACACAGAAGGAAACTGGAAGATATTACGCATAACTGGAAAGATAATAAATTCAGACAGGATTTTGAAAGGATTTTTGTGAAGTCAGTAAATGAGGAGAAGAAAATGCTTCCAGTCTCAGAGAGAAGGAAACTGGCTGTAATAGTGGTTTAATTGTCTCAGTAGGGAAAATAAACAATTGAGAGGATGCTTGTAACTAATTTGATAAGTATGTCACACCCTAAATGATCCAGTTGTCATCCACGATTAATCTTACAGGACAGTTTAAATCAACATATGGAATAGATTGTGATGAATGTGCTGGCCAAGAAATGAGTATTTGCTGACATGATGAAATAATTAGCGTTTGGTAGAGATCAGTCATACCTCAGTGTGAGGAGCTGATAATCACTTAGCTGAGCTTGGTCCAAATTAATAGTTCCTTCCAGCACTTAAAATTATATCAGCCAGTCCAAGTATGCAGCCAAAGTCATACATTTGTGTTAATTTTCTTCCTAGCAGCTGGTACAGTGCTTGGATTTAGGATGAGAATAATGTTGATAACACACTTATGTGCTGGCTGTTGCTGAGCAGTGCTTTACACTGAGGCTAGCACTTCTCAGCTTCTCATGCTGCCCTGCCAGCAAGGAGTTGGAGGGGGCACAAAAAGCTGGGGGTGAACACAGCCAGGACAGAAGGGAATTGCATCTGACCCCACCTGAACAAAGGGATATTCCAGACCATATGGCATCATGCTGAACAACAAAACCGGGATGAATTGGCTGGGGGCTAGCAGCTATGTCTCAGGGACTGGCTGGGAAATTCCACTGTGCCTCACTTGCTTTCCATATTCTATCACCACCATGGGTATTGATGTTGTTATCATTGTTTTCCCTTCCTTTTCTGTCCTACGAAATTGTCTTTAGCACAACCCATGAATGTCACCTCTTGCCCAATTCTCCTCCCCCAGCCCATTGAAGGGGAGTGAGCAAATGCTGTGCAGTGTTTAGCTGCCTGTGGGGTTAAACCACAACTTGCATGTCTGGTTTTAGGACCATGTGTTCCAGTCCAGGCATTTATCACTCATGCTCCTAATCTGTGAAAATTGTTCAGCTCGAAAAACTGTTGTAAATTTGAAGTTAATGAGGTCTCAAGGATTCAGGTAAATGTTTCATATTCTCTTAATCTTTTGCAAAGAACAGACAAACAGGAAGGTAGTATTCTTGGAAGACAGTTGGCACAAGAAACCTGCCAGGAAATCTGTTAGTGTTTCAGGACAGTGTTCAAACTTGTGCTCTTGTTCTATTTATTTTCATATAAACATAGAACGGTGTGGATTGGCAGGGACCTTAATGACCCTCTAGTTCCAACCCTCCTGCTGTGGCCAGGGATGCCACCCACCACATCAGGTTACTGATTTTATTCATAAAGTGTAGCACTTGCAGCTGGCCACCAGTTTAGCAAGGATTGTGGTTTGTGCTGCTGTACTGTATTCCAGTCTCTGACTGCCAGCCTCAGTATCTGCTGGTGGAAGCACCTCTGATGCACAAAGAATTAATAGCACCAGGCATTTCTAAGGGGGGGAAAAAAAAAAAGAAGTAGATCTTGAACAGTTTCAGTATTTAACTTAATACTGTCACAAAATAATAAATGCAAGATCTCACATACGTTTGAAGCTCACCAAAGTAGCCATAAGAATCTGATGATGTGGAGCTAGAATAGCACATGCATTTATATTTTTCATATGGTTAATTAAACCCATAAAATCATTCTGTACATACTAGGGTTTTATTGGTATTAGAATAAAGAATTTCTTTAAAAAAAAAAATGAAATTGATAATTACTTCTCTCTGTGCTTCTAATCAACAGTCTTTGATGTACATCTGTTTTTTAAGCACATCTGTACTGTAACTTCCAGTCAGGAAAAACCTTTTATGGCAAGTAGCCTTTAAACTACATGCTGTGTTTATTTAATGTATTCTTTTTCCTTTCCTGCTTAAGAAAATATTCACACATTTTTCTTCAATTTCAGATGAATTTTCAGTGAATATATACCTTAAAATGTTTTATGCAAGAAAAACTTCAGTTTTTCAATTTAGTTTTGACATGTGGTTGAAACTGATATTAGAGGTTATAGTACTGTCTTTCTTGCAGATATGTCTCAGAATAAGAAGAAAACCTATTTGTCCACTCCACATGTATTATTGGACTCCATATTATATTGCTTCTTATATGATGTGATGCCAAGTGTGTCTCCAGCTGCTGTGTATATGAGGGGGATCTCAGGGGAAAGACAGCCTGCTGAGGTGCTGAGAGCATCTACAGTGCTAGGCTGCTGCCACAGAGATGCTACAGACCATTTGTTGATTCCCCTAGCAAATCACTCTCTATTACCTCTGGAAGGGGAAAAAAGGCATTTTTTAGTTGTGTTCTTCAGGTCAGAGTTGAATGTAAAAACTACATGCTTTTAAGTACAATGTGTTTAACCACTAATGCATTTGGGGCTGAAATACATACTCATTATTTAGCATATTTAAGCATGTGAATAGTTCCTGTGGATGAATTTATTGTCATGGACTTATTTCAGTTTAGTGAAAAAATGTTCACATAAGACTTCTATTCAATTTGGGGTGGTTGCTGTACATGAGGCCAGCACTGCCCTGCTGTAGGTGTTCCTGCAGCTGTCCAGAGAAGGGACATGGCAGAGCACAGTCCAGAGGAAGGGACATGGCAGTGCACAGCTGTCCAGAGAAGGGGCAGGGGAGTGCACAGCTGCTTGGAAAAGGGACACACACATGCACGGCTGTTTGAAGAAGGGACACACATGTGCACAGCAGTCCAGAGAAGGGACACATGCACAGCTGTCCATCCAGTCTCCAGCAGCATGGGTGGAGCTGAGCCTTCCTGCAGGCACACTTTGCTTCCATGGGCTGACAATTTTAGTGCATCCTCTTCTGCCTGCAAAGCTGTGAGTAGTAGTTGCTGGATTGGCGGGCACTGAGGAAGAGCTCGGACAAAAATGTCCCCAGCAGCTGCAGCTGGATTCAGAAAAGGGACATTCCCTGTAATTGTAGTAATACTGATTTCATTCTGAAAATACTCAAGTTATGTTTCTAATGGCTTTTCCTAGACATACATTTCAATAGTGAAGATAAATAACAGACTTGGGCTCTGTGGCACCACCCTGAGAGATCACATTTTGCTTATTGCAGCTTCTGATGTGAAAGATGTTAAAGGCATACAGCTAAGTCCGGCCTAGGTTGTTTTGGTTTTCTTTGTTTGGTGTTGTCGTGCCATCAGAAGAGTTTAACCAAGCATAGTTACTTTAAAAGTAGAATTTATTTTTGTGAGACGAAGCCTGTACATTCATATATGGAAAGCTTCTGCAAAGTTTGTTCCTTTTGAATTAATATTTGCAGCTGTAGAAATGAAGCTAACAGGAGCATCACAGGAGTCATGTCCAGGTCTACCTACCATACTTGAATGTGTTCAGACTTGGGACATTAATAGACCTGTTGAATTTTCTTTATCTTTACCACAAAATAAAATTAAAGTATTTGCTGGCTGGATGTCTAGAAAAAAGTGGTGATAGACTCTAGATGTATCTGTAAGCATTACTTATTGTTTTAGTCAGTTATATAAACACCTTTTAGGAAAAGTAATAATCTGAGGATAATGGTAAACTATACTATAGGGTAGACCTAGAGAAAAATGTAGGTTATTTTGTAAAGCAATCAAAATTACTTTTCATATAGTTAAATATGAAGTTATTCTGGAGAATCAAAGAGTTATAGAAATAGGAAAGCATAGCTGCAGGATGAGGAATGGCATCCAAAAAACAGTGTTTCTCAAAATAAATCATTTGAGTCCACTACAATACATGGAGAAAAATTTCAAATGCAATTCCTTTCTGTATAACTTTAGTAATAAGGAAGAAGCAAAATAAATCAGTTTCAGAATTCTGACATCCAGACTGAGACCTGTATTTTATAGAAGATATTGGAAAAATAGTTCACTTGGAAACTGCAAGTACAAGTGAAAAAGAATTATATGAGGACTACAAAATAAACTTTAAAGAAAGGTGTACAAAATCTGCCACATGTTTAACTTCTCAGATGATGAACAAACATCTATCTACAGTCTGATCTAGGACAGAAAGGAATGATAAGAAATAATACCTGTATAATAAAGTTCAAGTTAGGATTTGGACAGAAATTCTGGTGGTGGAATTATTAACTGCTGGAACAATTACTAAAATATTGAACCCTCCATCTCCTCTTGTCTTTGGATTTAGATTGGACAAATTTTTTTTCTACAAGTTAGTAGCCTCAACAGCATATGAAATTAATGTTTCATTTCTCCAGAAATGGAGGTAGGGTCTGGAGATGTTCTCTGGCACTGCAGAATTTAGTAACGCAGGCCTAGCATTGCTAGGGAGGTGCTATACTGTGTGGAATGTACAGGTAAAAGGAAGTCCTCCAAGCGAAATTTGGATCTCTGGTCTGATCAAATGTCTGGAGAAGGGAAAGTTGTGCACTGTTTTCAGCAGTGGAGTTACAGATTAACAGAGACTGCCTGACCAAATTCAGGCAGGCACTGGCACATCCTGAGCACCCTGATGACATAAATCCAGTGAGTGCCAGGGAGCAGAGCAGGTGCACAACTCACCTGGTGCATTCTTCACCACATGGGAAGAATGAGGCAAGAATTTTACACCATATTAGAAAGAATGCATTCATATTCACTTTCAGTTATTATTCAGAAGGAGTCTTCCTGCTGGGCTATACTTTAGTTTGTTGTCAGGTGTTTAATTTAGCCTCTTCCTGAGCATCTATGAGATTTACTGTGCAATAATTAAGGAGGGGCATGAGGAATAAAAAAATAATTTCTGAGCTGTTTCAGGTATAAAAAAGGAAGAACATAAAATAAAATAAAAAGATCCTGAAACAAATTTATTCCTCAGTTTTTGACCTGAATCCTTGAAGGAAATTTAAAAAGGACTAACTCTTCATAACTAAATAGTATTCCACAGAAAAAATATTTCTCTAAAAAAAATTAGTTTCTCAGTATAATCTTCCTCTCTGTAAGAAACCCTTAATTGAATAAAATGCAATTTCCAGTCTGAAATTAAACATTGGGGATGCCAAAGATAAATGTTGCTTTAATAAAAATCATTATTTATTGCCAATATGATGAGATAAAAATAAAATTAATTAAATTCAATTGGAAACAGGAAGAAAAATAAAGAATCCATTTTGAAATAGTGAGCAGAAGGAGTTTAAAGTCAGATTAGTATCCAGTCAAGCCTAGAGAAGTTCAAGCCAATTAGTTTTTAGCTATGAGTGTTGCCTGTAGAGTTAAAGTGTGTTTACATGTGTGTGCATACTCTTGACAGTGCATACATTTTTTTATTATTATTTTGAAATTTGCTTTATATTTCTCTGTAAAACGAGAGAAAATAAATAAACCCAAACCTTCCATTGTAAATATTTTGCTTGGCTCTGCTCGCAAAGTATCTGATCTGACATGGTGTCAATTAAGATAAGAATTGTGAGTTCCCTGCTTGCAACTGATATTCATATTGTTTGAATTCTGAGCTAAATTTACATTGGACAAACATTTTGGTTGCAGTGGAGACTTGCCTGTTTTCATGGAACTGTGACTGAGAGGACAGTGGCACACAACATTTCAGCATCTGTGTATTCAGTTAAACATGAGGTCTTCTATGAGAGTTTTACAGAGTTTCCATGTCCCCTTGGGTTTACTGGTTTTCCTCTACCCCGAAAGTGCTTACTCTTACTTTCTTCTCTGAGTATGTTTGTGAATTTGTAGTCTTTCACTTGCCATATTCTTTCATGAATATGTACTTCTACAAATAAAAAATAATATTCCTGGAAATGTTGGGAGTGCAAGCCAGTTTTCAGTTCATATCTCACTGCCATCTACTGTATGTGCTGGAAAACTGCACTGTGGGAAATGCATCACATTTCAGCTGTGTAAGATGACTCTTTTCCCAGTTAATTTGCCCTAAAATTGAGGGGAAAAAACTACTGAACTTTCAATAGACTGTGACATGTGAATTCATTATTTGTGTAGGAATCAGTATTTCTTTAACAGATGACAATGTCTGATTACACCATATTGTCTAGAAGGAAAGAACATCAGATTATACAGTATTACTTAGTTTGTATTCAGGCCAGACGAAAAATATATGAGTAGTTTGGGAGAAAAAGAATACCTCACTTTGCTTATTCTTGTCCTAAGTTTTAATACCTTTAATTTCTTAATGGAAATGTCAACACAAAAACCTAGCAGGATTTAGATGCAGGAACTTGAGATATTTTGATATTTCTTTTAGTTGAATAATTAGTCTTTGAGTCTTTTAAATTAGCTTTCATCTCAGTATCTGATATCTAATGTATGCAAACATCAAGTATATACAACACTAAGTGCTGGTTGGGATAGATATAATAATATACCTAAAGTTGTGACATTATTAAGTTGAAAATAAACTATCAGGATTCTGGGTGTCAGGAACTGAGTGAGGTGTCAGATCAGTTTTGCACTGAGTGCTTTTTAGTGGTTTCTGTAGAAATTACAAGGTTTACTCAAGAAAGAAATTTTTCTGATTTCATTAGGAAAGATGACACCAAATAGACAAGAATGCATGCAAAATATTAAACTCTGTGTTTACATAAGTAAATTCCACTTCTTAGTCTATTAATAATTTCATATGCTGGGAATATATATTTATACCATTAGCTACCAGTATTACACCAAAAAGAATAAAAGAAGACCAGTAAGCTTGCAAACTCAGGCATTGCAAAGCTGAAGAAATGCCTTTATTTGCTTCTTATTTTTATCTGTTTTGATGATGTCTATAATTACGGTATGGGTTTTTTGTATTCTTATTCAATAACTGTTCTAAGAGCTCATTTGCTGAACATTATTTAACCCTTGCAAATGAGGAAAGAATGATTAAAGAATTCTTTACTTTTTGTGATGATCATTGTTACCATGTTTCAGTGCTTTGCAAATGTTTATTAACCCACCTTTACACATTCTGGCCTTTGGGGGTTTGAAATGATATTGTGAGCAGCTGATGTACTCTGCGTGATCATTCCATTCCTTCTGCTGTCTTCAGAGGTAAATACTTGTTCACAAGACTTTGTCAAATGACATTAGAAATTCACCCAGGAAAATGAGGAAGTGGTTTCTGACACTTGACTCTTTCTGTCGCATCTTCTCAATCTTATTTCGTTTCCTGCGTCACCATCCAAGTCCATATGTGTTTCACTCCTTGTCCCAAAAGATATTTTAGTTTGGCTGATTTCCTCCAAATCATATTCCTCCTAAAGCACATATTGAGCACAGCCAATTTCAGCCTAAATCTTATGGCATTACAAAAATCCACAACTGCAAACTAGTTTAGGAAAACTGTCATGACTTCAGTAGCAGGTGAGATTGGTAGAGATGTCCATGGGTTGTGATTTACAAAGTTATTAAAGCTCTGTATGTCCCCTTCTTTTGGGCCACTTGTCAGTGTTTGTTTGTAAATCATGCTGTAGGAAGAGGATGGCTCTGTAGCAGTGAAGAATTTCTTTTTCCATTGAGTGTGTGTTTATAAGATTTCTTAACAATTTGTGCATTTCTCTAGCAGTTTCAGTATCTAGAATTTTTAACTCAGTAACCAGAATTTTAAAGCCCTGGGAAATAAATTATTTCTGGGAATAATTTCTGGACTGAATTCTTTGTTTGCTTGGTTTTTGGATTTTTGCAGTCAGTGTTTATGTGCAGCTTGATGTGTGGTGCAAATGCAAACTAAGTGATGAGGCATCTGTGGGTCTGTGCATGACCAGCGTTCTGCCAGAGGGGCTCCTCCAGAAGCTGATTTGAGGAATGGCTGAGGCAGCTGGGAGGGTTTCCCCTGGAGAAGGGGAGGATCAGGGGAGACCTTATTGCTCTGCAACTACCTGGAAGGGGGCTGGAGCCACGTGGATGTTGGGCTCTTCTCCCTGGCAGCAAGAGATGGGATTAGGAGACATCGCCTCAAGCTGTGCCAGGGGAGGTTCAGGCTGGACATCAGAAAGAATTTATTCACTGAAAGGGTTGTTAAACCAGGGAGGTGGTGGGGTCACCATTCCTACAAATGTTCAAGAAAAGACTGGACAAGGCACTTAGTGCCTTTGTCTAGCTGGCAAGCTGGTGATTGATTGTACTCAATCTTAGAGGTCTTTTCCAACCCAAATGGTTCTGTGATTCTGTGACTGTGACATGGTTTAGTGGCAAATATGGTGGTGGTGCTTTACTGGCAGTTGGACTTGATGATCCTAGATGACTATTCCAACCTTAATGATTCTATTCTATGATTCTATGACCTGCTATCTTTCTCTTGAGTTGATCTCATTGACTGATAAATCATTGAGTATCTATCATCTTTCCACTGCTGTCATTAGTTCCCTATATCCTTCAGTGATATGTCTTGATAATTTTCCTAGCTTTCCACACGGATGGAATGCTGCCACACACAAGGTTTGTGGTAGAACTCTGTCTGTAAGAGCATCATGTACAAACATGCAGCATTTTGCTCCTTAAAGGACAAGTGAAAGGGGAGGAAAGATGAAAAGGTGTATTTAGCAGGGTCTGCTTTTATCTTAGGATTCCCCTGTGCCTTGCTACTAGTAGTGAAAGTTCTGTGCTTGAAAATCCAGAAGGGAAAAAGGCCCACACATGTAAATCCCCTCATTCAGTAATCATCAATAGAAGAGAAAAATGTTTTAAATAAGGAAGGGAGTATTAAGCATTCTGGTAGCTCTAATATGATGATTTATTTGTATGTAAGACTGCTGAAATTAAGCTGTGAATTAAAACTGCAGATGGTTGTTTTGTTCTTCCCTTTTATTAAATGCTTTAAATTTGCTGCCCTCATGTGGCTGTATACTGTACTTTCTCTGCTGAAACTCCCAGTGGACAGGATTCCTTAGGACAGCAGTATGTGCAGCAGGGTTTACAAACCAGATGAAGGACAGCTCAGACACTGAACTGGTGCTGTCTGAGTAAAGAATCTCAAGAAATGTGGCTGGGAGTCTCTGTGAATATATTTTCTGCCTTTTAACTCTGGAGGGCCGGGACTGCCCTGGGTGTTAGGAATCTGCTGTCCAAATTCTGTCTGGAGAAAGCTGCCTTTGCAGCTGTCAGGAGGTGATAAGGACTTCATCTGAACCAGGTAATATGTGTATCCCCAGCTGGCCAGGTGGCAGTATTTCCAAGCTTGGGGTATATGAGACAAACCAGAAAACTGAGCACAAGTGCATGAGTTGTAGGAGGAAATGGTACAAAAAATGGTACAAAAATGGTACAAAAGCAACATGAAATGAAAAAAAAAAAAAAACAAAAAAAAAACCAAATTAACCCAGCAAGATCCAACTTAAAATTGGTTTTTTTTTTTTTTTTTTTTTTTT